>NC_044005.1:66590992-66906148 GCF_900496995.4 Aquila chrysaetos chrysaetos
CCTCTGGTTCCCCACCTTCCATCAAAGTGGAAAAGAAACTTCAGCTTGCCAGTACATGAGACACATTCAGGCACATCTGACTAAAAGTGTGCTATGGAGACTGGGCAATGACAAAGAGGACTCCACAGAGAAAGGAGGGAGGAAGATGGAAATGAAAAACTAGGAGGGAAAGGTGCTGATTTTAAACTCTCTTCCCCATGAACACCATCACTTCTTGAGCCATGACACGTAGGCCTTTGGCCACTTTGCATTTGTGGCTTATCCTGAAGGCTGCATTTTAAATTGGGCTTTTAATCATGTGCCTGCCGAAAGAGCAAATGACAAGAGAGAACCGAGAGTCACAGCTTGATCTTCACTGGCCACAAGCCGTGGCAGGTGACACGTGGCCAGTGGCAGGAGCTCACCACGGGGACTTGCAGCCACGGCACCCCGGTCCTTGAGGAAAGGAGCAATGGCAGGTATGAGAAGCAGGAGGACCCTGACACTGGCACACCAGCTCTCAGGCACTCTGGCTATGAAAGAGCTGGGGCAAAGAAAAAAATGACTTTATTTCCATCTGTTGCAATACGGAAGCTTACACCACGGTAAATTAAGCAATCCACTGAATGTAACAGGGCATGCTGATAGAAACCTAACCGCTCTTACTCCAAACCTTCACCTGGGATGCCATAAATCCCATCTCAGTTTTTTGGGCTTTTCGTACTCCAAACCTTCACCTGGGATGCCATAAATCCCATCTTAGTTTGGGGGGCTTTAAGTTTCTGCCAAAGTGAAACAGACTATTGTGCAAAAACATGCAGACATTTCTGTTGGCAAGAATGGGATTTTCACACACAGAGCGTATTTAAAAACTGTGCTTCAGCAACAGTGACAACTATCAGTGTTCAACCTTGAAAGCATCAGAACCGCTCTAATCCAAAAGTGCTACCTCTGTTCCTTGATGTATCTGAACATTAATTTTAAAGGTGCAAACTATGTAATAGGTATAAAGGATAAGTACAAACACAGTAATATCATGCTTACCAGTAATTTTTTTAGACACGATTAAAACAGCTGGTATCTACCACATAAAGGCAGTTGTATAACAGAGGCAGAAAATCTTAATCCTGTCTGTGAGGCATTTAAAGTTCCCACTAGGATGAAGGGTGCTATAAAAATATTTTTAAGCCTGTAACTAGCAAAAATGACTTCATTATGATCTCATGTGCTGCCAAAGCACCAATTAAATTGACTTGATAATGTTATGATTAGGCTGTACTTTTCATCAGTTACAAAGCTCTTGATTGAAGAAGAGATTTGCAACATTGAAAGAAATGACCTTGTGATATGGATTTTTATCAATGACTTTTTACCTTGCTGGTTTCCAATTACATGACAAATAAATAATAGTACTTGCAGCTTCTATTATACTTCTGAGGATCTCAAAGTACTCTGCTGATTAATTAGCTTCACAAGAGCTATGAGAGTTAGGTACATGTTATCCTGTTCTTATTAACAATTCAGAATTCAAATGTGGTATCTTTGCCCCATTCAAATAAATGCCAAAAACCCTCTTGACTTTAGTGGGGGTAGGATTTCACTCACAGAGTTTAAGCAGTTTGACCAAGGTCACAAAAATCTGTCCGCAACAGAGCTGGGGCATCTCTCCTTTCTCACCACCACTGCAGTTAAAGATATAAAGTAACACAGGTAAAATGTACCCAAGGTTTGAATTACACTTGATCCTGTACTTCCATTGTCAAAAAGTCACATTTAAAAGTCATAACTTACCACTACCAACTTCATTAAAAAAAAAAATAAGCAAATTCACATAATGCAGAAACATTTGATTGGTAGAGAAAAAAGAGCATATACTCCACAAAGCATCCTTTCAAGTCCTTCTCAATCTATAATATAAATGTTTGAAAACACTTGTTTTTCAGTATTTATATGAACAGATACATTGAATATATGTGTATTTGTATTAAATCTGTTCTAATATTTGTCTCAACATGAATTCATAAAAGAAAATCAATGCACAGTAAAGCAGTCTATTCAAAGTTTCTCAGCTTATGCTAAGGCAAATTCAAAATTATTTAAGCAATTACATCATAATAAAGAATAATTTAGAAAAAAAGATATGTATTCTTTGATGCTCTAAAATGTGTACTTCATGGTTACAGTTCTTTCTCAGAGCTAATTGCTGCTTGGGATACAGTGCAGCGGGCGTTCTCCACACTGCACTCCAGACTCCTTTGAAGAGTTATAGAAAAGGACAGAGAGACAATTTGGTTCTTACTTTTCAATTATGAAACAGAGTCAAGAAATAAAAGATCTTTCTGGAATCAGTTCAAAAAATGTGGCAGCTAGAGCAGTGACAGTTGAGCTGCGTTGCTTGTTGTCCACTAGGTAGGCTGGTTCCTCATCGGAGGAGAAATGGAACCTGGGCTACCTTTTTATTTCTGCAAAGTATATGTCACCTTACACCAACTAATCTTTTGCCAAAAGAAAAAGCATGAAAAAGTTCCCCCATTTCAGGGATTACACCCAAACTCAATGACTATCCCCGAGTTTGAACTAAAAGAATTATGACAGCAACCCTAGCTCGTTGCTTCTTTCTTCTTCAAAAGATATTCCAAGGATCTTGTGGTGGATGTGAAAAAGACTCTTTCATCATCAGTTGTCAAATGTGGACAGAGTGGTGGAATGTAATTCTTGCACTGGTTCTCCTCTTGTAGCGTTGGTGAAAGCAGAGGAGACCCTAGAAAGGGAAAATGCAACCAGTGCAAGAGGTGCATCTGTGCGGGGAACGGGAAGGTAACACCTATAGACATTTATAGACACTTGCAGGAGATGTGACACTTGTGGCAAGAAAAAACAGAGAGAGCTGGGATGACCTTCACTACTGACTGCATGGTAACCAGTGTCAGAAAAATGCTCCCCCTCCAAACACGTTATTACAAAGCTGAGGATTGCTAAACCCACTACAATTAAATGCAGTGAATTAGATAGATAGTGCTAACCAGAGCTGGTTAGTCTACACAGTACAGTAAGCATTATGTGGGCAGGCTAGCCCAACTGTGACCTGCATGGGGATCCCCAGGTTTCTAATGCTATGACAATTTCACAATTAAACCATTCTTTTAGAATATCTTTACTCTTGCAATGCCTTTTTATGACAATAATTTTACATTATAATTTTTATATATATATATTATATACAATATAAATATATTATAATAAGTTATGTTATAAACTTACCTCTATTATAAACCCACGTAATTTCATTTGACCAGGATGCATTTAGTGCAGTAGCAGGGAGAGGGAAAGAAGTTTACAATCAATGCTTAATCTGGCTGCCAGCTCAATAACAGCAAAAAAATGAAGCAGGTTTTCATGGTATCCACAAAGGCTCTAGGCAATGCCATCCTTGTGTCTTAAATTAACGCTTAGAGACAAAGCAAAGTATAAGCCATTTTACAGTTCTACGCAAGTGGCTTTATTGGTTTTGACCCATAAATGCCAAATTTCACATAAACCATGGTGTAACATAAAAACTTCTTTCAAGTTGCCTTTTGCAGCCAACTCAGAAGTCACTGATCTCCATAGATCTTACATAGAAAATCACTGCTCTTCACCATCCAGGAATTACTGTTAGGCAAAAGGAGTTCTCCCTAGTGCAGCATTCCTGAAATCCACGTACACTGTATTTCAGGGGCTTCTGGCACACATCCAGACCATAACAAGCAATGTAAACTGGTTATGCTGCAAAAGACTACCTGTACACACATGTAGTCACAATATTGATAGTGGAATTTGATTATATTCCTGTTTATGGACACGAAAATGAAGACAAAATCTTGGAAGACTCTGTGTTGACAATTCACAGTTCAGTTTTGAGTAAATGGAGATACTTGTATCACAGATATGAAAATAAAACAAACCAACCCACAGAATTTTCAGAAGTTTTTATTTATGTTCACAGAGCCTGGAAAAAAACTGAAGATATGCCTGTAGGAAGACATGTTACTACCTCCTGGTATATTAGCAATAAGATTTATCACCTTCTTCCAAATACTCCCAGCAAGAAACAGTGTCCAACTGAGTTTGGAGACAACAGATAAAAGATTTGACCTCCAGTCTGTAATAACAGCAGTGGACACTGAACTAGATCATCTGGCCAGCAGGGTGAATTAGCTTGACCACTAAGTGGATGTGATTATAATCAGGGATGGACAGGCTTTCTAGCAGACAATAAGAGATCAACATAGAACACTCCATTTCACGTGTCTTCTGGCATAACATGATTTGTTTTTGGAAGAATATGTTGCAAAGCTGGACACAAATAAATCATAATATCTATTTGTCTGCTAAGGCTGCAGCTGATGAAGTAAAACCACTTTGTGCATGATTACATTAAAAACAAAAATGGCAACTTGATTTTTTTTTTTTTTCTGCCAAGGAAAGCGTCTATGCTGCAAAACACAGAAGATACCAAAAGAGAAACTAGTAATTCACATGTGGCATGTATATCAAACTTTTTTTCGATATTTCTGCATTGGATTTTCTGTCTCTTCTCCCTTCACCTATACTCTTCTCCTTTATTGAATGCAAACTCAAAGAAGCTTAAATCAAATATACAAAGTCACTAAGTTCAAGCAGATTTGAAATTAGGTGAAGAAAGTTCACTCAAACTCACAGACTGTATTTCTGGCTTCAGCAATTCTGAAAACAAACATAATCTGTATCCATAGGGGAAGAACCTGAAGCAGCCTCTGATAGCAGAAATGTAGATCTATGTCTTTTCAAATGCAATGGATTTTAATAAACTTTTCTTAAAATGTGCTTTGACTTCCTATTGGCTGTTAGGTGGAATGGGGCAATACAAACCTCACAAATGATTATTTCAAATATTTTTTTATATTGGTATTCTTACAATCATTATTTCATTACTGTTCAAGACTTGCAGTCAAGATTATGTTTTATAAAAATGCTAGGCTCTGGTAGTTTATAAGAAATAATATTTCTGTACTATTTATTTTCTGTTACTGCTTACAGACCACCACTTCTTGTAACTATCTACAACCCAGTGTGGATGTTATGTCTCTTTCTTTCCCGTAAAGGATTACATTTTCTTATTTGACCAAAATACTCTGATAATCTGTTGCTTGCTTCTAATCAGAATTTAGAACATCATCTGCATTTTTAAAGCTTCAAAAAATATGTTAAAATAAGGTTTAAATAAGGATGATACGATGGGTAGCATTCATTCAAACAAATATGTGCAACTGGTGGTTATGCTTACCATTAACGTAGCACCATGAAGGGCAATAAAATAAGTTGAGGCAGCTAAGAATTTAAAACTGGAGTAGATACATACAAATTATAAAGCTTGACAGTTCATACAAATCCAAAGAAAAGTCTAACAATTAAGATACATAAGGTGAGGCTTCATAATACATCCAAATACCGACAAGTATTTTGCCTAACTCATATTCAGATACAGAGTAATTTGAAGCTAACTCATTTTACATTACAAAGAACATCAATGAAAGCCTCTTAATTTAAAGATCTTTTCCCTAGAAAAATGGTCAGTGACACTTAACCATGTTGTTATTTCCAGCGTGTGAATATGCATGGTGAAACTTCACCATCATTAGTGAAGATCTGCTTCCCTAGGTGTGGAGAACAATATTTTCCCAGTTATAGCATGAATGGAGGAGGAACAAACAAAGGTGTGGAAAACAGACCAGGAAAAGTGTGTGAACTGAAATAGAAGCAAAGGGAATGTGTGAAGGGGGGTGGGGGAGGGGGTGGGAGTGGGCTGGGGAGAGGAGGAAGACGGAAAAGAATATGTGTACAAGATGGTATTAACAGTCAAAGAAAACCCTCATGAAGATGAGAGGGACTAGAAAGAAGAAAGTGAAATCCAGAAATAGTGGGAAATTATGCTGGTGAAAAAACAGGCTGGGGGATATTGAAAAAGAAAAGCCCTTTGGCCTCACACATCAGTCCTAAGTGTGACCTACTCTTAAGCACAGAAAAAAAATAAAAGCTGAATAAGCCAATGATGTTTATAAAATCTGTAGATAGTTTTCTATGGATATAAGCTGCAGTTTCAGAGAAAAAGTAGATCTCATAAGTAAATACATACCTACGTGTAAGCACAAACTTACTGAACTCCTAGCTCTGGGATTTCAGGTGCAAAAATCAGCTATCAAGGGTAAAGGAACTGAAGTTTATTTTAGCCTCACAATTCTCTACTGCCAAAGAGCCAGAACTTAAGTAGTTCACACTGCAAATTTTGCAGCCCAAACCAAGCATGTACAGCATTATTATATAAAATCGATATAGAAATGTCATCTGCAAAATCCCCACCTGCCCTGCCTACCCTTATATCAGAATGCGTATGTGATAATAAAACAAACTGCAGCTGATTCGTGGTGTTCCTGCAAGGGTGAGTATTTTTACATCCAAACCTTTTCCTTTGCCCTTTTATTTGTTGTCAGTGCAAGCAGCAGAGAGAATTCTGTCTGCTTTATCAAATGGTTCATTAACAACCAGTTTTGATGAGATTCTAATGACGTTACCACAGTTGCCTGCAGCCTCACCTCGTTTCAGGCCTGGAGGCAATAACAGAGGCACAAAAGTCTTAGCAGTTTCATCATGGTCACCATCAGCAGACGTATACTGGCTGTAGTGACCAGAACCATCAGGCTGTGTTATACTGGTAGGAGGAGGGATCAAGAGAGAAATTTGGATGGTCAAAAGTTTTATTAAAGACAAGTCCTGAAATCTTGAGCTTGTTGTTGCTAGATTTTACTTACCATAAATAAGAAAAATAAATGCTCACCCTTAATCATAACATCATTCTAATAACCCTTATTCTTTCCAGCATAAAATAAAAGTTAAATATTACATATTAAAAAATATAAAAATATTTAGTTGAGCTTTAATTATTTTTCTCTTTTTTTTTTTTGCCTAACAATTTATTACAGTAGCCATGCTATTTACAGACAAAGAAACATTTTTTCATCAAAAAGAATTGCAAAGATCCATAAGAATATGTCGTGACTTAGAATAGAACACATCTATTGTTTAGCTACATAGCACCATAAATATATAGTGGAACAGGAAGAAAGTCATCTCACAGGTAGTAACCATCTTCCCCTCATACTAATCCACTACTTCATAGTCTCATGCAGTCTGTAGAGTATTAGAGATCCTTATAAAAAAGTGACAGTTTCAGAATTTTTTGTAGTTTTGTAAAATAAATCTCCAGTGGATTTACCTCATAAAGCTAAATCAAAGCTGATGTTTTTAGCAAGCAACACTCATAATAAAGATGTTAATGGGTTTATCCCTTTCCATATGTTCTTGCCCATTTGTTTTTGTTTTGCTTTGAATTTCAATTTTGATGTTTTTATTGAAGTATCATGAAAATACATACATACATAAGGATTTACAAGGAAAACATCATAATACAACATGTATCAGATACCATGCTGAAACCTAAGCACAAGTACTGGTAGAAACATAATTTTTTTTGAAAAGCATGCGGATTGCAGAGGAATGTAATGGATGGAAGAGATGTCACTGTACTGGAGGCAATGGTTGTAAAAAGGGGCATTCCCACTATGTGCGCTACCTGGCAAATCCCATCCTTATTTTCAGGCCAAAGAACCTCCACTTAAAGGATTCAGTCCTTGCTTTAAAGTATTGTCCTGATCTTTGTGCCATGGGACCTCCCATGGATGGCTCACAGGGACTCCGTCCCAAAGGTGCTCACCCACCAGGAGATTTGGAGAATGACCCTGTCCTTGAAGCTATTTCGGTGCTGTATGCTGCTGGCACATCTAAATAACAGGCTGCGCTCTTCTTTATGTTGCTCAGAAATTTCATCAAGCTTGAACATCTGATGCTTCTATGCTCTTCAGCTGACAGCTCCAAGTAGAATAGTCTGAAGTAATCCAGCACAGTGACAAACAAGCCTTGAATTACTGTAGCAAAGTCCATACCTGGCAAGAAAAGGTGCAGTCTTCAGCACAGCCTACAGTGGCAGAAAGCTTTCTTTCTATTTATTTATCTAGGATTAAGAAACTCAGTTCAGCACTTTGACAGTCACAGGCAAATGTCCCCTTTAGAGATGCTATAATCATTCCTTGAGTTCCTGGAAATATTTTCCTTCCTCACTGGCATCACTTCCATCATGCCCAGGAGGAGTCTAACAGACTGTTCTTCCTTCCATCGAGTAATGTCTTTCAGACACAGGGGCATGTTGTTGATGCCATTGTCTCTTCCTGACAAGAAGGAAACAGAGTTGAGTGTGTCTGTACACTGATTTTATAACTTCTAATAGAGTCATTTAAAGTTCCAGCACATATACCAAATGCAAGAGGGGCCAAAGCTCAGTTTCAAATGTCAGAGTTCTTTGCAGAGAGTAACAAACAGCTGTACTGCTGGAAAAGGACAGACTTGCAGAAATAAACACATCAGTACTGCAGTTCAAGAGCTGGTATTGAGGCTATTCCCAATGTAAAGATTTGCACAGTTATCAGAAATGCTGGACTATCCTAAGGATTCTTAGATTGCTTAGTGATTTCCTTCTGATGACGACTTTCATTTGGGTGCTGTAAAGAAATATTATGTGATATTCTTAAAATATAAAGACTCAATTTAAGTGTGTACGGTTGGTTTTTTCCTTCTTTATGATTACACGGTTATTAAATCCCAAGGATTTTTTTTATTTTTGTTTTTACATTTTTATTTTCTAACAAAATCATCAGCCTGTAGTAAATAGAGACAGCAGTTGACTGTTCAGGTTTCAGACCCAGACATTTGACACTGAGATGACAAATTCTGTAAATCTGTATATCGTAAGTCAAAGTGTTACCTGCAGCAACTCATTCTAAACATAAAGCATACAAACCCTTTTTGCTTACAAAACCTTCATACAAACCAGCTGGGGTAAGGAAACAGGCCTTTATATCTGGACATTCACATAATTTTGGCAATGAGAAATCACAGGCCATGAGTCCTCCTTGAAAAATGCAGCCATTAAAGGATAAATAATTTGAAAACCAAACTAAATCCAGGTAGTCAAATATAACTAAGCTGTTAATTTAGAAATACAGAATTCTCCTTGGTTAAGGAATAGTTTGGAATTTTGATTTGTAATTGTTTCAGGATCTGAACTCCTTTTCTTGCATGTATGTGTGGGGACAGAGGAACTTCTGAGGTTAGGGAATTAGCCACTGCAAATATTAATTACATTACTTCAGTAGAAATTATACTATATGTTATTAGGCAATATAACATTATATTCCTCATTAGAATTAAGCTGTATAATTAACTTTTTTATCCTTAACACTGTGGTAAAAAGAGGCTTGACAGGATGGAGAATAAATTGTATTTTACAAACAATCCATTCTGTAATTGGATTGTTCTGAAAATATAATCCTTTCCCTCTGGTTTAAAATTAGTATTTATAATCACAAGTCTTGGTAAATATAAAAATGCAGAAGTCTAAGCCTGAGCAGAGTAGTTTTAGTTCTGTTCCCCTTTTTCCCCTCACTCTTCTGCACCTAAGAGTATTTTCTTTGAGAGAGAAGGAGGGATGCAGGCTGAATGCTGAATGCAATCTTGCAAATGTTTTCTGGTTTTGCTCCCTCACATTTTCTTTTTCAGAATCTAATGTAACACTTCCCTGCGCTATCACTTGTTAAAGCCCCAGCTCCTAAACTGTTGTATTTGGCCAGCAATTAAGAAGCTCCCTGCATGAGAAATCCTCCTCCTCACAGAATTCTTAGCCCTCGTTCCCTAATGTTAGCCGAGCAAAACGGTATATCTTTATACACACAGTGCAACCGCCAAGAAATCAATTCTGTGTGTTTTCCTCCCTTTTACACTTTTAAAGGACCGTGATCAGTTTTCTGTCTCTGTTTCTTTTACACACCCTTTCATAGCTTTAAAGTGGTGTCTGAGCCCTTCCCCTCTCCCCTGAAAAAAAAAAAAAAAAAAAAGCAAAACAAAACAGGTAGAATTCCTCTGTTACTATTAACACCTAAAAATATGATCATGAAACAAAAGCTTTGCTCCTCTGTCCAATTTGATGTCTTTTTCATGCTGCCTCAGTGATGGCCAAATAATTGGTTGTTCACTTGTGTCCTTGTCTCCCCCGACAGTTCCACAGATGCCCTGAACAATGCTCCAAAGACTGCTTTCAGTAGGGGCAAATCCTCATTAATCATTCCTGGCTGACAGCACAAGGGAACACCTGCATCTGGTGCAGGGACCAAGCAGTGGCTTCTGGGAGCACGCATTAAAAAGACCAACCAATTCAAGTTGTGGGAGTAGGCTTCTAATAGCCATGTGAAAAATCTGTCTCTCGCCGGATTTTCCTTTCATTAAATATCTAAAATTAGACCTGTGGCTCATGTTGAGATTAAAACACCAATGTATTCTAAGCAAATCAGGAAATGAACAGTACTGTATGTTATGATAAATGGCTGCTAAATTCTTTATGTCTAGATCAAGCAATGTTAGCATTAAATACTGATGAACTGTCACATAATTTTCATTTAGAAATGACTGCACTTTGGGCTTCATGTCCTGTGGTGCTCATAAATATTTTTCACTGCTATATTTCACAAATAGACTACACTGACTGTACAGATATTTTTATCATGTAGCCCCAAGTTTGTACTGTATATAAACTGTTTTTCTGCGCAAGCACATCAACCTTTCTCTGCAAAGTACTATCAGAAAATGTTTGTAGTGCAAAAAGGTACCGTAGCCACCCCAGTACTATAAAGCCATGTTCCAGCTTCCTATTGCAATGCTTTCTTAAAAGAACACTGTCGGGTTTTTTTTTAAATTGTTTTCATTGCATTTGGCGGGGGGAGGGGGGCGGATTTTCCTTCTAAGGAATATGGGAAAGGAGTGAGGACACCAAAAATAAGTTGCTTTTTTGTTTTGTTTTGGTTTTATAAAAATGAGTCAGATATCTAAACATGTAGGGCCATTAAAATCTACGGTAGGATTCCAACTGATTTCAATGGGCTTTGGGTCAGGCCCTTAGGCCCCGCATCTGGTCTGTAATTAAATAAGCACATCTCTTCCCACATACAAACTGGAGAGAACCACCATGGGCTGGGGATTACAAACGACTAACAATGTATTTTTTTGCACATATGACTGAGCACAACCAGGCTTTAAGTCTGTCCATAAAATACGTTCCCATCTCAAACAAGAAAGCACTCAGCTGATACAAAAAGTATCTTTTAAAAGGCAGTCAATTATCACCTATACACCATGGTGAAGATTTTAGCAAAGGTCAGAAGGGGGAGCAAAGGAAAAAAGTGATGTAGGGATAAAAAACCTACAGAACTCTGAGCATTAAAACACTGCTAATGCTGAGATGCTGTATATAGTGTAAAAGAGCATAAAACACATCTTGGATATTAATTACCAATTTAATTTGAAATATATTTTCCTGCAAGCTGATACTGATGGAATTGATTTGGGAAAAAATGACTGAAACAGAATTTTGCAGTTGCTTTTTTTTTTTACCTTTAATGAGAAGCAAAAGTTTGCACCTTCATTTGCAAAGTAAAATCATGTTCTGTACAAGCAAGAATAAAGCTTGCATGCAGTAGCTTTACGAGAAAAAAAAGCACTGATGACCAAGAGAAAAGCTATGAACTGCCACATTTGGGAAATCAAGAGTTAAATATGCATGTATATATATGTAGCATACATGTATTTTCATAATTTATCTTCATATGTTTAATACTGTTTTTTTACAGTTACTGAACAAAACTTTAGAGATATCTATCTTTTGCACTTCATTGTCAGCAATAGTGACATTTGACTGTGAAATATTTTGTTCCTACAGAAGGCAGTACCATCATCTGCACAATACGAGAAATGATGCCATCTAAATGCTATGAGTTAAGGAGATAAATAAGAGCAGATAGAACAATACAGACACCTATTTGGCCCATTCCCTGAAAGCTACCAACACATGAAGTCTTGCTCTTTTCACTACTGCTTTCTACTGTGCTTTCATAGCAGCAACTAAAGCATCTGTTCTTAAGAATTTCATGCAGGTGTGGTGGAAATTTGGGTTATAATAGATCAGTTTAATTTAAGAAAAATATTTTCATAGGACCTGTAAAAATCTCAGATCTTTAAAGTCCCTGTTAGGACCTTATGCAAATATGTACAGAAGTCAGGTAAATAAGTGACTGTGTAGATGTGATGTAATTATGCTCACATCTGTTTGTAAGGATGGTAAATATGCTGAGGCATATAGTGGGCAAAGGTATATCTCCTTAGTAATATACCTCAGTTATAGATGAGAACTACAGAATGTGGGAAGTCTCCTTCCAATTTTTTTGATGCTTAGCAAATTGTCCATGCAGGAGTCTGGAATGCAAATTCTAGCTGCCCTCAGGCAAGTTTCATCAGGCTTTCCGAAATCTTTTAAAATTTGCTGTGTAAATAATTTCACATACAACTTGACAATATCTCCTGTTCAAAAGCTACACGTTTCATGTATACTTCAAATATATGGTTGTTACTAGAAGCTCTGATTATTGTATCATATTACAGTTTAAAAATAACTTTGAAAATCTGTTACTTTTATCACAGGTATCACTCACTTCTCTTGGGCTGGACAGTGACAGGAGACTAGCAAGTGTTGCTGCCTGCTCTCACTTTCATCAACTGAAAACTAAGAGGGATCAGCATAAAAGTTTGCACAAAATTAAAGATTATACCCAAATAAAAAATGACACCACCACCCTAATTTCAGTTCTATTTTAAAAACTCATTTCTTTAGGCCATCTCAATTTGTAATTCTTTTGAAAATCTCATTAGATCTTGTCTCGGTCACCCCCTCTCCCACTTCTTTTAAGATTTGGAATCAGTCAGTTCTCAGAGGCAAACTAAAACTTTCCATATACAATTTTTCATGCCAAGTGTTGCACCAGCTCCAATATTGGCCAAAAAGTGGACTTATTCCAATATGAATTAGAACACAAAGCCAAAAGCCAAAATACAATCCTTAATAATGTCCTGTCTTCCACCTAGCCTTCCTCTGCCAGCCCTGGAGAAACATTCTTGACCCAGTCTAAACTCTGTGCATAGATCATACACCGCAAGGGGTAAAATATCAGGGGAATCACATGGGTAATCTTCATACTAGAAATGTGGTGTCCAAAATCAATCCATAACTGCTTTTTAGCAGTTGTCTTTATCTTAGTAGTTACAGGCAGAGGATAGTATACATAATAGACTAAATATGTAACCACCCTCCCAAGTAAAGGTAGCTTTCAAAGATTGCATCTTGCTTTTTCACTTCATTCTTATTCCCTAGGCTCTGTAACAGTCATCTGGAGGCCAATTTATCTGGGGTGGGGGTGAAAGGAATAAGGGGCTGCTTAGCTTAAATAATATTAGAGCAATTAGTGTGTCAGAGAAGTTGTTCTTGCTTTTTTCTCTTATATTCCTTTCCTATAATCCCTAAAGTATAAGGAATAATTAACTGAAATCCAATTAATGTTGATTTAGAACACCTGTTTCCAAAATCCTTTGAATAAGTTTTTCTTTTTTTTTTTTCTTTGCTCTTTGTTTTAAGATGAAATACATATCCCTATTCAGTTGCTCTTAGGAGCCCAGAGATTTGCATTTTCTAGACATGAAGAGAACCTGTTGTAAGAAAGCTGTGAAGACTTAAAAGACCGAAAGAGCCTGGCATGTATATTACAGCAGCAGTAACTTCTTTTAACTCTTCCTTTTCCAAATTTCATTCCTTCAGAAAACCAAAAAAATCAGCACCCTCCCACCCACCCCCCAATTTTGTCATGACAATTTTTACTTTAGAAATTTGCTACGATGATGGAGCAAAGCAATCATTTCTGGCTGAACACGCTTACCACAGCCACCCTGTCAGGATAGGTACTAAAGACAGCACATCTTGTGCAATAAACACCCACTACCCGTGAAAAAGGATTTGCCTATGCAGTTCACTGCAGGTCTGAGCATCTTTCATCCCCATTAGCCAGCTATCCTGACCTACTGTTGTGCAAGTACACTTCAGGACGTGGTCTCCTTTCTTTCTTTCCCTTCACCAACTATTCCTATGCAAAATGAAACAGGACCTGGATCGAAGAACAACTGATTTCTAAAGCACATAACTGTTCACCAGTGCCATGGAGAGTTTTAACAGGATTTGTGCTTATGTATTGATTAGGCACCTCTAAAAATCCCCACCCTGACAGTTTAGACACAGTAAAGACAATGATTTAGTGAGAAGCTTATTACCATAGACCTGTTTTGAGACTAGACATAGTAATTAACTCTAAGCTGTGATTGTAAAAGTGTGACCTATTAAACGCATTTTGGAATCAAAATTTTTTTACAGTTTAGGCATGGTACCATACTCCTATAATGTTCAACTGAATGAAAGAACCCTTTCTACTCAGTATTTGGAATTTTTTTTACAATATAGCTGTCTGTGAAACTATCCCATTTTGCAGAGAGCAGAGGAACGTAAGTGAGGACCTCTTATTCCTCTTTGTCCTTAACAGTGTTAGATTTCTTAGTTGAAAAATAAGACATCAGCAAATATTATTCAATCTTGATTTCTTATGTACTAAGCAATTTCTTATGAATCATGTAATGCATTCAAGGGATCAACTTGTGTGGATACTGATTAACTGTATCAGAGGGGCTGTCTCATTATATATCTTGAGCCTTTTTCATTAGAGCAAATCTGCAAACAAACGCTGAGTGTTTAGATTATTTTGCACCATGGTGTATGTCCAGAATATACCTACTGTTTTTAACAGGATTACAGAAAACATGAAAGGGTACTTCCTTAAATATTGATGGTTGAGAGGAAAAAAAAGAGATTTTTAATACAGAATCTGAAAGAATTGGCAGAAAGAAACCTTTTGCCCCTTTAAAGAGCAGCTGCATATTAAACATCTACATTTTGAAGCACCTTAAAAAAATTACCCTTAGCATTAGCATTACAGTGTTTTATGAGAAGCCCATGAAATTCAGAAACAGTTACAAAAGAAGGAAAGAATGGACAAGAAATAAATAGCTTTATGGAGAACTAAGTAAAAAATTAGTCTTGAATTATACAAGCTGTTATAGGTAGCAGCAAGGGGTAGGGGGGAAAGCTTACATATTTCAAAGATTATCAATTCGTTCATCAAAACCACTTGTGTCTTTACAAAGCTTTTTAGCATCCCCAATAGTAACTTAAGGTTACTATGAATTTAATTAAAATATTGCACGCAGTGGAGAAAGGTTTCCTACTGTACACATTCATTTCTACTCTCTCACTCTTTTCTATTTTGCCAGTTCTTTTGTACTACGATTGGTACATAGTTTTTAGGGTGCTCTACCTTCTGATGTTAAAAATATATAGACTCCTGTCAATACTGGAGGGAGATTCTGGAGAGAGACATAGGAGAATGGATTCCATGCCTTTATCTTCACTCATGAGCAGGACTAGTGCAAGGCTCCACGCATACAAAATACAGACTTCATAGACCACAAAAAGGCCACCACATCCATTGGTAAACTGCACACACACACGTGAATCCAGGCTGAACATGTTGAAAAGAGTCTACACACTGATGTGCAACTGCTTGAAAGCTACCACACCAATGCATGTTTCTAGGTGTAGGTACAAGAGGCACATCTTATACACTGATGACAGACTTCAACTTGTACAACTAAAAAGGATCCTCTTAGAAAAGAACTGCAAATGTTGATGCTCCATAGAATGAAACAAAGAATGGAATAGTCCAATACCAAGAATATTTGAAAAAAACAATAACGGGTCTATCATTTAATAAAATTAAAATGTTACTCAGATAAGCAATGGGGTATGTTTGAGACTTAAAATGTGTACAGCCAAGAGTTAGGTGCAGGATTTTTGATGAGAAGGCTTTTAAACTGGTTTTCATTCTCTGTTTCCCGCAGAATTGCAGCTCTTCCAAGTGAAAAGAAGATTTGCCTGGGTATGCTGGTTTGATTCCCTGAGGTGGGTGTCTTCTGGTATTGAAGAAATTATTATGAGGGGAGGGGAATTTAATTTATTTTTCCTATATTAGAGAGAGAAGAATTTGAGAGACACATCTCTTTCTCATACAAACAAGCCTGAATATACAAGGCTCTGAAGGAAAACATTTTTGTTCTACAAGTTGTAACCAAACTCCCATTGCCATGGCTGCACGGTACAACTGGTTAGAACCTTTCACCTTTGGAGATGCCTGTAGGTACCTATGCATATCGTTAAAACTGGAGGAAAAGGTGATTTTCAGCTGTGACTTATCATATGCATGGGGCATAGGAACAGACAGGCAGGCAAAGAGAGGACCTTTACTCACCTCTGCACAATTACCTTTCTAGTTCTGATGTTCTCATAGCCTTTGCATATCTACTGCCTTTTCAGAAAGGCTTGTAATGCTCCAGAGCATGGAGATTACATCACACAAAAGAAAGGACCGTCACTATGTTGCATGGAATATTAAAGATACACTGTGCCGATGAATGAGCTAAAACTGAAATATTTTATGAAAGCTTTCCAACCATTGAAACACACCAGGCAGCACAAGATATGTCTAATAATCAGGGTGCCAATAGGTTAGGGAGTTAATTAGAGAAGGAGATTCTCATGGTAAGAGCCTGGGTAATCAGGATTCTATTGTTTTCAGTATTTACAACAAAGGAGGGAAAGTTAATGGTAACACAGTCACTTTTATTTAGTGTTCTTCTTAAATGTTACTATTTCAGTGCCTGCTATCCAAATAAAAAATTCTGTATGAATTCAGTCCTAGTTCAGCATCTGCAGGTGCAAAACCCAAATAAATTACTGGGAAAGGGGCAGATGCTGACAGGATTGCAGTCT
The DNA here is from genome assembly GCF_900496995.4 of Aquila chrysaetos chrysaetos. Classification (NCBI taxonomy): domain Eukaryota; kingdom Metazoa; phylum Chordata; class Aves; order Accipitriformes; family Accipitridae; genus Aquila; species Aquila chrysaetos. The sequence continues at coordinate 66,607,905 of NC_044005.1, forward strand.
AGACTCCTCACTCTAAATCCATTTAGTGCTATTAACCATGACTGGGTGTAATAGCTCTGTGTACATTAGCACTAGGATAATTTTCCCTATTTTGCTAAATATCTAATGTGTGTATTCATATATAGCATATAAAGAAAACATCAGAGATAACAAAACAAAAAGGCTAGCATGCTGCTTTGCAGTATAGTCTATATTTTCAAATGTTGACTAAGAAAAAAAAAAATCAAAGCAGGCAGGATTTCGTAAGATATAGCAATATTACTCCTAGACTAAACAGTGGCACCAGATAAAGTATTTCCTTTTAAGACAAACAGATTTTACACACAAAGAGTACACGATTAAAAAAAAAAGTTAAGAAATGTACACTTCCACTGCATGCAAACAGCAATAGAAACCTAATTCAATCGAAAGATAATCTCGTTTAAGTGAATACGTTTGCTGTGTAACAGCCCATATTTTATTAAGTTGCCCAACACTTTTGAACTCCGATAAGGAAATGGGCCTATTCTGGGGGCAACACAGATATCTGCTGCAGAGATTATTCCTGCTATATACATCTACCCTTGTTAAGAAGCAACGAAGAAAGGCGATACATAAACACAGGCAGAAAACAGAAGCAACACTGAAAGTGATATTGAACTAGAGAGCCCTCCTTTGTGAAAAGAAATAAAGCACAAGATTATCTGGGAAGAAGAGAAACTAGCACCAAAATGTAGGGAGAGCCAGGAGGTGCAAGGGAGGGATGGGCAGACAACAGTCAGGGTGTGCGGTGGCTGGGAGAGTCAGGTTGCACTCAGAGGAGGCAAAGAGATCTGAGGGTAAAAAGCCAATTAATGGATTAAAGGGTAAGTATCCAAGTTCTGAAACAGAGGGGTGATAATATAGGCAGCTAGGGAGAGGATTAGAATAAAGAAGTGATAACAGTATTCAGCTGAGAGGGAAGGCTGTCAAGAACTGAATAGGAAAAGAAGGTAAGACAATGAAAACAAAAACCTGTCATTTAATCAAGGGCTGTGATGGTGAGAGCCCAGACACCAAAAAAAAAAAAAAAAGAAAAGAAAGAAAAAAGCCACCAATGAAAAAAAAAAAAAAAGAATAAAAGACAAAACCCCACAGTTTGGTTTCAGCTCTAACTGTCCTGAAATCATTGTTGGAGGGCAGAGACAGATGGAAGATTTGGCCATGACTATATGAAATCAAGTGGGTAACAATGAGTTTGGAGCAATTACCACATTCAGTTCCTCAGTGCTGTTTCTCTGAACTGTTTGCCACTAGGCAGTTGCTTGTCCCAAGTGTATAGAGCTGAGGATTTGCAACAAAAGATACAGTGCCTATTTACGGAGCCGTATGAGGAAGTGTGGGCTATGCATCTCTTCTCTGGGGCTTCACAGTACCAAAGTACAAAACACTACTTTTAAAAGGATTCACAATTTCCCAGTTATGTATTATCTTACTGTGCGTCTCTAACACTATCCCAAGTGTACTTTGAACTTAGTCCTTTTCCATTAAAATATTATAGAGGATTACTATGGAGGCATGGGTGGGGACTGATTTGTTTGGGGCTTTTTCTTTCAGTCCTCTTTTGCTTCTTACTGTTTACACTTTACTGACCTGACAATATCTCATTTTCTTCTTCTCTGTAATTTAATAATATTGTCCTGTATTCTATACCTTAAATATGCTAAATCTATACCATAGAGATAAATTATAGCTGTCATGTCATATTTCTTCTAAGGAAAAGTTTAAGAGGACTTCAGAGTTGTAGAAATTCAGCAACACTCTCAGGTGACAGCAGGATGCTTTTAATAGAATCTGAATGAGACAAAAGTTAAGATCTTTTTACCAGAAACATATTTAAGCAATTATGGCAGAGTATATCAGCAAATTTTAACTGAATCCATTTGTTAAAGGAAAAATATTGAATAAAACAGAAGTGCTCCCCTTGGCTTTGAAATTTTAGATTGTTATAATGCTTCAACCAGTCTTAAAATCCATCTTTCCATGTATCCCATACTTTTCTCAGTGAACGGGGGAAACGTTTTTTCTCAGTATGATTCATACAACCGACCACAGAATGATGAAAAATGGTGAACAACCATCAAGGCTTGATTTTGCCTCAAGATACTGACATCTATCTTCTACTGATGTTAGTGACCCAAGGTCAAAACTAAGCCATAATTGTCAGGCAAAAAATGTTTAATGATAAAAGCACAGGACTGGAAGTTGGAAACGGCTGTGGATTAACACTGCCTTCTTCCGCTGCCTTGTACATACATCAGCAGGTGCCTCAGTCTCAGGCTATAAAATGACCTTTATGGATTTTCCAGAAAAGACAGGATTCTTTCACCCAGGACAGCTAAGCTGGGAGCAGGCCAAGAATTTACATGCAAGTGGGAGAGCAGCAGAATCAGTTGTCAAAACTGGGATGTCCATATTCCAAGCAGATCACCTGAACCTGGGCTAGAGATCAGCTAGTGTTTCACCGTGCCTGTTGGACTGTTTCATTTGTACAAGTATAGACATAGTATCTTGAGAAGCAGTTTAACATAAACCAGCAGATTTTACACCAAAGCAGATGGGAACCATGGAGCAATTCAGTAACATAGTGCTACATTGAAGGGAGGAAGGGAGAGAAGTGGAGGTAAGGGGATGAAGAGGGACAGAAGGAGGTAGAAGACAGGGATGAACAGTTGGGAGGGTAGCGTCTTAAACTGCTGCACATAGATATGGCACAAAAATCTGATTACATCCTGCTATTTTTAAAATATTCAATGTAACTTTTGTTAAGCAAATGCACTAAGTGAGTGCTTGGATTTTCAGGATGACAACATATTAACCAAAAGACCACAACTATATTTCTGTGCCTAACAAGTTCAGTAATTATCCATTAGAATTTATGGAGACCAAATTATTTTTTTCCCCTTCTAAAATTTCTTCCATTTTATATCAGTACTGTCTGACCAGCCTTCACTGTCACTGGAAGTATAAACTTGTAGACATCATCACAGATCATTTTCTGTTCTTGACCTCTTCCAGACACAGGGTACTTCTCTTTTATTATACATTACTGGTACTCATCTTATTTTCCATGAAGGCAAAAATTCCAGTTCATGCTTTCATAGTCTCTCACCTTGATGCTGTCTCCCCCTTCAGCATTCTTCCCTCACTACACTTCAATTCTTTTCCCGCCTGTTGATCCTACAACAGTACTCTGCTAATACTTTGAATTGGGCGGTATTGCCTATTCCTCAGTTTGGAGAACTACAAGTGTTACTGGGGTTTGAATGCTAGCATGCTTCAGAGTGTGTGTTTGCTAAGGTAGTGAATTTGATTGATAGATTCCCATATTTAAAAACTTTACCCCCCCCACACACACACACACACACACATACACCCTCCCCGCCCCCGCCACACATACCCTTCACTAACCAGAAACTGTCACAAGAATGGATGAGAGAAATTTTCTGAGAAACAAACGTTGAGTCTCTGCCTGGATTCTTGCATAGCATGTAGTCCTATTAGTAAGGAGCAAACATCCTTCCCTCCAGCCCCCCACCCCCACCTCTCTCTCACCTTGGAAAAGTTACAAGATTCTGAACAATTTCTGCATAATCTATTTTACTTCCTCAAGCGAGCAGTTACTGCAGCTAATATCTTTTTTAAGAATTCTGTTCAAGTGCAACCTTGTGAAAAGCCTTCTAAAGTTCTGGGCTTAATATCAGCCAACATCTGGGCATGGAAAAGTCTCTTACAGGAAAATCTTACTAGATTAAAATGGTTAGATATATCATTTTTATGAGTTTTACCTAAATCCCAGGGTATATGGTAGAATATTTTTTCCCAGTTTGGGGGAATACTTGCTTCCAAATTTGGAATTTGCTTTGTGGTTGTAATAAACTGGCTTGCTGGAAACCTTCAGTGCTAAAAAGGCCCTAAAAAAGCTTAACTGAAATTTTCTTTAGAGTAAAATGTGTTAACATCAATAAAATGGGGTGATATTATGTCCCATATTTGGAATAATTTGTAAGAAACTTCATTTAAATGCAGAGATTAATCAAAGATTTAATTAGAGATTATTTTCTCCTTTAAACTAGGAAACAGTTTTCTCAGTCTTACAGTGATCTGAAAGGTCTAAAATTGTTTAAAAAATTAACTGAAACATAGGGAAAACTATGTTAAATTATTATTGTTTACTATATCACTATTAAATGTGATTCTAACACATTTAACTTTAATTCAATATATTATGATTTTGTGGACAACACAAAGAAATACACACTTTCCTAAAAACAGTATTTTGATAATATATATGGGGGAAAAAGCAATAAGACAATTCTCTGGATAGCCTTCCTGGCAATATCAGTTTCCAAAAAAAAAAGTGAAAACCACAGATTTTATAATTTTATAAATTGGAAGTTTCTGTTACAAAAAAAAAAAATATCAGAAATTATTTGGTGTTAAATTGCCATGTTTGGGACATGCCAGGTGTGACTCAACTGAAGCAAGTTCAGCTGCAGTTGACAGCTTCCAGAGTCTGTTCAGTGACTGTATGATACGAACAATTAAATGACAATGGATTATCAGAACTGAAGATCTGAACTCAAATGCCAAGAATTATCCCAACAAACCTAAGCTTGTGAATAGTATTAAATGTAAGATGCTTGCTAGAGTCCCCATACAGTCAACACCACTTCCCCAAAGCAATATTATCCAGGCTTAAGCTAATGGGTTGAATCACCCTCTCTCAACAATTATTTTACCCTAAATTTCAAAAATTTTGAGGCCCAAAATTACAGTCCCTTCCAACCATTTACAGGAAAGGGCCTTGCATCATCTGATGCTAACATTCGAGGTCAAAACTATCCAAATGCCTGATGACTGATCATTGGTAGATGGCTTACAGGTGTGTTAGGAAGGTAAAATGCCATAGGACATTCCAGGAGACTACAATAAGCATCTGGAACTCATAAATCCAGAACTGAGTTTGTGCTGGAAAATCAGTCATGAGAAGACCACTGAAAAATCTCATAAGAGCAAGTTTATACAAACTTAATACAACAGGCTTTTGTCTTGATGGAGCTTTAATCATTACTGGTTAAAGGTTGAAATAATGTTCTGGTGTCATCTATTTCTTTCCATTGCCTCAAAGGCATCTTGGTTGACTAGGCTTCTAACTTAGACATCACAGTGAAGTTTATGTAGTTGGGATGTTCAGTTCCTAAGAACTCAGTATATTTACATTGTAAAATATCTACCTAAGAGGCCTGAAAGTACCTGAGTCATAGCTGGGATTATTCACCCCCACCCCCTTGTGTTTAAGAAGGAAACCTCTATAGTACACAAGGATCCGAAGAAATTTTGAAAATTGAATACAGACTAAAATATAGCCAGCTACCAAGGGTAGCTAATGCAGTCTTACATCAACAGCTAACTTTGTTAAGATATCTGATTTTTCTGGAGAAAAAAACAGATTAGTTCTCTCTCATCCAGACTAGTGAAGGAACCGGCAGAGTGCCACAGCAAATTACTGGTGAAGTTGGAGAACGTGGGAATTAGAAGGAAAGCTGTACAGGGGGAAAGAACTAGTTATACAAGACAGAAACAGGTCATAGTTACAGATTTATCCCTTGTCTGGGAGGCTACTGCTAAAATTTTTGAGGGCTCATTCTTGAGACCCATCTTGTTTAATCAGAAAAAATTCAGAACTGCTTGATGAAATATGCAGATGACAATGTTGGGAGGTATTTTTCAATACAAATAATTATAATATCATGCAAGAAAAAATAGAAGATCTCTAGGATTGGAATAATGGAAATGGGTTGACATTTAACTGTTCAGAGTGCAAGGTCAATCACTAACAGATTAATAAGAATTTTTGCATTAAATTTGGAGCTCATCAATGGTAACAGCATAGGAAGAAAAATACGTTGTCATCTTTTGAACAATTAATTTAACAATGAGGAGCAGTACAACGTGGCTAAGAAAGAAAAAAAAAAACAGAAACAAAAAACCCCAACAAATCAAACACTACCCCGATATCCAAAAGGCACTGGTGAGTTAACTAGACCATGTTCTAGAATAGAGCATTTGATTCAAGTCACATATATTTAAGCAAGATGAGTCTAATAACAGAGTCTCCGAGAAGAGCTACTATTGACCAGAATAGTACGGGTCTTATAAAAGAAAACTACAAGACTGACTTTTTTTTTTAAGTAGCACAATGGAGTCTGAAGGGCAAGAACTGGTCTCATTAGGAAGGAATATACCTGGAAAGACAAAGCAGCACCCAAGATGAAGGTACAAGAACAAAGGAAAATATACTGACCATGAATAAGGTCAAGTTCAAAACCAGGGAAAAAAATTTCACATGGAATAAAGTTCTGACAGCAGTTTCCCAATAAGACCAGTCTTTTTAAAGTTCTAGAAAGGATTCATATTCCGGTTGTTTCTAATAGCAGAAGAATGGATTATGACTCCAGAAGTCCCTTTGGTTAGGAGAAGCCTTCTGAAAGCAGAGTAAGCCTAAGATCTAACAGTTTACTGTTTATGTAAATAATGTTTAGACAACTTATTTAACAGTAAGTGGTATTTTGCAACATATGTTGCCTGTATGCACATGTGGCTGAAAGTACATATACCTAATTTTTAAGTCTGAGCATTACCATATAAGCACACCTGCTCTCCACTCCTGTGTATAGTACATGAGAAATAAAGGAGTAGGCTATCTCTGTTTCTTTCAGTTAAAATAATAGCAGGACTCCAATGAAGTGGGTGAAGGGAGTAGGTTTTGATGCATCTTGGGGCAGTATAGCTCAAAGAATATCCAGTTATTGTTAAGCACAATTGCCTTTTTCTGCAAAGTATTGTTAGTCTGCACATTCCTACTGTTGTATTGCAGCATCTTGTAACTCCCACAGATCATCAGAGGAAGACTCAGAGACAAAAGGAAAAATAGGAAAGGGCAACTGTCCAAACCAAAGGTCACAGACAGAAGTCCATACAACAACTCTACAGGCAACCAAATGAGAATTTCCCTCCAAGATGCTGTTCAGATAATCTTTGAGAGCTTGAACAAACCACAGCAGGTGTTTTTATCTTGGTTCTGACAACTGCAGGCCCTAGTATCTAGTAAGTTATCTAATAAAACTCTTTTGGAGTAGAGACCCAGAAATAGGTTGGCTTTGGAAGGTAACATTTCTCAAGGTCTTTTGCGCTTTTTCCCTCTCTGGATTACAGGAACAACACTGAATCACCTAATATTGCAGAAAATCACTTCAAGAATGTGGTCCTGAATTTCCCGTTCATAATCCATTTGGCTGAAATAGTTTAAGCCATCCATCTGAGTGTATCTTCTAGCAGATAAAACATTGATAAGCTAGTCTGGTGCCACTTAAACTATTTCTGCAGACTCACTGTCTCCTGATGCAAGAAGGGCAAATAAGCAAATTAAGATTTTCAGCTTTCATAAGGCCCAGAGGAGCTTCTATTCTTTTGTTGTTGTTGTTGTTGCTGTCATAAAACCGTTTTCCTGCCAAAACATGGGAGAGGTCTCTTGGCCCCTCAAAATCAAAAGAGAAGCCACCACCTGCTGCAGCAGATACTTATGACAGAGTAAAACATTTCCTTGATTAAGATGGTGAGATGTCAGCAATTACAAAACTTCAGGGCACATAGTATCCAGAATCCTGACAATGTCTCATTTGTTTTGTTAAATAACTCGCACACTTGGGCAGTGAGGACTGAGTCAGTAAAGATGGAGTCACAGCTTCTGGCACACCTTCAAAGGTACTGATTAAAAGGCACCAAATGAATAGAAGCTAGAGTTGTAGCATTTCATTTGCACTGAAGTTCTCAATGACTGTTCTTAATTTCTGTCTAGGCATTTAAGAGTAGGAGCACGAATAGAATCTGACAAGCCAAAAAGAGCCCTGAAGTCTTGGATCAAGATTTGGAGGGACCTGCTGAGTTTTATTCTGCAAAGAAAGAGCAACTGAAGATGCCAAATGATAAGTGTCTTTAGGAGACTGGCTGCTTTGTGACCTGGACGTATATGGATAAGCATCCTGCCTGAAGTGCCAGATCAAAATATGAAGGAGGAAAAACAGCAGTCTGTGCTACTCATGTTATTACCAATCAAAGGAAAATTGCGATTTGTATGAGCTCTGATGCTTCCTTCGCCACCAGCTAGTAAGTTGCCTACATAGCTGAAGGTATAAATTTCAAGGGAAAAAAAAGGAAAACTACCTAATAGGACTCCAGGAGAGAGGTGAAATGTAGACTTACACATCTTAACAGAAATAATAAAGGTGTGGGCAAATCTGTCAGAGTAACTTCCCACAGCCAGCTAACTGTGACTGAAGGCACAGATAAAATTGGTGGTAAATCAGAAGAAATGTCTAGGGCTCCATACAACATAAGCAGTTCCTAATATGAAGCATAGGATATTCTAGAAGTGGAAGACCATCCAAAAAAAAGCTGTATTTTGAAAATTCAAAGGAACTCAACATTTATTTGGTGAAGTAACAGGCCCAAGCATTTCTTGTCCTCTGCCTTCTCATCAGACTGTATCACAGCCAGAAGGATATTCAAAAGTAGGTTTCACGAGGCTCTCTGTACTCCTCATCCCCTTGAGGATGGAAGTTCAAAGAATTCAAAGAATAAGATGACATTAGAGAAACTGCCTTTGCAAGGCTGTGCATGGGGGCTTGATCTCTTACCCTAGTCACTGAGCTGTAAGACACCCTTTTTTCTGGCTGGAAGAAAAGGCAGGGTTGGGCACCACCCAAATGCTCAAAGCTACTCAGATCTGAGACAGATCTAACAGATTTACCTCTTCTGCCTCTCTTAACAGGATTCAGATCCCTAAGCGTTTTCTGAAGATAAGCTTCTCTCTGAGACAATAAAGACTTCTAGCATGACCATTTGATAAAGGTGTAACTTCCTACCGTTTATGAGGCAGTTTGAGAAATCCGTCAAGAAAACCATGAAAGGGATAAAAAGTTTTAAAAAAAAAAAAAAAAAAAAAAAAGAGAGAGAGACACAGACAAAAGAAGATTTAAAACAATCCAAAAAAAGCTTTACAGGATAAATCCAGGGCCAAGAAGGAGTAGGACGTGGTTTAAACCCAAGCTGCATTTACCATGTGTTCCCCCTTTTACCATGTGTTCTGTCCATAGCATGGGCATGGGCATAGATGCACCAGACGGGTAATGCTAAAGCAAAGAGGCTTATTCACACCCACAACAGGAAGATACATACGGTAAATCACCCACAGGGAAAGCAATCATTTGAATGTCAATACAATCATATGTACAGTTATATAAAAAGCAAATTTACATAGACCTGTAAATATGGCTAGCAAATCCTATTCTGGATGGTAGTAGTGTTAAGACAAAAGTGGTACCATTCCTATCAACAACAGGAGTGATATGTGAGTTGATAAAGCACCTTACAATCAGTGGGAGACAATTTCTACTAATTCAGAAATTTACTTAAGAGATCAGAAAGAACGCATACTGTCCAAAGAAGGAAGCCCTTAAATTCCCTCATTTGGAAGGAGAGAACAGTCAATAAATAGTGCAACAAATTAGAGGAAGATTCTAAAGCTGAGAGATGTCAATATAATAGAAAAATAGCAGAGAAATGTCTTCCTGTAATTATGGATAATATTTTGTGCCGTTAAACTAAACTGCATATGTACAATGTAAAACAAAACAAGGCAAAAAGAGTGAGATCTGAATTAAAAAAATGTTCTTGTTTCCACTACCAATATCTCTTTTCATAACAGAACAGACACCAAATTCATCTTCAAAGTCACTCTTGGGTTCACAGAACTGAAAGGTGTTACACAGGTGATTTGCAGATACAAAATATTTTACTCTTTTTAATATCTGTGGTGGAAGTTTTCAGTTATGTATATGTTGGGAAATGCAGCTATATGACTATCTTCTAGCTTATGTCAAAATTATTTTCCATAATTACTACTTAGTAAGCCTTGGGTCAAATTTTCCTTTCACTTACACCAGTTAAATGAGACTTGAGTAAAGTTTCTTTGCTGTTTCCAAGAAAAGGATTTTGCTCCCAGTCTTTTCATTAAGTGCTGTTGAAAAAAAAGACAGCATGTCAGATCATATCAATGTACTATGTCTGACAGAGCTGTAGCCATTTACACAAAATCAGAATCTAGCCTACTATCACAGATTAATTGTGAATTTTTAAGTAATACAATCAGAAGGGAATAAAATCCTTTCCACTGTTACTTCTACCATCATGAACAGAATACAGAATTTCCCTCCCATCTTTCTACTGTAACTTTAAATAATCTCTTTTGCTACATATGATGTATTAGTTCCCTTAAATATCCCTGCAAATGTCACAGTATAATGCAAGTGCTGAAAGTGCTATACAAAAGCTAGCATGTTCATATTGCCTGAGAATTTAGATTTTTTTTTTTAATGGAAGGGAAATAATATTTGAAGACTCAATGTAATATTACATTTATTTATATAGAATATATATATACACACATACAAGCTATTGACACATGTACATACTTATGTACACACATTTCAATGAGAACTTTACACTAGGTCAGAATATAGCCTTTTTAGTACTGAAATATACTGTTTTACATGTGCCATCATATAAATTTCTACACCTAAGTTCTGTGTGTACATTTGGGTGGACCTATATGAAATTCATACATAAGGGATACAAATGCTTTGTTTCCATTTGATCTTTTAAGCTTTCATAACCATATACATATATTAGATACAAAAATGCTTTATTTCTTCTTTTGAAAATCCCCTTAATTCCATCGTCATTCTTCATTGTTGTGCCAAAATCTCCTCATCCCATTCGGCCACAGCTCAAAAATGGTGCATGTATTCATGCAGATACAGAAACATAGCTTGGCATAAGATGGCTTTGGAAATCAGTGTGTAAGGAGCTCCAGGCAAGCACAGCTAAGCATGCTGTCTATGAAGTTTCACAGTGACAGCACTGACAAAGCTTTGTGAGCTTCTCGGGAGTGTCCAGTGTCTCCTTAACATCCCTGTCCTCAAGGCAGAGGGCAGTTCCCAGCCCAGCCTTTTCCTGCTTGGTGCTACCTGTTTGCTCTCAGTTCCTCTTCTTTGCCCTGCCCTGCTGCCCACCAAGCTGCAGCCTGTGTAGGGGTTGGTTTCTGCTGACTGACCATTGCCATTTCTGCTGGCCATTGCCTTGAGGAGTAAGAGTGAGCTGTAACCGTCTCAACAGAGATGTTCAGGTTGAGACTCTCTTCTCTGTTTAGCCATCTGTTTTCACAAAAACTTGTAGAAACCTCCAAATTTTAACATTTCCAGTCCTCCATCAAAATGCCCAACGGCTGGACAGACTATTTAACAGCGGGCTAATGGAAAGCATCCTTAGGAAACAAAGCTAAAACCAGCACTACCCACATATTCCAGGGACTGTGCCCATTTCAGGTAGCAATGCTACTCCTGTTTATACACTTTGCTCGTGTCTTTCCCTTTGCCAGTGTAGACAACCATCAAGAAGAGAGTTTATCAGAGAAAATTAGTGCTGCAGCAATGTGACACGGAAAAACACTTCATTTCAGCTACAGATCTCAGCTGATCCCTTGCAACTGCAAGTCATCATCTTGTTGTTGCCTAGTCCTGCATTTTTCCTACTCCAGTTCTTGCTCTTTCCTCCAAATGCTCAGGGCTGTGTATCTCACGCTATCTCTCTTCTGGTACAAACCTGCCCCCGCAACTAATGACCCTGTAGGAACCACTTCATCTTTCTCAGCTGTGTGACAGTGCAGACAAAAGAGCAGCTGTCCACCTCGGACACTCACAGCTCATACCAGTACCATTTCCAAGGAGGTCCTTAAACACAAAATATTTAGGTTAACCCACTACTGCGGACAAAAGGAAAATACACTCAGGCTTGTCCTCAGATGTAGAACAAACAGCTGTTCAGCACTTGATACACAAACTCTTCTAGCATCTGTACTGAGAAAGACAATGCGTACGTATACTACAGAAAACAACAAAATAATGCCTTTCCCATGCGTCATGAAAATGCAGGCACTTACTCTCATTTTTATATATGCCCAGCTGTAGGAATGGGTGGAAAGAGGTGGGAAGTGTCTTTTCCTTTTTTTAACTTCTGTCATGTATAAAGGCAAAAAAGAGTATCCAAAAGAGCCTCAGGTTTAGCAACTTTCAGGACTAAAGCATGGTCAGCTTTGCAGTGCATTGAAAATTAAGCTCTGTAAGGTTCACACATTACCACTAACCTTAGTTTAAAGATAATAAAAGGTTAGGGAGGAGGCAGAGATGAGGGTTTTTTTCTCCTAGCTAGGTGAAAAGGAAAAACCAAACATGATGGTTGCAAAAAACCTGTATTCCACAACAAGTCCTTAAGACTCCCATGTGCTACATCAGCAGCAGTACATCCTCAATTTTTATTGTAATCTTGTGGCTTTTTATTTGTAACTTATATGAAAAGAATCACATTGATTGGGGCAGATTTAACTCAGTAAAACCTATTCTACTGAGATTGTCTGTGCTAGGTGATTTTATCAAGTTCTCTTTTGGTTTCATTTTCTTCCTCATCCCTATCCCCAGGGGAGATTGCAGCCCAGCTTGCAGAGCAAATTGCCCTAAATTGAGTTCTTTCTCTGCCATATACAGGCCTGCCTTTGGCTCCTCAGCTTGAAAACTTTATGCATTCTTATTTTTCTCCATCTTCCTTAACAACCCCCTTCTCTTTCCAATTAAAATGGAGAAGTTTGCACCGATACCTGCTCCCAATTAAATGAATACTGCATTACCAGCCACACTCTCCAGATCTCCTTTACCCTCCCTTCATTAGCCCTATTCCTCTGAGGTTTCCTGGCTGTCTGCCAGGGACTTATGGCAAGAATTCAAAATCTTGTACACTTTATCCCCTCAAAATCATTCTTGAATTTAAGCAGGCTGCTCCTTGGGCCCAGCATGAGAAATGCTAGTAACTGATTCAAAGGGGAGGGGAGAAAAGAAAGAAAATGATTTATTTAAAAGGTTAAAAAGCTCCCATAAAAGAAGATAAGCTAAAAGAGGTTAAACTTCCGGGCTAATTGGCTTCCGTTTCCTTTTAAAAAATCTTTCTGGAAGACAACAAATGACAGGAAGGTGTTCCTGTTTTATTTAAGACTATTCATGCCTACAGAAAACGCATCATTCTCTTAACACCTCAGGCATGTTCACTACCTCTCACTCAAATTATACACCCAGCACAGAAAAAAACCTAGGCAGTCAGAGGCTTAAGCAGCTGGGTTGTTGGGGGTTTTCAGGCCTTTCTTTAAAAAATCACCATCTAATTTTCCAACAAATGTGAGCACTGCAGTACCATGGCATCAGCCACTCTCATCTGACACTTAAAATAACTAACATCATGTCAAGCTGTCAGCAACGATAGCCATATTGGCAAGTCTGAAACAGCAGAGGGGAGTACTGTATCCTCGCATTACTACTTAAAACTATATAAACTCTCCTCATAGATCATGCAAGTTTGCTGCATTTATCGAACAATAATTTTTCAAATGGCTCAGCATAATTTAGTGCCTGAAGGCCCTTGTGTGGAACCATAGTTTTTCTTGTGACCTGATTTGAAGCAGTCATTTAAACCCTTTAGAGCAAAATTCTGATATTAATGGTCTGATGCTCAGTGACTTCTTCTCTTGAAATCATACTCCCAAATCAAGAAGGTCTCCTTTCCTGTGGACTCTGGAAGAAGCATTTATCTTTTAAAATGCTACGATATTTTTGTAGCATTGTAGTAGTCTTCTAGAAACAGAAGTTTCGCAGGAGAGATTTTTAGCAACCTGAATACCTTCAAATGGATTTACCCTCTCTAGTAAAGCCAGGGAAACCATGGGTTTTGTAGCATTGAATTCCTGTCTTCCATTTGCTGGCTGTTTATCACAAGCCACAGCTTCCCAGGTAATATTGAGCTGGTAAGAATAGTTTGTAGGAGCCAAGGCGGGGGGGGGGGGGGGGGGGGGGGGGGGGGGGGGGGGGGGGGGGGGGGGGGGGGGGTGGGGGGGGGGGGGGGGGGGGGGGTGGGTTGGGGGAGGGGGGGGAGGGGGGGGGGGTGGTGGGGGGGGGGGGGGAGTGGTTACACCTGCTTTTAAGAATTTCAGTGACTTGGAGGCTACACGTTTAATTTTCTCTGTCTCTTCATTTCTCAGCCAATATTTCTTGATGTAGGGTGATTCCTGCCTAATGAAAGTAATCTCCTTGGAAAATTCTTTAAAAGTGAAGGAGGAAAACCATCTCCTATTTGTGGAAGCTGCTTCTGATCTTGTTTTTCCCCTTTTATTAAATCTGTCTTTACTAATTACTGCTTCTCATTCCCTTTTACAGATGGAAACAGAAAAGGGTATTATAACTATGAGACCTGACTGTAAAAATAGTAAATAATACAATATTTAGGTCTTATAAATTTCTGTAAGATCTTACTGCATTTACTCAAGCCATGTCCACAAGCAAGTGACAACACTCCCCCACTCCTTCCCTTGCAGAAAGGTAACAAACAGCAAACTAGTGCAGGATCAGAACTGATATACACAATTTTTAGAGCCAACAGAAGGAAAAAGAAAAGTAGCCACTATGCAAAAATATGCAATGCATATACAGCGCTCCAAAAAACCTAAAAAATACATTCTATCAAGTTAATAAAATACACTGAGAATTGACATAGTGTATTAAAATACCATAAAATAATTATTATTAAATAAAATAAACTCACTATATCCATACTAGAAAGTCTCAGAAAGGAATACCACTATCTCAGTGCTAGCATACTGTTGGGCTACATTCAATATTATGAATAATCTCTGCTCAGGAAAGGGCACGTATAATACAAGCCAAGAAAGAACTGTACTAAAGAGCTGCAGGTTAAATAATTCATGGATAAATAGTATGGGTACATTGTACTACAGTACTTTCTGGACATTTGTGTGACCTACAAGCACCATCAAGCTATGCATGTTATGTAAGGTGTTGTACAAACAAAACAGTACTGTTTTCTTCAACGGTCATGCTAATTTAAAGATTGGCCTCCAAACAAATTCAGGTCAGGATTTAAATCCTGAGGTCTTTGTTGTACTCTTTTAACAGATTCTGTCACTATCCAAGAAAAAAATGTAATCCTCAAAAAAGATGTGGCATTCTGGTATTTTTAAGTTTGATGCCATCCATCAGCAACAAGACCATGACCAGGAAGAAATTTCAGTGTTTAAAAGTTAGCTGCCAAAATGTGGTAGTTTTTAGGTTTCCAATTCTTGGAGTGAAATCAAAAGTCTCTTGTTCAGTTCCCAGGTTCCTTAAATAGTACATGGGCAAAATGAGGTATTTTAGAAGGAGCCAGCGAAGCCCTGAGCTGTGAGTTACCTAAAATTATTATATTCAACAAGCAACTGCATTTTGGGAACTGCTAAAGACCAGCTCTTTACCTGTATTCCCAACTCGAGAACTGAAGCAGTACCTCTGTCTATAAGGGACCAGAACCTTGAACTTTCTTGCCGTGTTCTCCCTCCTCAGACTTATGGTGTCTCTCTCTCTTTGACACAGTGAATGTCAGTTTTGTCAGAGTTTCAACAGCAAGACTGGAGAGCATGATTTCTGCTCAGAGTAGCCTTGCATCTAACAGCAGAAGACAGACTTTGAACAGTGTAGATTTGAACCTGCTCAGCTAGAGGAAGGAACTGAGCACAAGTTTTGAGATAATAAAGAAAATTTTTTAAACATGTAGTCATTCTATAAAAGGGCAAATTGTGCTTCTATTGACTTATTTGAGGAGTCTGATATTAAGTCAATAGCCACATTTTGATAGGAGTCTACTGCAGTTACCATGTGAGGCACATGCTGAGGCTGCCAACTGACTGAGTTTCTTAGAATTATACACTAAAAACAATTGTTTCTGGACATCATCTGGCTTGCACCTGGTGTAGACTCCCACCTGTTCTGCATGGTCAAAATTGGGATGGTCCTTAAGAAGCTCACAAGTGCAATTCTATGCACCCAAGGAATTCTAACTTAACAAAAAAGAAGCCTACATCTTCCTACTTAACCCCACAGTTAGATGGCAGCTAATGATGGATTTTCAGTTTTAGACTTGGGTATCTAAATTCCCTCTGTCTTTTTTTGGATCTGCCTCTGGATTTACTGAAAGTTTTTTGTCTTTCTAGATAAGCTTACACTGCAGCCCAAATCTAAATTTTCCAGATCAAAATCTTTATCATACAGGTGTGTTCCTTGCTGGTTAGCTTCTATTTTTATGAATGAATGAAAGCCATCTAATTTTTTCTTACTCACATAAAAATACACATATTTTGGCATGCAAAGCACAGCCTGCAGAGTACTAAAAACAGGTCCAAAAAATAGATGGAGGGAAGACAGATCACTGCCCTGTGTTGCCACTGTTTATTGAGAAAGACTATTACTTAAATTGTTTTCTGTGGACCAAGTGAGCCAATTTTCCCTTACTCTGTGAAAATCATCATCACCGATCTTCTAATTCATGTGCATTACAGGTATCTGCAGCCCTGGAATAAAAATACTATACAAAAATAAACAAGATTCAAAGCAAAAGCATTTTTCTCCCAACTCAGAGATCTCTAAAGTTCTATTTTGAGATGTGTTTACCTTCAAAAGCTAGATGAATATATTTACAGTGCTCTTTTAAGGAACAGTAGAACTAGCCTTTCTATGAATTTCAACTACAATACACTTTCCAGTGTTAATTGGACCACATGCTTGGTTTGTTATTCCTCTCAGTCTGCAAAAGGCCCTGAATATGCTCTTAGAGACATCTCTCAAATGTTAAGCAATTAAATTGTACTTAATATTTCTATAGTTTGTTGGCAACCTCAAAAGGCACAATGAATCACATCCACCCTACTCTCGTCAGACCCTATCAACATCACAAAGGAATAATTATTCATTGATTATGGCATAGTAAGTCCCCAACACCATGGACGCATTTCATCCAACAGTTTTGAAACAATCTCCCTTCCCCGCCAAATACTTCCTTTTTACAGCTACAGACCGATCAGCTAGAATATGTCAGGCCATGGAAAAATTTGAAGTAGCTACAGTGCATTAGAAATATAAAGACAAAATCAGTAAAAAGAAAATATCTAATGTGGAACTGAAAGTACAGTGGCAAATACTTCAACAAATTAATATTTAAAGTCCAAAGGTTATTTTAAAAAGCATGACAACTTACTCTGTATCACAAACTGGTACTGATAATATATTAATTATAATCCAGTCTTCCATTTATTTTTTGATGCTAGAATCCGTTTCTGTCAACACTGTGTTTCCCAATGCAACTACTATTTGAAGGAGGATCTAGAGAAAGGAAAGCTTTGATTATTCTCCTTACAATAGTCTATTACTGGGAACACCTTCAAGTACCTCAGGATTTCTAGTAAAGCTTCTGTATTTTGCATGCTAGCTAATAGCTAATGCCTCTTTGGTGACTCCAAGACATGGGATTACAGTCCTTTGTCTAAAATAAATTAGTGACAATGAATGCAGTTCTGTAAGACATTTCTGTGCATCTTTAGTTCATATGAACTTCCTTGGAAGTCTGAAGGTGCTATCCATTTCCTAGTTTGATAATTAATTGTTATTACTATCACTATTCTTAAAATCCACAGGGGGGGAAAACACACTTTATAATACTAAAAAATATTATATTTCTGCTACAACTGGAATGCTGTTTTCAGGAATGAAAACTGAGGCACACAGTGAATAACTTACTTGTTCAAGGTCATACACTGAGTCTGCAGCAACAGACAGGATTGGAATTTCAAGTTCTTGAATCTCTGTACCTCAGTAACCAGTATCCTTCTCATAATACATTTCATGTCATAGAAGGTATCAAGAATACTCATACATGTCATGAAGTGCTAAAACATATAACAAATAAAGCATAACAAAGTAGCATCGCATGAATACATAATAAACTATGTCATAGTGCAATGTTAAAAGACTTTCATCTTCTCTGGTTCTCATAATTCCCTCAGCCAGGTGTAAAAATCTTGGTGCTACTTGCCTCTTGAACCTGAAGCAACCACTGAACACGCTGAAGCCGTACAATATCTCATGGTTCCCCTTCTGCACCTTGTTCTGAAGTGAAGGACTGCACAAATGAGACACAGCATGAACCCCAGGCAAAGAAACTCTGCCAGCCTGGGAAGAGCTGGCCGAGGTGCCGGCACCATGCTTTTAGAACTAACACCACCAGGATGCACGATGCAGCCAGGTGCTTATTAGCTTGGCCTTTTAATTTGCTGAAGGGTGTGAGAGCAAAAGCAGGAAATTAGTAACAGACCCGCAGCCCTACCAAGGCAAGAGGTAGGTCGTAGAGATGCATGGCAAGTGTTTCTGGCCAAAGGGTGAAGATCTGGGCTCATTAGTGCCCGTTTCCTGGCTACCAAAATGTTGGAACGACTGCGCTATTACATGTCTACTGTCATTTTATTTGCCTACTTATAATTAATATTTAGGTATTTAAAAGAAGAAAAGAAATCAGGAAAACTAGCTTTAAAACTTTAAAAGTTGTATTTGTAGGCAAAGAGTAAGGTGCTAATACCATACAGAGAGGCAAGTCAGCTGATCGGCGTTATCTTTCTTCTAAGGACAGAAGCTCCTCACTTTTGCTGATATCTTCTCATCACTAGAGTGCAGCAAGTTCCTACCGGCCAAAACGCAACAAGAGCTGTCACTTCACAGACAGCAGCAAACCAAGTTGCTCTGTATAAGCCAACATATTCCAATGCCAGCTCCTGCAGAAATGGGAAAGCGTTTCTGCACAGAAGCGAGATACCACTGATCATCTGACTACTGGACGTTTCAGGGAACTGATTGAACTCACTAACATAAACACAACTAAACTAGAAACAAAACAAAACTGATGGTTTTCTTTAGTTAGTAAATTGAATTGCCTCAATACAAGGTTTAGCAAGTACCAGTGCTTCCACGACCAAAAGGAGTCAGGGGCCATCTTGCCACTAGTAAGGGCAGTAGAAATGAAGGAAGAAAGATCCTGATCCTGAGAGCTTTTAGCCTTGCTCAGCTGCTTGCAGAACTGCAGCCCAAGGTAGGTGGTATGTCTATCTCCTGTTTGTCTCACATTGTTGGCTGACTTCCTTCAGATTTCATAAAAGTTCTTTTATATGTATGTCCTCAGTAATCAAGCAGAGTTAAGAGGTATACATTAACTTTTAGTGGCTCTATTGGATTATTCCCTTGAAAAAGTTATAGACCTTGAGTATGCTCAGCGTTGTTTACAACATGCTAAAAACATTTTCATTTATTCTTCTAATTACTACATGCAATTTAGTGCCTCATGGTTTTTTTACTACTAGGAGTCTATGAGACTTATTCCACTTTCAATTACACCAGCATAAACCAGGAGTAATTCTAATAAAATAAGTGAATTTTTTTGGTGTAAAAACTGGAGGTAGTTATGTAATGATTTCAAAATATATTTTATGTGTGAATCTTCCTGACGACAAGTAAACCTGAATTTATAATAAGAACTCATCATGAAAACATTTCATGTTAGGATTTTACACCGTCTGGTGTACTCATAGTGTTCCATTTACTATCTTAATCACATATATAAATATTTTAATTGAATGAGCTTTGAATTAGAGAAAGACATACCTCCAGAATCAGCACTGGTCTAGATACTTAATTTTAAAATCTTTAGCTATCATCAAATTATTTTCTAGCTTTTCTAGAAGAGAGGAAGCTAAAAGGAAAAAGAATGTTTAAACAATGTAGAAGATATATCATAACCTCTCAAACATTAGGTAACTTTGGGATACAACCATGTATAATCATTTTCAGCCTAACTAACCATAAAGGATGAGCCACAGTGGTCTCTGAAGTCACACACAGCTTTAAAAGACTGGTATGATCATGTAAAATGTCAAGGAAGAGAAGTTGGGTATGGCAGCCTAATTGTTTTTCCTTAAGAGTTTCTTAATAATACTAGTTCAAACTGCATAAAGATTACATGACTTGTTCGTTGGGGGAGAAAAGGGCTCAGAGCTATCCATAGTTTAGCAACCCATCTCTGTAAACCTGTCTAAACACAAGAACTCTTTCAAGTCAAAAAACATAGGGCAAATATATTTACTATGACATGACTTTAGATTATGTCAGAGTAGCAGGAGCAAAATGAAAAACTTTTGCATAACACCCCACAGAGCTCATGCCTGAGATGCAGGATGGTGTTTCAAAAACTTATCAAAATTCAGAAGACAGGAAACCTTCACTTGATCAGCTTTCACCATACCACCAGATGTTGCTGCAGCATTGGCAAAAGTAACAGGATCACAACATGTATGATAATTTACCTATCAATAAAAGGTTCAAACATCCATTTATGCTACTGGAAAAATCAACTGTCCATGAAAGAAAGCCCAGAAAAGAAATTTATTATTGAATAAAGTAATTGACTAAACTAGTTTTGTTACTTCACAATACATCATTTGTAGTTAAAAAGAGATGAAAAGCAATAAAATATTTACAATTACAGATAAATCACATAGCAATAACCATATATCAAACTCTTAGCAACTACATGTCCTAACTTTTGCTCCCCAGATAGCAATACCACTTTATTTGGTTTGATAACAACACATGCACGACAGCAAGGAGTGATGAATCACTCATATCCTCCATACTTCAGTGAACTGACCAACCCTCTCCAGGGAAGTGAAATTATGGTCACACATCTTTAGTTCATGCATCAATAACAATTACATTCTAATGTGTTTCTTGAGACTTCCACTATAATAAGGGGTGGGGGGGATGCTTGGGGTTTTTTGTTTGTCTTTTTTTTAACAAGTGCTCCCTCACATAGGTGAATCAAAATATCCAGAAAACAAACAATGTAAGTCATTAAATGACTGATACAACATAAATTTTCAGGAGGAGCTGTGACAAACTCACAGACAGAATAAACAAGAACATTAGCCTCTCCCAGTCTTTAATATGGTATGTCACAAAAAGATTAGCATGCAGTGTTGTTATTTAGATTTCGTTATTGAAGAAAATGTGCTGTAAGGAATAAATTTTCACATTCTGCAAAATGAAATCAATATAGAATGAAATGCCTATGTGGAACTCTAAACAATGTTTATCCAGCATATCAATGACTAGGCAATCTTGACATCTAACTGTCTAAAACTAAGCCTAGTCCCAAAGGAAACACCAAGGAAACAGATGAATCTTGTAGAATCTTCTCACTTGCCTTTCCTTTACCACTTGTAATCAGATATGCTTGGGAAGGCTGGATTTGATGACATCTTTCCTCCTATAGGTAGCAAGCTTTGCTTGAGTTGAATAATACTCAACTTGGTTTGGGATGGTGAAGTAAAATGGCATGGTTAGCTAGAGTACTTAAAATAATTCCCTTCAGGAAATGCCTGCCTCTGTTGCCAATAGGGGGAACTTAGGAAAGCTAGGCTCCTAACTTAGGAACATCTGTATTGAAGACAGAAGTACTCTGTATTTACAGATTTTCAAATTAAAGCAGATTTTTACAATTTTTCTCAAATGTAACTGCTGAAAGAGAACTCGTGGAAGAAATATCTCTGCTAAATCTATTTTTCCTATTTTATTTTGTAAGGAATTAAAACTCACAATCTATTTGTAGTTCAGATGCAGTGATGTGGAAAGCTTCCATCTTTTTCCCCAGCCTTCCTGAACTGAAATATGACTTAATGCAACACAGTACGCTCCTCATTATTTTATCAGTTACACTGATTGAAAGACAAACACCCACAAAAAGAACATTCCAGACAGGTAGCGTGATTTGGGAACTGTACTTTTAAATGGTTCAGCTTTGGGAACAGAATTGTTGTGCAGATTATTTGTAACTAATAACTGAGTACTATAATGCTCAGTGCATGAAGACTCTTGTCGAGCACCATGTTGTAAACAGAAATTGCAAAACAAGAGTAAATGCTAGTGGAAGAACACACAACTGGGGAATTGAGGATGTCTGTTACACAATTTGAAATAGTTCTAGAGAAGAGAATACTTATTACTGAGTTAAAAGTGTATCAAGAAGGTCCAGTTTTTGACAGATCACTGAATCAAAACAATTGACAGAGAGCCAAATTGTCTCACTCTGCATTTGCAGTCAATGACAATCAGACGACCATCAGAAAATAACCCTATTACTGACAACAGCAGATTTTAATGCATTTCATGTGCTCAATAATTGTCAGCTAGCTCAGATAAAAGATGCCAGCTATGAAAATACGTTGCAAAAATGTGAGTACTGTCCTGTCTTCTGAGGGGGATATATTAAATATGAAGATTACCTAAAGAAAGTGTAAAGAATTTGCTCTTCATCCAAGTGTTGTCAGTCTTAACTAATCCAGTCCCTGATAAAGACCAATTTGTTATTAAAATCTGGCAAGAGAAAGAAGGGACGAGAAAGGACTTCAAAGGCTCGTTTTAGGCCAGGAACTGCAGTGGACCGGGGACCATTTTCTGGCCCTGTGGTCGACTGGCACAGTGTGACATACGTCCGTACAGCTTCTCTACCTTATCTCCAAAACCAGACTGGCCACACACAGACTGCCTGTTGAGAACAGACCCTGACTTGTGCTGCTCGCTCTTCTACAGATGGGGCAGAACTCTGACAGAGACCTTGCTCGCCATTTAACAGTAGGAATAAGCAGAGGGCTGCTTTCAGGTCCATGCCCCAACCCTGTGTAGTTTACTAGGATAGATGTAGCAATAGATAAACTGGGAGACACGAATTAACCCAATATCATAAGCAGAATGTGCCAAGCAGCAGGAATCATTCCCTCAAGAATAATGCTTATGGAAATGGACAATAATATCTTAAAGTATAAATAAGATTGAAAATCCAGACTACAGAAAAGATACCTAAGGCATAATAGCACAAAATCAAAGCCACTTCGGAAGAGACCACAGACTTGCACAGACTATGAAAAATAGCACAATATCTGTCAGATGAAAAAATTAAAGAAAGACATACAGTGGTTTATATCAGTGCATGAAAGTTTGCACGCACCAGTCAAGTATGCATAGCACAGGCAGAGAGGCTAACTGCAGCATGACTTCCCTGGATGAATTTTTTGTGGCAGTATTGCCCATCATTGCACCAGAAGATAAATAGACTGTCAACCTGAAAGTAAATGGGACATTTATTAACTTTCAGCTGGGCATTAGAGCACTGAGTCAGTGGGATGTCAAATATAGTGTTACTAGCATTAAAAGAAAAGAAAGAAGTAGCAAAATGCAATTGAAATGTATGCAAAACAGAGGTAAACTGCCAAAGAAAAAGGTTGCAGCAGTAATTTTCAAATGCAAAGCTTTGTCTTCATCAAGAGCGTGATACTACTGAAGGGTCAAGGAGTCAAAACAAACACAGGAAAGTTTGAAGACTTCTTAGGTATTGAGAAGCTCTAAAGAACAGATGGCAGCTGAAAACCCAACAGGTCCAGAGTTCAGGTTTCTAAAAAAGTTCCACTTAGGCAGAAGTAACCAGATCAGCTGGAAGGAAGGTGCTTTTTCCTTAAATGTAAATATATGAAATAGCAAAATGTCTACTCCAGGAGTAAAAGATCCAAGGCGTTCTTGCTTCATTTCCTTTACTCTATTTTTTTTAATAGAAGACCAGGTTCTTGAATCAAAATCTTACACTCAGTACTGTGCATAGGTGTGGACATGAAGAAATACAGTATCAAAGTGTAAAAATTAGTTGTTTACAAATGGTTCAAAGGAGCCAATTGGCAAAATTCACATTTTGCAATATGGTTGAAATTGTAAATCAGTGCTTTATGCAGTCTGGCCACTGACAAAAGCTGAGTCCAGTGCAGAAAAATTGGTTTTGTGTTTGGTCCATGTCACAAAAAGATTCCTGTCTTTATTTATAGAAGACCAGTATCAGCTGTAAACAATGTAGCACAGACCCAAAATCAGCTTAGCAAGCACCACCCTGAAAGTACGGCAATTATTTTTAAATTACAAATTGATGGTTTGCGAATTGATTACAAGCTGAAGGAAACTTGGTGACTGCATGAAAATTCTCTAGAGCGTTTAATAAAACTTCATCGGAATAAAATCCAAACCTAGTGTTACTATCAAACTGATTTTTAAACATTGTCCTGTTACAGAAAAAGTGTAGGTTGTGACAGTTCAGGATGAGAATACAATCATAAGTAGTGCAGACTAGCTGGAATAGCACATTTCAAGCCCTAAAAAAAAATCAAGGCCTGAGTTCATACAAGGGACTTAAAATTATCAGAAAGGTGATTTGACAATATTACTGAAAGAGTATCTTAAAAAGGATAAATGAAAGATAAATCAAAGGACTGAAAAATCCAGGAGACAGGCTAGAGATGTTTGATATTGCTCCTGAATAGTGCCATTGGAGAATATATCTAGGCTTTGTCACATTTGCAAAAATACAGGCTCTGTCAGTCCAAAGAGTATACCTATATGGTAGGACAGAATAAATTGTCCCCTGGAGTAAAGTAGTCCTCAATTTACTTAAACTGACTAGGAAGACGTATATATTAATTCTAGAATATTATTTAAATTTTCCTGAGATAACATTACTAGATTGTACTGCAGTTAAACAGGTGATTATGCAAATGTATTTTTGCTAGACATAGAATATCTGACACAGTGTTTAACACTGGGCCACAGTTTACTAGGGAGGACTTGAAACAATTTGCAGTGAAGTATGTGTTTACCAACGTGATGATCTTTACAAGGCCATTGTAAAACAATCTGGATCCAAAGAACATGAACATATTTAATTTAAGCCTCATTAATTCTGCCTATTCCCTTCAGTTTCTGTCATCTCAACAAAAAAAAAAAATTATGGTTTCTTAAAAGAGTTAAGTATCTCTAGCCAAAATTTACCTTCTTGTGGAAAAGGTAAGCAAGTCAGCAGTCACTCCTTTGCTATGTTTCTCTATGAGCCAAAGAAATGCAGCTGTACCCTGAAAGTGGCAAGTGACTATAAAATTCTTCTTGTGCAGACCTCCGGATAAGAGGCTGCTGTTACTTATCAGTGCCCCTGCAGAACAAACAGAATGATAGGGATAATATAGTGAATAGGCAGGTTCATTAACAAAATTGCCCCGTGTCATGGTTATCAGGGCAGCTACCTGCTTGTTCTCTTTCTAGCTTGCTTGATTTTATTCCTTTGAGCACCTTCCTGTTCTGGGGCTAGGTTCATAATTGTCCTGCTTTTGAGCTAGATGTTGGGTTACAAATCATCTGTAAAAAGTGTATTAAAATAGTGGGTTAGGCTGAATTCTGGACAGCTGAATTCTGGACAGCTGTTCCTTTCTTAAGATTCTGTGATCGTTGGCACCAAGTGACTTGACCAGCTCCTTTTTAAAACAGGATACAGTCTTATCTTTATGTTTTTCCTATGTAAAGGCTCAGTTTCCCTTTAACACAACAGAGGCAGATGA
Source organism: Aquila chrysaetos chrysaetos (assembly GCF_900496995.4). Classification (NCBI taxonomy): domain Eukaryota; kingdom Metazoa; phylum Chordata; class Aves; order Accipitriformes; family Accipitridae; genus Aquila; species Aquila chrysaetos. The sequence goes on from NC_044005.1 coordinate 66,633,430, forward strand.
AATGTATTCTGTCATCTACCAAAGTTGTCTGTATCAGCTTGGTTTCCCTAAGTAACTTCAAAAGAGAACTCTTTTTTTTTAATCCTTCATATTTCTCCTCACTTCAAATCACCTACCTGACACCAAACTAAGGTGTCAGAAGCCATAAAGATAGGTGGGCTGGTGAAATATTTATCTTAAGCTTCTGATTTACTTAGTTTCTTAAGGAGGAGACCAAATGGGACAGGCAATAGACAACCTCGGTTCAGAAGCCCCATGGTGGTGGTAGTGCATCATTGTGCCCAAGCTGTGTGAGGGTGGAGCATGACATCACCCAACCTACCAAGCAGCCTGTTAAGCAGGACACCCTCCTGTGAGGTGAAATGTTTCAGTTTGAAACCTGTCAGCAGAAAAGGGCAAAAACCCAGGTCTTCTAACTTCACGTGCACAAGTTCAAGTCACGAGGCTGTCACTGCTACTATCATTCTTTTAAGTAGGTTACATTGGAAGTAACCAATCATTGCTCCCTCTTCACATTTGTGTTTTGAACATACCTATGAAATCTAACTCAGCAGAGACCTTGCAGGTTTAGTACTGAATTTTCATGATGTTTAGATCAGAAATATCTATCTGTCTGTCTGTCTATCTACCTACCTACATTGCTCCTTAAAGAGCAGTGACAGTACATTCATGGGAAAATAGAGATCCTGGAAACTTATGTCATGCATTTGACCTGCTAAAGTTATCATAAGAAATAGTTAAACCTTTAGGAAGTGTAATCACTGACCAGTTGAATGTAGGCACTTCCAGAAGGAAGCTGTGCTGAAAAGAAACCTCTCTGAACCGCCGAGGCTTAGGTGTCTGAAAGAGTACACCCTTCAGCACGGAAGTGCCTAAACTTTTTGGGTTTGGCAAAATAACTTAGAAAAGGAATGAAGAATGAAAGCACTTGAGAACTATAGGGGCATAGCTATAATGTTAAAGGCTTCATTATGTGTAGTCAGAAAAAAGGGCTTTTTTTTCCTTTTAGAATTGATGGATAAACAAACAATAATGGAATATCTAATTTTGTTTTCACCAATCTACCTTCTTTTTCCAGCAAAACAGAAAACCTGAAATATTCAAACTTTGTTAAGACTAAAAATAAGTATTTTGCTCTGGGGTTATTTAGCCCTTTTGTTTAAGTCTCATTTTAATTGAAGAATATATGCTTGAAATAGAAAATACAAGTGCTTTATTTTTAAATATCGAAAGTGGTTTTATTCCTGACTTTCTTGACAACATTTTCACTGTAAAAATTTCAAAAATAAATATCTGATTTTTTTTTAAGTGCTCATGGGTTTTTTTAGCTGAAGCTATGGGGCATATTCTGCCTTTAAAAAAAAAATAATCATTTAACTTACCAAAAAATTCAAGTTTTTGAGCACATTACTAATTGTCAAGAGCCTTTTGCTTGGCTCTGCCAAAGGAAGAGAATCAGTACCATTCCACTGCTACCCTAAGATTGTCTTCGTGGTACTGTAGCTGCTAACAATAAAATTACTTTTTGTACTAAGTGTCTTAAGGGAGCTATTGCAATGAAGAACCAAAACAGCAGATGTTACCCAATATAAGTACTAGTAAGTATCAACTGAAAAATAACACACAAAAGATAATACAAGCACTTAAGCATTAGGAGATACAAATAAGCACAAAAGTGTATGCTATTTTCAAGAAAATATGGTACCCAAAGGCACTAATCGACTCTATGGACTAAATAATGTATTTAGCAGTGTAAAAACAAACCCTTTATCAACTTAGAGTACAAAAGAGCATCAAAACTCAGTAGCTTTTTTCCCTTCCACTAAATACCAAAATTGATTCAAAAACTATTTTTAAAAGAAAATTCTAGTCTGATGCCACTCATGCTACAATTTTTTAAAAAAATATAATTAGGGAAGGAGAGTAAGGAGAAATTTAAAATGAGAAAGATTTAATATTTTCCTTATGCTACTGGAAAAGTTTTATCACAGTAACAGTCATATAGAGTCATCTTTAATGGCTCCAAATTCATGCCCAAATTACATTCTTGGAAAACTGCAAGGCAAAACCTCAAGATTGGGTTTGCGTGTTTTTTAAAAGTATTATTTCAGTGGAAGTTTGGCTAGAGGGATGAATATCGTAATGACACTTTCTTGTTACAGGAAGCACTGCTTAAGCCAAAAAAAACCCCACCAAACTGATGATGAATCTTAGGATTAGTTTTAAGATTTGTTGCTTTCAGCAAAAAAAAGTTATGACAAAAAATCGGAAACCTAGAAGGTGGATCTTCTGCTGGCATACAATTGATGCAGCTCCATATACTTCAGGTTGAGTATTTTCCTACTAGATGACCCTTCTCAAGAAGAAGAAACATATGTAATGTATTTAGAACATTGCAAGGGCATGGCAAAACCAAACAGGAGACTCCTTGTGTCAGAGAGGATGTGAAAATCTGAAAGGAACTTCTGGGATCTAACCATTTTGTGTCCTTGCCATAAAATTCACACTGTGACTCAAGCTTTTCCACAGTAATTCTAGGTAACTCACTCATACTAAAATTAACCCATTATGCAAAGACTGTCCGAGAACTATGCTGAGAAACAGGTCCTGTTCTTTTTAATACTCCCTTACCAATGAGAATTTCTGCTCTTTGTGCGTGAGCACTGGTAGATAGGTGGTTGCACACGAAGAAGCAGAGAGAGCAATGTAACAGCTATAGTAGTGGAAAAGATACTTTTTTAAAGAAAACACAGGACATGGAGGAAGCAGGTACAGAATTAGAGGATTTACATTTGCATGGCTCTTCCTTGTGTTGCCTTCCTCCCAAAAGACAGCTACTCGTTTTGGTTCTGGAGCACAGACTCAGAGCTATGAACTGGTGGTGGGTAGTAAATGGAGGCTGATAATCAGAGCAGGCTGGTGCTTGGTTTGAGCACTGATTAAGAAGATTTGAACCTAATGGCTTAAGTGGTTCAAAGGGTTTAATAGAGGTCCTTCTCCATGAACTGAATTTCACTCTTTTTGAATGTTATGAGCATAAGAATATGATACAAAGTCAAATGGAGAAACTGGAAGCAGCTTCTTGTGAACTGTGCTCAAACTTGGAGAAATTAACAGGATGCAAAAAAAGGAGGAGGTTTGCTCCCTTTCTCCACATCTTTTTATTTCTTCCCTCTTCTACCTTATGCACAATGGTAAGAACTGCCCTATAGGCCTGCATACACTTTCCAAATAAGAGCTGTGGTCTATGACAAAAAGTGAACGACAAATTAGGGACACGGGAAATTGCATAAATGAAGGCTGGCCTTTTTTCCATTTGCCTTTTCAGTAATTCCCTATTTTAAATACACAATATTGAGTAACTCACGGCGGCTTCAGAGTACGTATGAGAATGACTTTCCAACAGCGACAGACAAGATTCAGAATGAAAAATTTCACTGCCAGGCAAGAAAAATTTGCAATAATTTTCTGTAATACAAGTAGACTTTTTTAGCACTTTTATTGCAGAAGCAATTCTAAATAACAGAGCTTGTCTTATAATAGCATTTCTATAATAATGGTGTTTTATAACAGAAGTGCTATTATTACAGAAATGGTATTATAATAGTAGCATTATTATTGTAGAATCTTTTCCATAACAGGAGTGCTAAATAAGCCCGTTTGTATTATAGAAAATGATTGCAAACTTCTTCCATGGTGCTGAAAATGCCTAAGCCTTTATGGTTAATGTGATCCAGATTTTAGGAAGGTTCAGGAAAGTCTAAAAAAATATTTTCAAAAGGAATCCATGCTGCAGGCCAACTGAAAACCCTGGCATGGCTAAGAAAATGGTGTATCTGTCACCAAATTTTAAAATCTAACACAAATTCCAAACCAAAAGTAGTTCAATGCAGAAGTTAGCAAAACATGTCTTTGGGAAGAGTAAAATATTTTCAGTGCTGGAATAAAGCACTAAAATGTTGGAATATCATCTGAGGTGATAAAAAGATGTAATATTCAATAACAGTTATACAGCAAAAATGCTTTGGAAGAAATCTTGTATCTATATCAACTACATTAATATAAATTTCACTCATCATTCAATAAAGTATATATTGCTTTGCCATACACTTAGGAAGCATTCATCTAAAGAATTTAACTGTATATATAGGAAATGAATAAGTAAATTTTAGTTTATAAAATTCAACTTCTTTTTATTAAAGTTATCTGGTAATACTTCAGTGCTGAGAATCTAGTGCAGTATAGAAGACAGAAAGAATTTAAGTTCCAAAGCTACTGACCTTTTTAACATTAAAATAAAATCCTATATACTTCTAGGTTGATACAATCAGATTATACCATCTGGTTAGGATGGAGTCTATGAAACAGTGAAGTAAGAAAATTCAATAAACTCATATCCTCTGCAGGCATTTTTACATTTTTTAGACTGTCATGAAAGCTTTAGATGTGTGTTTGTATGAAATGAACTTATTTTATTATTGATTTCAGGCAGAAAGGAGTTTTGTTGGATCTTTTTTTGCAGCCTGCATTGCTATACAGAGTAGTTTTCCTTACAGCAATGGTCCTAGCTCATAATCATAAATGAAAATTTTCATGGGCTTTTTTTTGAGATTGAAAGATAATGTATGACACAGAAAGACAGTTTAAAATTCATATTTAAGAAATAATTCTAACATAACAAAATAAAAATTATTGATTAGCCTTTTTAATTAAGTTTCTGAAATACATATTCCAACACTTGCTGTGCTTATGACCCATGTAGTCAACAGGGATTATATATTCATTCCAAAAATAATAGTAAAAGATTTGCAAAAATGATCTTGCAAAAAACCTACAAAGCTAACCCTAACTCTGCTGCTTCCTCTGTGTTTATGATTATGATGTTTAATCACAGGAGCAAATATTCCTATGTTAAGTCCCTTGCCTCAGCCAGGGTTTAGCTCTGCACACACTGAAGCTGAGGATCACTCAGCCACTCTGAAAGGTACATTGCAAATATTGCTCTTTCTCTAAAGCTCAGCAGAGTGTTTTCTCTCCCTCCACTTGGATTTCTTTCTCTCTCTTTCTGTGATTTTTAATACTTCCCACTCACTAGTTAGTCAGGATACCAGCAAAGTTCATCACACTCTGCTATTTCTTCTGTTGCTCCTACACGCGTTTTATTTCACAGCCCGCCTTGTGTTTCAATACCAGTTTAAAAGTTAATACACCAGCTGTTTAACTTATTCAAATCCCTGCAAAGTCCTGCCTGTTCCCCTATGTCAAAATACTAATGGTGCAGGATTAATGATGATGTTTTCAAAGAGAAAAGTTTTAATTGACACCAGGTATGGCCTTCCAGTGCATCTTGTTACCCCGTTCTTTATATTATGTGGGCTCTTTGGGGCATGAAATATCTATTTTTGTCTTTTTTGTAGGAAAGAATATACATTTATTTGTTAAGGAGTGACAAAGAGAAATCAGGGAGAATACCTGAATGCTGCATTCTTCCTAAATAGCCTGTTGGCAGCACCTTATGCAGGGAAGTTTCTGAGTACCCACTCATGCCATGCTCTCTCCTGCCAATTCTATCTTGCTTTCCAGAGCACCAAAATAATTGGTATTCTTTTCAAGCATCTGCATTTATCCTGCAAAATACTTTTCTGAAAGATTTCATTTTGTTTTGGCAACTGTACATATGTGCTACACTTGGCTGCTGCAAGTCCAGTCCATGCCTAACCTAAGCCACTGTTTTATTATCTCCTCATACTTTTTTTAAACTCTTGACACACGAATTTATAAATTAGGAAATGAAAGTAAATGCTTAAGTTTTTTCACAGTCTGTTGATGTAATACTAACTAGCAAAACAATATGCTCCCCCTACCAGGCTTCCTACGCCCCATAAGCAAATCCAATTCAAAACGAGATCACGGTACAGTGACCTCATTCTGAATGTTACCTTATGCTTTTGGCAGCCCGGAAGAAAACACCCCTAGCTCTTGTGCTGTGTTTCAATCTCTGAATTTCTCCAGGGGCTTGAATATCTGCTGAAAAGCTCTCTAGAGCTCTGAATACACCAAAAGAGGAAAGGGAAGCAATTGTGGGGAGGTGGGGGGAGGAGAAGGGAGGGGTGTGAAAAGTGGGGATTAGTTGATGAAAAAATGTCAAGCTGCCTGCAGTGGAGGCAAGAAGGGGTCGAGGGTAATAAAGCCAATTAGCGGAGCAGAGGATAAGAAGCCATATTTGAAATAAAGGAGTGATAATTTTAAGCAGCAAGGGAGAGATTAGAATACAGAAGTGCTAATGGTATGCAGTTTGGGAAGGAGATGGTGAAGTATTGGCTTGAGAAAGACAAGGCAAAACCAGATACAAACCCTAACATTTCTCCTAAATGCTTAAATTAATGCTCCTTTATTTCTGTTCTAGCCTCCATGCTGAATAATACGCAGATTATAGAGATCTCCTGATTCCCTTGCTTCCTTTGCTTGCAGTAGGGTTCTTGAACATACGAATGTTTCTTCCTCATTTCCAAGAAAATTCTTTCCTTTGTCTTTTATAATAAACTGATTTACTAGAATTCTTCTTGACTAATCTCCTTCTGTTTTGCATGGTCTTACAAATATTCAGTGTCAAGTATTACTTTAAAATAACCCTATTTTCTATTTTGAAGTACATCCTATAATTACTCATTTTATTTTGTAGGCTATTTGCTGGTATATTACTAACTTGTTTCCATATTTTACACAGTGTGCTACTTGATAATAACTGTGCAGAAAGGGCACAATGCAAAATTTAGGCTTAATTTAGATTCTGCTTATATTATTCTTTCTTTTTTTTTTTTTAAATACTGCAGTCACTGAATACACTGGCTTTGTTTTTCAACTGTATTAATGGTCTTAAAGAACAGAATATATGCAAAACATCCCAGTCCTCACTGCTTTCTAAGGTAACTTTCACTCCCCACACTGTCAGTTTACATCGGGGCACACCTGCAACATAAATTTACGGCATTTAAATATCTAACAGTATTTTTGTAGTTATTGGGTTCTACTCACATATCTTGAACAATATATTTGGAACTTAAATAAATTTGCCTCCCATTTTGTTGTACTCCTCCTATTCAGATAGAACTAGCTTGAATGTAACCAATCAAGGATTCAAAGCACACAGTATTTGTCCGTGGATATACACCAAGGCTGAATTCTGTATTCCTAAAATTAAAACTCAGATTGACTTCAGCATGATCAGCATTCACCCCATGAATCCAACATCTGATGTTCACTAGAGAAGCAAGCATAAAATTCCTGTATCAGAGCCATTTTTTTCCAGGGAAAAGTCTAAAAAATTATCTCAAATTGAAATAATGTAAGAGGTGTTTTAAACAAATTGATTAGTAAAGAATCACCATGAGTCAGAAGTAACCACCTATAGTTTTAAAAGAATTCACACATAAAATTGCTGGTCTATTAACTGTGGTATATAAATGACCATTTAAATCTGCTTTCGTACAAGGAAAAGGGAGATGGCATATATAATAGCAATTCATTAAAATGTCTCCAGAGGTGATCTGGGAACTAAAGACTAGAAAGTCTGACTTCTTTATCAAACAAACTGTTACAAATTAAAATGATGAATATGTTAGTAAACACACGGAGCAACAGAAAGCAGAGCTTTTGTAAAGAGAATCAATGCTTCACAAATCTATCAGAGGTTTTTGAGATGTATGATACAGGTGATCTCTTGGATATATATTCCTCACCAAAGGATTTAGAAAGCAAACAGCAAAAATTGGGGGATAAAATAGAAGGTCCTTTTAGAAATTCATTATTGATTAAAGGACAGCAAACAATATTCCAAATGAAGAGAGGCTATCTAATCTTAAATTACACCTAATCTTAAAAATGGTGCAAATATTGAGGTGAAAAAGCAATGGAATGACCCAACATTATCCTACATACCATATCGTCTGCTGACTATAAATAGTTACAGAAGGAGTACAGAATTACAACATAATTTAGACTGGAAGGTCATCTTTTGCCACTTAAAGCAGCATCATTTTGAAGTCAGATCAGGTTGGTCATAGCCTTGTCTGGCTGAATCTTTAATATCTCTAAGGATGACAGTTACAAAACTTCTTTGCAACCTGTTCCAGCATTTGATCACCCTTGATGGAACAAAACAAAACAACTTTTCACAGTCTAATTGGAATTTCCCTTTTCACAGCTCTGATCTTTTCACTGTGTACCTCTGAGAAGAGTCTGGCTCTGTCTGCTCTGTAATGTCGCACTGGTAGTTCAAGCCAGTGGTAAGGTCCTTCCTGGAGGATTTCAAGATTTTGAAGACAATGCAGATAATTTGCAGAATCACAGAACTGTTTAAGCTCTCTTCTTGAGGCCAAACCACCCCAGCTCTTTTAGCCTTTTTAAGTGGCGTGAAAGGTGCTCCAATCCCTTAATCAACCAGAACTGGACCCAGTAGTCCAGATGTGTCTCACCAGTGATGAGTAGAGAGCAACGATCACCTCCCCCAGCCTTCTGGCAATGGTCTGCCTAATGCAGCCCAGGATGTTGTTGGCCACCTTTGCTGTGATAACGCATTTCTTGTTCACGGTCAGTTTGCTGTCCACCAAGACCTTAATGTCCTTCTCTGCTGAGCTGCTTTCCAGCTGGCCATGTGTACTGGTGCCTAGCGTTATTGTTTCCCAGGGGCAGGACTTGGTATTTCACTTTGTCAAACTTTGTAAGATTTATCTCAGCCCCATTTCTTCAGCCTGTCCAGGTCCCTCTGAATGGCAGCACACCTGGTTTGTATCATCTGTGAACTTGCTGAGGGTACACTTTGCCCCATCAACCAGGTCATTAATGAAAGTGTTCAACAGTATTGGCCCTGCTACCAACCCCTGATGAACACCACTAGGTACACCACTAGTGACTTGCTTCCAGCTGGACTTTCTGCCACTGATCACAGTCCTCTGCACCTGTGCACTGATCTAACCTGTACTTGGCCAGCTTGTCTATGTGGAGACAATGTCAAAAGCCTTACTAAAGACAGACATCAATTGTTCTCCCCTCATCCACCAAGCTAGTAAGGCAGTTCGATTCCATGAACTGATCAGCAGTGGTCATAAAGAAGGCAGAAAAATAAAAGAAAGAAATTTACAGTAAAACAGAAAACATCACTGTGCACTATTGTATTGGGTTTGCATGGCAAGGTTTTGGTAGCAGTGGGGTTACAGGGGTGGTTTCTGTGAGAAGCTGCTAGAAGCTTCCCCCATGTCCGTCAGAGCCAATGCCAGCCGGCTCTAAGATAGACCCACCACTGGCCAAGGCCAAGCCTGAGCCCATGAGCAATAGCGGTAGCACTTCTGTGATAACATATTTAAGAAGGAAAAAAAGTTGCAGGGCACACAGAAATGGCAGCTGGAGAGAGGAGTGAGAACATGTAAGAGGAAACAGCCCTGCAGACCCCCAGGTCAGTGCAGAAGGAGGGGAGGAGGTGCTCCAGGCGCCGGAGCAGAGATTCCCCTGCAGCCCGTGGGGAAGACCATGGTGAGGCAGGCTGTCCCCCTGCAGCCCAGGGAGGTCCACGGGGGAGCAGATCTCCACCTGCAGCCTGGGGAGGACCCCACGCCGGAGCAGGGGGATGCCCGAAGGAGGCTGTGACCCCGTGGGAAGCCCGCGCTGGAGCAGGCTCCTGGCAGGACCCATGCCCTGTGGAGAGAGGAGCCCACGCTGGAGCAGGTTTGCTGGCAGGACCTGTGACCCCGCAGAGGACCCACGCTGGAGCAGTCTGGGCCTGAAGGACTGCAGCCTGTGGGAGGGACCCACGCTGGAGCAGTTTGTGAAGAACTGCAGTCCGTGGGAAGGACTCACTTTGGAGAAGTTCATGGAGGACTGTCTCCTGTGGGAGGGACCCCACGCTGGAGCAGGGGAAGAGTGAGGAGTCCTGCCCCTGAGGAGGATGAAGCAGCAGAGACAGTGTGTGATGAACTGACCCCAACCCCCATTCCCCATCCCCCTGTGCCGCTGCAGGGGTGGGGGGGGTAGGTAGAGAATCCAGGAGTGAAACTGTGCCCGGAAAGAAGGGAGGGTGGAGGGAAGGTGTTTTGAGATTTGGTTTTATTTCTCATTACTCTACTCTGGTTGATTGGCAATAAATTAAGTTAATTTTCCCCAAGCTGAGTCTGTTTTGCCCATGATGGTAATTGGTTGAGGGATCTCTCCCTGTCCTTATCTTGACCCACGAGCCCTTTGTTATATTTTCTCTCCCCTGTCCAGCTGAGGGGGGGAGTGATAGAACGGCTTTGGTGGGCACCTGGCGTCCAGCCAGGTTAACCCACCACAACTATTCAAGAAATACATCTACTTCATGAATACAGCATGTAACTCTGATATGCCTTTTTTAAGAAAAAAGTATAGCAATAGAAAAGTAGAAAAAGGCAAAAACCGTTCAGAAGCATGGTAGTGCTTTCGAATGAGAAAAAACTTAGCAGACTAGGACCCAACATAGTGGGCATGACTGAGTGGCAATATAATAGAAATCCAAAGTCATAAACAGAGGGAAAAAGAGGAGGTTGGAATAAGTCATTATGTCTCATAAAACTAAACCTATGGACACTCAGTGACATCATCAAACAATAGATTTTTTTTTTAAAAATAAGTACTGCTTTTTACAGCGCATAATATGCTGTGGAGCTGCAGTTTTTCTTTCTGGATCTGTAGAGGCCAAAAGTGTAAATGGCTTCTGAGAAGGACTAGATTAGTTGATGGAGAATAGGTATATTGGCAGTTATTAACCACAGCAGTCCAACTGCAACCTCTCACTCATGCAAGCCCTAAAGCAGTTTGCTGAAAATGCTAGTCAGAGCAATTCTGTATGTTCTTGTTGTCTTCCTTAAGTATCCACTACCCATCAGCATTATAGACAAGATGCTAGTCTAGATATACCTTTGATATGATGTATTTCAACCATTCTTATGTTACGATTATTCCATGCTAACTAGACCTATGAACTACAAAGAAACTAAAAGTTACAGTACTGCAACTCTGGTTTAATGACTATAACTATTTAGTAAGGCTGTTTTTAGGGCTGCTCCTCAGAATAAAATTGCCTGCCTTCACACCGTGTGCCTAAAAGTATACGCTTAAACTATTATTATGCATGCCAGGTTCTCCAACAGTAGGTCCTTTGGATGCTTGGTATAGACTATCAGTGGATAACAGAAAAGGATGAGGGATGAGCATAGGAGTGGACCTTTCACAGTCATGGATCTGTGCCAAATAGCACAGGACTCTAGAGCAGAAGAAAAAACATATTCTATGGACATTTCTGCCTGTAGCTAAAGCACTCTAATCTCCTTTCACTAACCTCTTACTTTAGAGCTACTTAGTCAATGACCTAGCTTTAGAATAGTTAAAACTTTGTTTTGCTTTGGATTCATGGGCTAGGTTCAGGTGTCAAAGCACCTCAAGCATGTTCCATATCCATATCTCACCTATTTCGCTAATATTCCATATTTGGTGGCTACAGACTCTGGGGTAGAGAAACTAAGGGAAATGCAGTGTATATATGACAGAATCTTCTGTCACCCATTCCAGGGGAATGCAGTTCCATATAGTTTAAACTCACACCTGAAATAACTTTTAGCAAATAATAAAAATAAAATAAATAAATAAACCTCACAAACCACTGGAATGATTTGGCTGAGACATTTTTATCAGAAAACTTGTTCCAAGATGCTAATATTGAGGGAAAAAAAAATCTGTATATCTAATAACTAAACCCAATAAAACGATAAGAGATGCACAAGGACAAAACCTTAGTATAAATTTAAAGAATTTGATGTTATATAGATTTCTCCTGACATAAAGAATAATGGTGGATTTTTCCTTGCTCCCATAAAATTGATTTATAATCTAAGATCCACATTTCACAGTTTGGCAGCTGGAAAATAGTTCATGGAAAAACACTTCTTTGGGGGTTTTTCCAGGGTACCGTATTCTTGTTGACAAGCAGATTCCAGCTGTGTGAAACTGACTCTTCCTGGTTTTCGGGCATATTTGCAGCACCTCTCTCAACCAGGTTTCTTTCAGCGATTAGTCTGCTGTACAGGTTCTTCACCTCATCTCCTAGTTCATGGTCTATTTATATAGCCTCTTCCTCCATTATTATGCAAACTAGCTTTCTCATTTTCCCTCCCTTTATCACTTTATCTTCTATTTATGCCTAGGAAATTCACCAGCTATTTGGCTTTCCTAATAATTATTCTTTTAAACTTGTCCACATGAGTTGGAGAGAATGTGGTCTAGGAGTGAGCCAGCATGAAAATCCCCTAGCTTTACTGAATAGACAAGTCCTTAAGTCCTACGTTAAGATGCCAAAAACTACTGAATCTATGTGAACAACTATAGATAAAATTGATGTGGTAATCTGGTCAATGGAACTGCACTGTGAAAAAAATTCTTTGGAATGCCTAGTGGGAATCTCCCGCTAGAGGTATTAAGCACACACAAAAAAATAATTTTAAAATACTATTGTCCCATTTCTCTCCATCTCTAAAGTAAGCTGGTTCAGTCACTGATGTGAGCGATTCCTCTCAAGGAAGTTATACTACTCAGACACTATAAAACTCCTTTGTGTTGTATTTTCTTATATTGTAATTTTTCCAGAAATAATTTCTCACACCTTTTCAAAGTATATTTTTAAACCATGGGCCTTTTTTTTTTTTTTTAATAATTAACTTTTTCTTTATGGTAAGCTGCAACTTTGGAGTTGAAAAACTGACTTCATATTTTTCAGTGTTTTCCTTCAGCTTGAACCTAACAAAGAGACCACTTGTTTCATATTTCTGGTATTTTCATACATAAATAGTTTCTTTTCACTACTACCCCTTAGAAACTCAAGTGTGAGTAAAGACACCAGTAGCTTAGGTATCATAGAAATTTTATGAAGTTTCCAACCATAACAACTATGCTGATGATATCAGTTAGCGCTTATTGTTTATACTCAATATAGCATGTGTACATCAATTCATTTTTCATGCATGTTTCATTTTTAAGATCCTTGCTATATGTGTTACCACAACTTCTTAGAAATTCCAGTAAACTACCAGTGAAACATTGTCTTAATATTCTGTGATGATAACAAGGAGAGAAGAGGTGGCAGCTCTTTTTTCACACTTGGGACAACTGGGCTTCTTGTACCTAAATCCCCAGCAAAGTTTCCCACATCCTAAGAAATTACACTTTCCTTGTCAAACTAGTCAGAAGGATTTCATGTAAGTATGAGATCATTATTTCAGCATCTCTCATCCTGCAAAGGAATCTTTTTACTGCCTGTATGTAGGCATTCAGTCTATAGACTAGTTAGACAAAAGCACTCAGCTCCCTACTTTGCAGTACATAGTGCTCTGTCTTGTTAAAGCACAAAAAAGTAGGGCTAGAAAAGCATCTGGGTCAACAAATCTGGTCACCCAACATAAAAAGTAATCTGCCCTATACATCCCATTCATAAATTATCAAATTTCATACTAGAACTATTTATTTGTTATTCCTATAGCCAGTAATTCCTGAACTGGTGTTCCAGAACTGTACATCTAATAATCACAAAGCTGATAGTTTCCATCTTAAATTTATTCAAAAATATAAAAACACATCTTCTAAGTTTTAAAACTCAACTTTTATTACTAAGTTTACAAGGCTAACTGGTTATGTAAGCACACACTATACATTTATGGTCATATCTTACAATGCAAGAAAATTAAAAGGGAATGAGGCTGTAAATGGAAAGGCTGTTATAGATGGATGTCTTCTAAGTGATATATGTGATAGAAGTGATTAGCATTAACTGATCTTCTTGAAGAATGTACAAGTATAATTCATTATAATGGCTTAGAAGTGCAATTAGTGAACTATAGTGTAAATGACACTGCTGTTCATAGACCTACCCATAACAGTAATTATATTTTGAAAACTACTTAGTGAAAAATTGATTGAATGGGTCCTATGGGCATAGATAATTGAGATAAAAGTATGTAAACAAATGCCCTTTAATAAGTTTTATGACAAATTTATATATTTACATGTTTAGCTAGTCTGGAAATATACATAAGAAATGAGAATTTTCTGGTGCTTCATTTTGAAGGCACATTTAAATGAAAAAAATATTTTATGCTTTTTATTCTTACATTGCATAGAAAGATTCATTGTCGTTTTCCCCTCACTGTGGCATGATACTTCAAAAAATAGTGAAGTTCAAGGGAAAAAAACCAACAAACTCAATTATCCTCAATCATTTAACTTCAAGAAACTTCTAGATGTGTAGCTTTAGTGTGGCACATGCTAGATCAGAACAAAACCTGCCTAGTGGTGGTTGCAGGGATTCCTGGGGCAACAGGAGCTATATTTTTGGTATGATAGTAATATAAACTATGTAACAAACTTTATTTTATGAAATAGTAAGTTTTTACAGTATTTCATTTAGTACGTATGTTCATTTGAGAACTACTGATAATACCTTATTGGCCTAATTCTGTTTCATTAATAAATACTAATTTCTTGTTCTTTTTGAGATGTCCAAAAACTTTTATTGGGTGCTGGGTTTTTTGCTTAAAGACTGTGCCTTTTCTGATGACCTTAGTGAATTAATGTTCAAATATTTGGTTATTCTAAAAATAAAGGTTTAATTGACTTTGCAAGCACAACAAATACCGTATGGTGTACTTCTTCCCATGAAATTTATTTATCTGATTATTAGAAAGGCAGCGTTTTCAGCTACAACTTAGCTTACTCGATTATTTAACACAGAAAACAAGGACTACCAAATATCATTTAAATTTATAACTTCAAGGGTTAATTCCGAGAATGAACTTGATGTGGAAAGATATGAGACTGATCAAGACAAAAATTAATGCTGGATAGCAGTGGCAAAATATTTTAGTTTTAGGCCCACAGGAGTCCCAGTGCAAATTGTTCCTGTGAATCTAAACCCTTCATCAATCAGATGTAAATTACAGCATGCATGACTGGCTGCCTTTTCCATTCTGGAGTTCCCCACAGAGAACAAGAGAGCCAACTGCTACAGAGGCTCAACTAAACTGCAGTCTCTTTTTTGCTCCCTTGAGGATATATACCAACACATCAGAAGAGACAGCATTCACTTGTATTCCACATCAGGAGCTCT
The DNA here is from genome assembly GCF_900496995.4 of Aquila chrysaetos chrysaetos. Lineage (NCBI taxonomy): Eukaryota > Metazoa > Chordata > Aves > Accipitriformes > Accipitridae > Aquila > Aquila chrysaetos. The sequence continues at coordinate 66,648,590 of NC_044005.1, forward strand.
TACAAAATCATAGACAATGAGTCAAAACAGCATCTTCTAGAAAAACTTATAATAAAGGGAACCAGGAAGGGGACCATTGGGGAGACATATACAACACTAAAAGCTTTCCTACTAACAATACTTTTCTAACTACATGTCCAAGCTTTCCTTGAATAGCTGGCTCAGAGAAATTGAACACAAGAGGCTGGGTACTCAGAGAAGGATAAATTCTTTATAAAGAATAGGAGCGTAAGACTTATTCCCAGTATTCACATGAAACTGCCTGTCATAGGCTTCCATAAGTAACAGCAGGGACAAAACCAGATTTTAAGCAACAAATTGAAAATAGCGCTGTTGAACCACCTAACAGTGGATACCTGAGCTACCATGCAGGAGAACACTACCGTTAACTGAATTTCAGCCACAGAGGGGAAAGCTGAAATTCTTGCTGTGCTTGCGATCTTCACTCACCTAATTATGGGCAGAGTTAATGTATGAACAGAGTTAATGTATGAACAGACCCTATGATCTGTAAAAGCAAACCACAAATGTCAAGCTTTGTGAAGTAAAAATCAGAAGACGACTAGAATATTTGAGAAAAGGTGCAGCTTAAGGTAGTATTTCTCAAACTTTCTAGAAAATCATGACCTCCTTTTGTCTCACCAGTCTTCATGAAACTTTCTGAGTCAGCAGCAGCTCAATTTCTGCAGAGCAAAGCTGCTAACGACTAGCTGAAAGTATTTACATTAACTTACCCGTCATAGAGCACTAGAGCTGCTGCTTAATTACAGGTGGTTAGCAGTTAGATAGCTGAGGTAAACAGTTGCACCTTGTAATTATCTCACCTATTATCACCTCTCACTCCCAATATGAATGCCTCTGTGACCTATTTAGGAACTGTCATCTACTATTGGTTTAATAGGTACAGATCCAGAGAGGATGTGGGAGACAGGCCAATTTACTGCTCCCATCCTGCAAGTCATTTGACCTTTCCACGTGTTTATTTCCTTCTCCACTTTTTGTTGGTCTTGCATATTTATATAGTAAGCTTTCACAGAAATGAATTCTTATATGTGCTCCTATGATATGAGACTAGCATCAATATCTCTCAAAACACATTATTAATACTAACAGGTTCTCAATAATGATGTTTCATAGAACTTCAGTTCTGTTAAATTATTTTATATAGGCAAAACAAAAGTTTTTATTACAGGGTTTTAGAAAGGCAGAAAGCATTCTATTTATTTCCATGTCATTGCCCTTCTAAATTCTACTCATTCTTAAAATTTAACTTACTGAAATATAACATAGCTGCCTGGGAACAAGATTGGGAGCTGCAATTTCAATTGTTGTTAAGGTCTTTAGATCAAAGGTCTGGCATGAAGTCTCCAGTTTTTAGAGAAGACTTATGCTGAGCAACCAAAAAACATAACTGGAGAAACTGAAGATACATTTTAAGTTCTTTGTATAAGAAACAAAAACAGATGCCCCAAATTTGTAATTATTTCTGAATACTACAGACCTTTATTTTTGCCTGGCAGCTAAGAGCCTGTATGATATCCAGTGGTTACTGAAGCCCAATTTCTAGTGGGCCAACATCTACATTATTAAACTTCCATCCCGACTAATGTCATTATTGGAAGGATTCTCCGGGAAGTCCATTAGCTGAAAAATGAAGAATATATGAAAGACATTGGCACTGCAAAGCTGAAAAGCTTTAGCTGTTGCTTTCTTTACTGCCCCTTCCCTGGCCAAGTCCATGAGCTTTCATCTACTAAATCCAGAGCACTGGATATTTTCAGATTTTCCTGAATAAAATCCCTGCCTTTTTCTTTGTATATTTGACCTTCACATCTGTTTCTATCTTTTTTGACTCAAAATATTAATTGCTTCCTAAGCCTGTGATTCTTCCTTCATTTGAGGTGATAAGAACTATCTTTCTGCTGGGATAAGCAGTCTTCCCAGGATTCAAATAGGTGGCATCTTCATTTATTTTCTTTAACTAGGGAATACCTTAGAGGACTCCTCATTTCTGAGTCATTTTCTACACCTCTGGAACTTTTACTTCCCTATTTATTCACTTTTGATTCTCAAATTTAGTTAAGTTCTACATCTGTAACCCCATGGAAGAAAAAGGGATGAAGTTTTCTGTTGCTTTAATGTTTTCTACTGAACTTATTTTTTAAACAAGTTGATTCTTTTAAGGAAGGTTTCAGAAAATAAAATAATGACATACCTATTCCTTATTGAAGTCAATGGATTCAAAAGGCAGAACGTGACTGTGTGAAGCATCTACTAATTGAAATTGCTTTGTTCCAAATCCTGAAACTTAAGTTCTTATGTGAAGGCTTTAAAATAGAACCTTTCTGCAGAATAAAAAAAAAACCAAAAACTGAAACCAAAAACCAAACACCACCACCCACCCCCCCAAAAAAAAACCCCTTTTAAATTCAGATCAATTCATTAGGCTTCTAGAGAGGATCTTAACACTTGAAATAGAATAAAAAGTTTAAATTTTAGTAATTTTACCTATATATTATCACTTTTCTCCCTTTTGGCTGACATTCTAGAGGCTCAGTTCTGCCAGGAAGCCTGATAAAGTGCTATTAATCTATCTCCTCTTGCCTAGATACCCAGAGCAAAGCATCTTCTTCTCCCCTCCAAAATCCAGCCACAGAGTCATCACAAGCTGTCTTGTGTCCAAGATATCCCTCTTCAGCTTTTCCATTCTTTTAGCTGTTAGCCTAGATCTATACTGCCTGTTGAGTAATAGCAGCAGCTCATGAGGTTCAAGTATATATGCCCCCTTTTGCTGTCCTTAGTTAGTTCTACAGCCACTTCACTCTAATTTTCCACATAAAATAAAATAAAATAAAATAAGACTTTACATACCTAGATAAATCACCTTCAAAACATAACAATAATATAACTAAACATTTGCAAACAAATTGAGTATTTTATATTGTCCTTATCAGATGTAGTACCATCCTGTGATGTCAAAATGATAATCTAAAATGATTTTTTTAATGATCGAAAAGAAGCTGCACAAGAGAATTTCTCTTTTCCTCAATTTCTCCTAAAACACTCTCACCAAAGAGTCTATACAAAGGCTCACACAGAACATATAGGAATAGTTCACTGAGTTCAGAAAATTACTTTTATTCAGCTTTCCAATCATTAAGGGCAACTATATATGTATTTATATAGATATTTTGATACTTTTTGCCATTTTCAAATTAAATTCCTTTTAATTTTTTTTAAGATCACAATGAAATCTCTCTTTTACTTTCTGTGTCGCATACATTTTCAAAACCAGATCTATTACACTCTACTTTTTAACCAACCTTTTTAATGATACTTTTGTCTCTGGGTACTGAAGAGAACACAAGTTATTAATTCCTTTAACAATTTAGATGAAGAGATACTGTCTTTACATTTGCCTCAACACCAGGAAAAGTGTTATCTGTATGCCATGCTCATTTAGCTTATGAAATTGTCATAAAGTTTATGTACAATGAAAGTGGATACTCCCTTGTTTTTGTAAATAATGCATCCTTTAAGAATGGAAAGCACAAAACTCAACCCAGCAAAAATCTAAAGGAAATCTATGCAATTTTTGAGGTCTGAGGTTTGAATGTCTCTATCTTTTCTTCTAAGGTTTGGAAATCAACAACTTTCTCCTAATTTTCAATTGTATATGTATCATGTTGACCCTGTCCAGGAAAACCTTGGTATTAGAATCACTCTTGAGGCAATGTATTGCAATGTATTACAATGTATTGCTAATGTATTACAAAGCCGGCATTTTCCATATGCAATACCAGAGTTGTTTTCATTTCAGCAGATTTGAAAATAGCTGGTAAATGACTACTCATTTTGCAAGGGTTGATAACATTTTCAGTTTTAAATAGACTACATGAATTAGGCAAGAAATGCAAAGAACATACAGCAAGTGACAATGCACTGAAATAAGAGATCTTTAGATGAACTGCTTCATCACTGATGGTCCTATATACTTGTTTTTTTCCCCCCAGGACAAAGTGTATTTCCCCAGAAAACTAGCAGAAGGCCCAAAATCAAGCAACACTACTGCATCAACACCTCTGATTTTAGAACCATAATTTCTACACCTGCAGATTTCTCTCAAAAAAGCTAATTGCAACCACTAACCTTTCAGAAGTTATCTAAACTCCAGAGTTTTTATCAACAGTTAGAGAAAACTGGTTACTACTGAATAGTTCATTGTTACTATATCATTTCAATGATGCTCAAATGTTTCAGCAAACCATTTCTCTGCCAGCTCTTGACAAAGTAGCCCACTATATGACATGGTTTCATAAAGATAACTTCTGAATGGATTTGAATGAAATACCTGCATGAGAAAAAGCATCCACTAGATTATACATAAAATCAGCCACAAGATCTGCTCTATGATGCATACAATCTAACCATGTTTCCATTAAGGGGAGATGTTTTGTTACTTTTTTTTACAAGCACTTGGTTTGATGAGACTCAGATTTTAAGAATTTTGAAACTGTTTCCTTTACAGTTCGTTGTTACAATATTTCCCTCTTAAAATTTCAAAATTCTTGCAATTACCACTTTTATTCTTACATTTTACCACAGACTATATCTTGCAAAATTATACTAATGGCTTCCGTTTATGATCCATTCTCAAAATGCATATTGCATTTTCGAAAGCCACTCCATTATGATCAACTTATGTTTGCTCTTGATTTAATGGCATATTGCTCAGGATACCTACAATACCAAAGATACAAGAAACTATAAAAATAAACTGAAGACAAATAGAAGTTTGACATGAAAAAATCAAATTAATTCCACTGCTATTTTTTCATTAAGAAAAGTTATTAAAATTATGCTTATTTCCACTAAGGAACAACATAAGAAATCACAGATGTATTCATAACTGTGAGACTTACAATCTGAATAAAAACTTCGTGCACAATTATCACAAACTACCAAAAGTTGTCACAAAAACACACCCTCCTCTCTCCCCTTTCTCCCACTCTACCCCTGCCCTGAGAGAAGCATCAACCCTAAAGCAAGTCCATACAGTGAATACAGGCCTGAAGTCACTCAAGTATACTTTACTTAAAAAGCTGGATGTAAGCCAGCTCTGGTCTGGAAGCAATCTAAGCACGTTCATACAGTGTTGCATGCAGATTTATAAGCCCTGCCTCTCAATGTTGATGTTCCCCATGATGTTCACTAGAGGCTTTGCTACTGTTATTTATTTTATTTGGAAGGCACTCAGATGCAATGGTGATGAGCCACAGTACAAAACCCTGTGAGAGAGAGTGAGAGAGTGTGAGACAGAGATGAGAATGAGAATAAAGACATTTTTATTACGTTCGTCTTAGTTTGAAATTCATAATCCTGAAATTCTCTGAACAATGGACTTAAACTGCGGTCAGCAATTCAAGAGGAACAGATTCCTCACATTAGCCTCTTGGTGTGTGGTGCCAAAAGGTCAAAAACATTGAATACGATTTAAATGTGTAAGTTGAGATTCTGTACAGAAACCACACATCCTGAAGTGGTGTGAGAAATGACCACAAGCCCTTTTAACACTAGTTTCTGTCACAAAGCAAATCTTCCCTAACACCAATCTCCTGATTATATTTTGCTATTTCACTAGTTAAAAATGTAAGGGAGGAAACTGCATCCTCTTACAGCCTGAATATTCTCTGTTCTGCTCTCAAGGGACCTTTACATATTAGGCTTTGGACACCTAATTTTGTTCCCTTATTTTGGGCTGCTATAAAATTGAGAAATAAATCATAATATTATTTATTTTATTGTAGCAAATGCTTTCTTAATCTATTTCTTTCACACACATATATAAAGAATATACCCCACATTTACACTCTGTTTCTGTATGTGCATAAAATTGCCACAAATAAAATGAGAGTCACAGTTTATTCTTCGTATCTGATAAGAAAAAAAGTTTTAAGCCTTTTTATGGAGTGATAAAATAGAACACAAATTTTATAATTTATGGTTCACAGGATGCAACGATTGATATTATATAGAAATTTAATCAGTCTTGCAGAGCTCACAGACATATCACAGTAGGAGGTTCTTTTGACATTTCATGGAGAACTAGGCAAGATGAGGTACAATATGTGTGCATATTTCAGTATGTTACGTATTTTCTTAAGCTTTTATCCTTTCAGAACCTGTTGTCGTCTTGAAGGAATCATTCCTTTAAAAAGTTCTAAATACATGAAAGATTGAAGCTTCAACTTTTGTTTGAAGCAAAACAGAGCTAGAAATACCTGCAGAGGTAGCCAAATTTTTTCCTGATACGGACTTCACAAAACTGAGACACATCTTTAACACTTTTTTTGTACCTCTTGAAATCTGTCAGGTGTACAGCACCTGGCTGTAGTCACATAATCTGGTTACAACCCTAATGTCATGTAGAGTTATGACTGGGAACATTTTGCTGCAAAGTCTATCAAGGGTGTAGGATGAAAAAGTCAACTTAAAGCCATGGACCCTTACTTACCCACCCACAGTTACTCAATTTCTAAATTTCCAGCAAGTAAGAACTGAGCCTGAAGAGGGGAATATAAAACTATTATTTCCATTCCAAATTTTAATATTCTTATTTGCAGTATGTTGTTTTATGTAATGAACAGACAGTGCCATAATTTTACTTCCTCTAGCAGTATTCCATTATTCTTAATTGAAACCATTTTGCCTCTGAAACAAGTTTACATCAGAGTGCCATAATTACATTTATGACTATTCAGTAAACCTACTTATACACTATTATGATATTAGTGCTTGTTGGACTGAACATCTGAAGCCTCAGATACTTTATCATAAACCCATGATTATGGCTGTTATCCCAGAACTTCTTATTAGGAATGTAGACAGCTACGTAAACCTTTTGATAAATGTTATCTGATACATTATTAAATATTTTGTGCTGCCATTATCAAATTGATAACTTTGTTCATTTTTCTCATTCTCTACTATTTTTTCCCATACCCCAAAGTTGTGGCTTAAATATACAACACACAGTACTCACTTCTTTGGTGGAATCAAATTCCATCTTCGGAGAGCTACCTTAGGAAACATCTTAAATATAAAACACTAGAAATAGCTCAAAATTACATATCTGGCCAGATAACATGCAACCAGATTAATACAATGCTCTACTATATTATTAGGTGGCAATCTTTCTTGAGATTATGCAGCAGGAACAAGAATCACAGCCATAAAGGACTTTGAGTGGAGCTGGACGAAACATTTTTTTAAGGTGTCTTTTCCCAGTAAAAATATGTTTCTTTATTTTACTTCTAGTGAAACTATGTTGTCTTAAATTACATGTAGAAAAAAGTATCAACCCAGTAAAGAGTCCAACTACAGTAACTAATGATTAATGAGTGAGGATGGGTTACCATTGACTGATGGCTGGCTGGAAAGGTTTCCATTCTTATCTGCCCTGTCCCCAAGGCAGGAAGGACAGTGACATTCATGAAACATCTGGAGAACCTCCATGGTTTAAAGCCTTGGATATTAAGATAAACCCACACAAATTTTTTGTAAACAGAAATAGCTGAACAGCTATTCTGTAAGAGATTTTCCCACGTCTGGAGCAGAGTCTGGACAGAGACAGACAAAATGGATAGATGGGAGCAGGAGATGAAAAGAATCACCCCAAAATGAACATCCAACTCTGTGAGGCAGAAGCCTGAGATAATACACTGGTAGCAAAGTAGCATATACAATTTCCTTATTCCATAACCTTCTAATCATTGAAGCTTGCTGTAAAAAAACAAAAGCCAAAACAATTTTGTTGTAAAATTCTGGGCTAAGTAACAGAGAAGAAAGAGTTAGTTTTGAGATTTCAAAAGTAACGGTATTGGTGCTTCCTTATATTCATGGTCCTTTCATATCCTGCCAAGTACTGTAAGCTTATTTGCTTTCAGACAATCAGGAAAATTTCATTCCAAAAGAAATCCCCAACATGGTCACCAATTTTTCTTTTTTTTTTAACTTCTGTTTTGTTTCAATATAAATAAAAATTATGGTAGCAAACAACCTATTTAAAAAGCATAGAAACCAGTCATCATCTCAGGAGTCTAAAATCAAGAAAGGCTAATTTTTTTTCTGCTAACCTGTCCCATGGTAAGATATCAACTCATTTCAAAAGTCTTGTGTGGCCTATAAAAGTCTATCTATGACTTCTATGAACAATTTTTTTATTTATCATTGTTATACCTGGGAAGTTGCAATTTGGATTTACATGTCAGTATTCGTCAGCAAAGCACAAAACTTCATCTGGAGAAATAGAGCATGAAATCACTTTCTCACCCTGCTTCTGTGCATCATACCTAATAACACTGAAACTTAAGAAAAAACATCCACACCACTACTAAAGTGGTGTAAAAATAAGTTGTCACATTTTTTTCTCAACTCAAAATCAAATCCAGAAGTACACACACTTCTGTTGGCAGCTAGAAATCTGAACACTTCATTGCAATTGCTGCGGTACCCTTACCTTTTATTTTCCATAATTAAAAACAAAAGCTAAAAGAACCTCTAAAAATGAGACTTTCAATGCATGTATAAATCCTATACAGTTATGATAATGTAGTAATGAATAGAGACAAACTTCAATTGTCTCAGGAGGCATAGCCAATTATTAGTGAGAAGCATTGCTGAACATTAAAGACTTAAGCAAAACTAACAGTCCTACAAAGTTCGAGAGGTTCATGTACGCTTCCAGAATAAGCATACAATACTATTCCACTTTCTACAACTTTAACATCAGCAGGCTTTCTTCAAACTAGACATCTTTCACTTCTTTTAGAACCTCACTTGTAATGGGGCACAGCATAAGTGAGCAGATGATGAAAATGTGCTGTATATAATGAAAAGAGTTGTTCATAAGGCTTTTGGTTTAAGACATCAGATATACAAGAAAAATAAATAATGAAAAGTAATGTTTTGGACCAACTCGCTTGAGCAGTTCAAAGACTATTTCAGGTTTGAGAGTGTTTTTTTACCAAAACCCTGTTACAACTCATAATTCTCTATTTTCACTTTCATCACAACCTAGGTGTCATCCTTCTCCATTTTTATTTCAGCCTCAACTCTCATTTCTAGTTCAGTCTCAACTTTACATGGAAATAAGGAAGCAAAAGAACCTTCCTAAGTACTCTTCCCCCTCCCAGGCTGTAAAACTGTTATCATCAACCTTTAGAGGATACGAGACTGACATCCCAATGGCATCCCTGATGTTGGTCTGCAATTAGAGGTGAGAGGTGAGAGTAAAGGGTGAATGGGAGTGACCTTGCTGATCTGGCAAGACGCATGTGTACCAAGGCCTATCTTAGCTTATTCCCTTATGTGAACATCACAATGTATGGAAAAGTCACAGTTCAATCTTGTCTTGCTTCTGCTTCTTATTCAATAAGGCTTCAGATCAACTCCATGGTGTTTTATGAAAAAAAAACCACAAAAAAAAACCCAAACACCCAGCAACAACAAAACCTAACCAGTGAAGAAATCTAACTACTCAAAGAAATCTAGTGCACTTAAAGGAGATCTAAACTCTTACCTAGTATAAAAGCTGCTTAAAGGTTTTCACAGTTCTAAGAAGTTTTCTTTTTTATGCAAAGAAAAGGAAAAGTCTCAAACCAAGGTTCCTATCACCCTATTAGAAACTAGTACAATTAAAAGTATAAATTAAAATTACTAGGTATGTGTTGGAGGAGTGGAAACAAATAAATTAGTTAAAGCTTCTTAATTTGTAGCTGGTTACTCAGGCCTTCTTTGGCTGGCACAGTTGATTAAGAGAATGATTTACCAGTCAAATGACAGCCCTGTTCTTGTCAGCTGCTTTCTGTTCAAGCTTCCTCTGTCCTGTCTTTATTCTTTAATCCTTTGCTTTTTCTCTGTTTACCCCCTTCCATCTTTTTTGTTGTTATTATTGAAGGTAAAAAAGAGAAAGTAGGTTTTAATCTCTACTCCATGTTTCCCTCAAGTTAGAGGGAAATGACTGTCAAAAAGGCATAGAGACTGGATACTGTGGTTAGCTGATAATTCTTGTCATCTGCTCCAGAGATGGAGCCATAATTGTGATTGCCAATTGCCTAGACGAAGGGTATAAAATTGTGGGTCTTACTTACCTGATGCCTTTTTCATCCTTGAACAGACTGCTTTAGTCAAGGTTCTCAGGCTGGACCCATCCTGAAGATTTAATTCATATTTAAAGAGGGAAGCTCTCTCACAGTTGTAAACAGAGCTAACATTTTTGTGGGGATGTGACAGTTAAGGTGTTCACACATTCCTGCAAATCCCTAATGTAACTTGGAAGTTGTACATTTTGAAGGAGATTAAAAGATAAACATAGGAGGAGTTGATAAGACAAAATTCAGGCTCTCTGCATTGGATCATTAAGCACAGTTAGTTGCACCACCCTTGTTACAAGGCAATAAGAGTAAGCACTACAGATGTAATAAAAGACAGTACATCACTGATAACCAATCAATATTCAGTTTACTACCACCTGTAAATGCAAGCAATATGTTTCTTTTAAACAGGCCTGGAAAGTGGCTCCCAGGATACCTTTAGGGAATGTGTACTTTTTGAACTAATTAATCACTGGATGTCATCACTGCTTCACTCCACTGCATATGAAACAGCAGTTCTCTGGCACTTAAAAAAATCTTAGGCGGAAGGAGGTTCAAGTAAAACAGTTTAAGAGAAATATGACTTCAGTGCAAAGGAGATAAGCAGGAGTTAATTTCAAAAGAAAATGGGCAATATTTCAGTGTAGCTTTTGTATCATGGATGAGTTTCCTCCATTATTTGCATTATTTTCATGCATATCAACTGAAAAGTTTTTCCTTTTTTCTCTTTTAGTAACATATTGAGTGAATGCTCTGTTGGGGAAAGTGGACTTGACACACATGTATTGCAGAATAAAGGCTGTTTAAGCTCTCTGCCAGTGTACATCGGCCCTAAGATCCTTGCCAATACAGTGTTTTATAGTGAAGAAAGACAACATTTTTTTCCAAATACGGGTCTTTTTTGTCATATGTACAAACAGAAGTAGGACACCAAAGCATGAATTTTCACTAGTGACCCTAAGGCAGAATATGAACCAAGGTCTCCAGAGGGGAAAGGCTAATGCACTAACCTACTGCACCACCAAGTCCCCTTCACTTTCCAATTATCACAGAACCTCTCCTACTGCTGTGACATTCTCCCTGCCACATAGGTCAAAAAGTGAGTTACTGTCAAAAGTGATTCATCTATCAGCTGGCTCAGGAATACTATAGAATAAAATGACTGGTGCTTTTCCCGAGTATGGTTGCAATACTACAGATTTACTTTCAGGCTTTTTATATCTGAAGTCATGACTGCTTTTTCATTCACACAGTATCATGTCATATCAGATTTAGAGGCATCTTGTAAGAGGGAAAAACCTCAGTGGTACCTCTTTCATAATAAAGTTCAGGTTTAGAGTTACCACAAAAGAAAGACCTCTGCTCAAATAGCTTTATTTCTAATGCATAAAATGATGTATGAGAGGTCTGTTTTTCAATATGTAGCCATATTACAAATGTGATCCAAATATATTTTTGTTTTTTTCTAGCACGCATTTTAATTATGAAAAAGAGGCTTATGAACTCAGAAAAGTAACATATACTTAAAACTCAAAATGGCATGATAGTTTTTTTCCTCCCTAACTTTCCTGTATCCTGCACCTTATAAAAATAAATATCAAGTGACCCTATGCAATGATTCACAAGAGTAGCTTATTTGTACAAAATCCCCAACATTTATGCCCTGATTAAAATCATATTTTCAAACTTAGCAGATTTACTCTGATGGCGAAAAGTCATTTTCCCAAATACTCTTTCAATAGTATGAGATTTCTCTTCCTTGAAGGATTTAATAATTTAGTACTGCAGATTAAACAACACTGAGTGGGTTCAACCTGTGAACACTTTTTGCTCTCTTTTTAAGGTTATTGGCTTCATTTTGCCTCAAATTGTCACACAAGCTTACTAAAGATGGTAAATATTTATGAAGTTCTTGGCCTCAATGGTATGAATCAGTGAGTACAAAATTAGATATTTAACAGTTTAATCAAAGTCTCCATTTTATACCAACAGTTAGCTGCAGTTATTTTGGTGTTTAAAGACTTTCCTTTCTCCTAAACTTCCAGACACTTTCCAGCTCCACTCTTGTTGCAAGCCTGGGAAAAAAGACCCAACCAACCAACCAACCAACCAACCAACTAAACTTACACAATTTCAGAGTACTTTATTAAAGTTGCTTATTCTGACTGTTTTGTAAATGAGATCTGTAAGTTAGGATCCTCCACTAAAAATTTGCCTCTAACTTCAAAAAATTCCACCCAGGGCTCTGCCAGCTTCATTGATCCTACTGCAGTTGTATCAGTGCTGTGTCATCACTTTCCTGCCAATCCTTTGCATTTGCTTCACAAAGACATAGTGTGTATAAAACAAGTGTTAGAAAAGTATTGACTTGCCTTTTTCCTAAATATTTGTTATAAACCAAATCCTGTAAATTTGCCAGGTATTGGTCATATAGGCCAATTTTACATTGTACAACTTTACTGTTATAAGAGATTCTTAAGGTAAACCATTTGCTAGTATCTGTTCTTCAGACATCAAGCTAATAACTAATGAAATGTTGCTAAAAGAAAACACCTAGCAGAATGCCTATGAATTTTTACTTCTTTAAAAATCATGGGATATTATTGCCTTTCAACAGATTTACTAGAAAAAATGTAATTAAAGTTTCAATAATGAAACTGAGATAGAATTTTCCCTTTCTTTATGGAACATATCCTTCAAAAATTGTGAACTAAACAAGCCTCTGAACAGAAGAAACAAGATCATAGTTTATTATTACTATCAGAGGATAAAAATAAATGCAGTTTCTCATATTCAAGATATAATTTAGAACAAGAAAGAGTCTTGGGCAAGATCTCAGAATTTAGTTGCTTTTTATAATAATTGCTCTTGAATCAAAATTATTCTTACACTACTATTTAATAGAATTTTCCTACACTCTATATATAACTTTCAGCCATTTACTTTTATTTAATGGCCTTATATTATGTAATGTTGATACATCAGGCTTTAAATTACAGTATTTTTAAGGAAACTTTAATTTTATGTATTATATGTTGTTTACATATATCAGTCAAAACTTCACTGCAAATGCTGATTCACAACAGGAAGAAAAGGAATAATTACATGGACTAAAATATCATAGTAAAGACCTCAGATGCAATTTCCTTAAAGAGAATTTAAAAATCCACCACCTTTTTCTTTAAAATAGATAATGCTAATGTTTTGGTCTGTGAAAAAGTATGCTGTAATTAGCTAGAACTGCACAGTAAAATCATTTTTTAAAGAAGTTCAAAAAGCTACTTTTTTTTAATCAGCTAAAATATGTAGATAATGCGTTGTTTTGATTGCCTATAATATTTAGTCTTCATCAGCTGCAAAAAGATTTTCTGTGATTTAAAATACCTAGAATTTCAGCTAACAACATGGAGTTTCTTTGGAAGAAGGAAAACATTTTAAAATAGCAATTACCACCATAATTGCAAATAGCTGAAAGTTTTTGAATTTTTGATGGTCTGATTCTAGGCTTGATTTGCAAAATCATTTTTGATTGCATTCCTCTGTGAATCTTCTTGTTGACATTCAGGTTTTTGTTGTGGTTTTTTTTATTATTATCAGCATTGGTAGAAACTGCCATCTAAAAAATGGGGAAACAGTAGGTCAAAAGAATCAGGAAGGGTGAGGGTAAATATTAAGAATTAAAGGTGTTTGTGAGTCTTTCACATGGATGACCCATCTTCTTTCAAAATGCCTGTAGAATGTATTCCAAAGGGTTCTTCTAAGCAGATTTTATAAAGGAGTTACTCTACAAAATATTTTTAGTTGGAATGAACTTATATGAAAATTTTAATAATTTCCCTAATAGATACCTTTTAACTGCTATTCTTTATTTCATTTCACTTCAGAAGCTAAACTACAAAACAACCACATCATCAGCTCAGTCTCCCTCCTATCTCCTTCTAATTCAAATGAACACCGTTCTTCCTCAGGATGAATATTCATAGTCCTAAATACATAGTATAAGTCCATACATAACTCTTCTTTGATTAGGTTTTCAGAAAATCTAATTGCTTGGTACCATCAGATGTATTGATGAGAACTATAGTAATTATGGTTGGCAGAAGCAGGTCTGTGAAAGGTTTCACACTATTTTGAAATGGCTTCTGTATCACTAGTGGCATGCAGTTTGCAAAACCCTTTCTTACTTGATAGTACTTTATGCATTTGTATTTTTATTTCTCAGAGAGGGTAACTATTGCTGGAGTGCTGTCTGACACATGACTACACATGGAAAAATCTTTAACTATGGTAGTCTTAAGTTGCTGCTTAACAGAGATACACACAGTCTAAAAGAAGCCATTAAGAAAGTGCCGCCAAAATGTGGATGACTAGGTGAATCATTTACTTCCATTCACCAAAATCATAAAGAATGGTGGACAATACAGATATGAATCAGTTATTAAACATAATGAGTAACATTCATTATAAGTAAAGCAACGTAACAACTTAGGAAGAACAACAACTGACTATTCTCAGTGTTCATAATATGGATTACAAAATAATACCAATACACATATATAGTTTACACTATATTTTACAATATTTCCGTATTTAATAACCATGAAGAGACTGAGGAAAATCACAGAATGACTAAGGGTATGTCAAAGACAAAGATGAACGTGTTTTGAGATGCAGTCTGATGAGTCATCTTTTATGACTGGCTAGATTCTAAAAAATACCCTTTCACTCTCCTTTTTAAATTCTATTTTTTCAAGCACATTCACATTTTTATATATTTGCCCTTCAGACATTGCAGGATTGCCTGATGGAATAAGAGAGAAATGGCATCTTCCTGAAAGTGAAGTTTCAGTGTCAATTTATTAATTGTTTTCCTTCTTCCTTTTGTAAAATTTCATGTGAGTGCAATTCAAAAGGTGAGGAAACTTTTTTTTTAATTGCCTCACCTTCAGATTTGTAGACTGCATGTGATAGACTGAAAATCAGTTCTTTGTTTACCCTTACCTGCAAAGACAGGAACTTAGAATTTTTTAAGTCTGCATTCGTAAATTCGAAAAAACAGTGCTGCTCTCAGTTATATATTCTAACTGCCTTTATTATTTGTCCAAAAACCATAACTAAGAAAAACAAAGAGACAGAGAATATCCCACCTGTTTTGAAAGCAAGGCCATTATGAGCCGGATATGGTAATTATTATCTTCAGGGTTATGAAATGTACTGAGCATATGGCAATTTACATTTACTTAATTACATGTAGACTTAATTAATTGGTAGGTTTACCTGTACATTTACTAACATTTGCTCTCCTTTAAAAAAAAAAACAACATGTTCAGTGTTAGCATTAGAGGACAACAGAAATCTGTTCTTTGATAGGAAAAAAACACATTACAAAATCCTAGTAATGTGTGCTTCTTACTAAGACATATATTTCTAAAAATTCAAAGAGGCAGCTTAAGAGACCTAAATAGTTTACCAACCGGAGGTGGATGTTTATGGAAGGACTTCCAAGGATTAGACATTTTCTAAACTGTCTCTCTTAAATGTCTGAAAAGAGGTATTTTAAAATTGGATTGGTGTAAAATGCCCAGAACATAGGCTCTTAGTTGAGTGTTCTGCCCCTTACCAATTTATTTTGGCAGAAATAAAAGATCATTCACCAAAAGGTTGAAAAAAACCCCATTAAATATGCCTAAACTCGCAGGAGTTATATAAAAGTGGCAACCTTTCCTATAAAAAAGAGCTTATGTATTTGTACCAATTTCACCAGTTACAACTTAATGAAACAGGAGTAACGGAGTACTTTTAAGGATCACTAAACTGGGTAATTCTATATGTGCTTATGAATAGATCACTACTTGCCTTTTTTTTTTACAAAGCAGAAATAATAATGAAGTCATCTTTTTCCAGCAACAATTCCAGTGAACCCCAAATAAGATTTTTTTCTGCTTTATTAATTCATAAAAAGCTTATAAACTTTACCTGAAAGCATGCTGCAATTGTACATGATTTGCCTTTTCTAGTCTCATATATCTACCTGTTTTTCAATCTTTTCCTCTTTTGTTTTCATAATTTTATATAGGTTTATTGTTGTATATATAAATATACAGTATCTAGTAAAATAGGGTCCAAATGGTAGTGCAAGTTTCATGTTAGATAATAAAAAGAGCAGTAACACCAGCAACACGACAGAACCCTCACTCTAAACTGCTAATTCCTGTTTTCCCTGAAAAAGATGCTCTGTATCAACTTTAATGTGAGACATGCATTCCATTAGTAAATGCTCACCATGGACAATTATATACAATTAATTCACCACCCAATTACAAAACTGGGCAATTTTCCAAGTCCTTTACCTGCAGACCAAACCAGTGAGACAGTCTTCTTGGTTCTCTTCATGAAGCAGATCTTCGTAACAATGCCTCACATGTGCAGTAAGGCAACTGAAATCCTTTAATTTTAATAACATCCAATCTGCCTGTCAAATCAAATTATTGTCTCAATGACAAGTAATAAAGACAGTTTGAACACACTCTGAGTCAGGAGTAATAATTGATCTCTTGAATATTTTTTCCCATGCTATGAACCTGTGCTTCAAAGGAGCATATCCCAACTATACTTCAGAAAGCTCAGGCACAGTCACTTCAAAGCCTGGTGATGGCAATATAGTCATGCTATAAGAAAGACCAGTTCATATCAGTTTCCTCAGAATTCCACACCAATATACTTTATTAATGTGATTAAATCACATGCTTTACGATGCAAACGTGTAAGTGAATTTGTATTTAGGTTAATAACAGTTTGGATGCAGTCACAGTTTCAAGAGGGTAGACTTTCCTTCAAACAGCCCAAACGGGAAATGTTCACGTCATCTTTAGACCTTCCCCAAAAACTTCCTTCTGGTTTCATTATGGAAATAGTCATTCCATTTTAAAACCTTTTCTATGAGATATCATAGGCGTTTGCATGCATATTTTTATATGTCCATTTCAATAAAGGAGATTTCATGTCTAAGCTTCTGAAAAAAATTTTAGTCCCTATACTCTTTTTTCAAGTTTTCTTCCAGAAGTTGTTTCTTTTCCTGAAATTCTTAAGCAATTCATAATGTGATTTGTAATTTTCTTCTATAAATTACATCTCTTCCCAGACATGAATGTGAAAGACACAGAAATTAGTATTCTTTATTACTGAGCTGTTTCTTTCCATCATAGAAGGAGAAAGATACATTGTTTGCCAAAAGCCAACATTAAAATAGTTTAAATGGGAGCCCTATAGTAACAGAAAAGCTTGATGGCAGGTTTGTAAAAAAAAAATCTTCCTAGGTGAATTATTTCTTTGCTGGTCTTTAGCACAGAATAGTGTATGTTCTGAACAGTCTTCCTGCATATTCACTCCTGTCCTTCCCAGGCAAAAATGATTCTGAGATCTATTATTATTTTCTTTAAATAGTTAAGAATAAGATGAAACTTTAAAATGCCATGAAATCAAGAGGAGTTTGCAGTGGAACAGAATGCGGTGCAGCTTTTTTTAGGTGGGATTATAAATCAAGTAAGAAAAGATATTTTTCCACCTAAATAACAAAACAGACATCCACTGTCATGTCTATCACCTCTAATGTGCACGGTGGACCATTCGTAAGTGAAGCAGTCAAGATTGTTCTTATGCTAAATAAAAAACTAATTTAAAGTGATAATTTATATCAGCAAGCATATTTAGATAAAATAAAAAGGAAAGAGTAAGATTTACAAACTGAGTGAGGCATCTGAAGTGGGACTTTGATTGAATACTGGTATGTAAATTGAAGACATAAAGAGACATACATAAACACATAGGTTTTTATCACTAATATTCCCAAGTTGCCTAGCATTCTGCTTCCACACATGTCCAAAACTACACCAGTTAAATCAAGGCTGAGGGGTTTGATACCTAAACCTGACTGAGATTCTCAGAATAAGCTGTTTCCTGATGTATCTTCACTGGAGCATACAAGCTCCCTAACCACGCATTGCAGAGGGAGCCTTTGCGCCTGACCCACTGTGGTACAGATTCCCACTCAAGTTCTCCACGTATTAAACTTTGAGTATGCAACATGAAGACTCACATAATCTAAGCTCTTTTACAGCTCCAACTCCCTGAATAAACTCTTACACACATATATTCAAAACAACTCTAAAAGCTTTCAACACAGCAACCTTGGGAGATTCTCTTTAAAGTGGCAAACTGTGAGTTATAGCGTTTGCATTTCACTGATTAACACCAGCCATTAATTTCTAGATGTGTTTATTGATGTGCTATTATCAACATATCCTATATTCACAGACAATAAAAATAGCATTTAGGTGTAATGGGAATGGCATATTTAGAGGATATGAATTAACTATTCAGGAAAAAAAATACTATTCCCCAACACTTACCACCTCAAAAGGCACTATCAACTGGCATACATATGCAAACAAGTTCAAACAGATTTCACATTGCTAATATGGAACTAGTTTATCCTGCAAATACACAGTGTCCCCTGCTGTGATGAAAGGAGACATGCCCAACATATTAAAGTTATGCTGAACAAAGAAAGAGATTTTAGGAAAAGACCCAATTGTTATAAAAGTACAATGCTAAAACATGCTCTCCACAGAACCAATGACTACTGATGAAAGCAATATAGCCTTGCTATTTAACTGCACCCTCAATTTGATATTGAAAAAAAAATGTGTAAGAAGGAATTGGTGTCATATAGTGAAAATTATATTATCTGCCGATGAAGGCAATTAGAAGAAGTCCAACAACCAGGATTTTCATATCCAGCTGCAGTCATTTCATAATACACAAATCTGCAACTTGGCTACAAGTATGTAACCCTGCCATACAAACAGGAATAACTTCAGCTCTTTCTGCTGAATTAAAGGTTGATGTAAACACTAATAAACACTGTGGTTAAGGAGGTGTTGAAAGGTCAGCTGATAGTGTACATCAACCAAACATCACTAGGAAACATTTTATGGTCAGACAGGCAAAAAGTAATTTTAGATTTCAAAACATCATTCTATTGAAATAATCAGAAAAAGTCTGACTTGATTTATTCAATGAACTATGACAAATTCATATACCTATATGCAGTAATTTTAGAACACTCCAAATGCTTTATATTGATTTTGCAATTTTTAGTACAAATTAACTAATAATTAGTACCAAAAGTTTTTTAAAGCTACACTTCAAAAAAACCTTTCACTTTTAAAAATTTCAATTATCTAATTGCAAAAATGTCAAGACTTCTTTTTTCAGATTAAACTAGGGATCTTCTACTATTGACCCATGCTAATGCCACTTCTAATTTGAAAGCATGAATTATTTCTATTGAAAAATAATTCTGATGGAGAATTCCGAAACAAGTTCTACCATCAGCTCTTCTGAGGTTGACAAACTTTAATTGTATAGCTCAATGTGTTAATACTGTCTTTCTTTAAAAAGTTAATAATTTTCATAGAAAAAGAAGAAAAATACTAAGCCATAAGGAGTTATCAGTATTATTTTTCAATTTAAAAAATACTTGTTCCGATGCATTATTTTTCCTTTTTTTATATTTCAATTTAGAAAAGAATCTTGAAAAATCAGTGTATTTACCACCTCTGTAGAAATTCTATGTCCGTTAATTTGTGCACACTAAACCTTTTGAAAGCATACAGCTCAAATTTTTCAACTAACTTATATCTGACTTTTTGCTCTTGTTTTTCCTATTCTCTGAAACTTTGCAGTTCTTTTGAAGAAAACAGTCTAAACTGGGGAATACGCTCATTATTATATACTTTAAGCATTACACATCTGGATATCTATACAGCCAAATAATAAGAAATTTTACACAAACTATCCTTGAAAACAAATTAATCTAATGAATTAATTGAAGATAAAGAGTCTACACAGATGTTCAAGAAGTTCAAGTAGTTAGGGGAGCATGACCCATAGGAAACAATAGCTGTTTTCTTTCTCATCTTGCTTTCCTGGGGTTTGTGTTACTGTTAACTATTACACATTTTCAGGATTGTGCAGCTTTGCCAGTTCTGATAGTCACATATGATTTTTGGTTTTGCCTCAGCAAAACCATGGCACCCAATGAGTAACCTTCTTCCCCAGTTCCCTACAAGGGTCCATTTCTTGCTCCCTGGTGACACCAGTGGTGGCCTCATTGCCTACATCAGGTGAGGTGTCGACTGTTCAGGCAGCACTTGCTGCTCAAGCAGCTGCTCCTGTCTCCTCAGGGAAATGTCGGGAGGAGTATATTGATTCAGCTAATTCATTTTTAGGATAGTAAACTATTTTAATGGAGGAAAGATTTGTCATGATATGCATGCTCAGTCTGATTGGGGAATGGATTAAGGCCCCATTATCAATAATAGACTTCTTTCAAGGAAACCTCTTTTTAAATGGCATGACCCAAATTCACTGTTCAGAAAGTGTGGATGACAAGGCTTTCCCTTTGCAAGAGCAATGATTTCATTACACTATCACTAACAGCTCTGTTTTCATATGAACAAGGAAAGGAGACATTTGCAGCTTTAGAATACAACATAAACCAATTTCAGGAAGATCATTCCTGACTAAACCAATAGCTTTCTTTTAAAAACTGATATGCTTGATGAAATATCTATCTGGATTTCAGCAAGGTATTTCATACAATGCCACATGTGAAAAGATTAGTTAAAGTTGAAAATACATAGGCTAGCAGTGAAATTGAAAGGTGGACAAGGAATTGGCTAAAGTAGAAATGGTAATCAGTCGTTCTGAAAGGTAAAACATCAGGCTGAAAGACAATTAACAACCAAGAGGGAAATTTTGGCACAAAAAGTATTTATAAATCAGAAATAAAAAATTAGCATGGAAAAGTATGTAAGTTTCTAAAAGTCCAAGAAAAGATTTCTATCAGAAAAAGAAAAACTTCTGAGATGGAGTTTAAGTTCATAATGCTAATACAAGAAACTCAGAGACCAAGAAGGTCCCTCTTGGTCCTGGGTTTCAAAATATCCTACCCCTTATATTCTTTTATCAAATTCTGTTATCTTAACCATTAGCATATCACCACATTCTGTATGTAGCCCATTCTTATTTATCTCCTGAATTACCTAATTTGAATTACTCAAACTAGTATTCTTAGGACTTATCACTCATGACCTATGTGATAAGGTCCCACACCCTCAAAAGCCCATTTGAGCCATTTTCAGTGAAAAAGTAATCATTGCAGTTCTTCACTACCTCTAGCTTTACTGTTGAGCCTTTTCTCCTTCTCTTGTTCCTGTTAGTTGCCTTTCTCAATTCTTCACCATTTCCTCCTACTTTTCTGTTTTTTCTTAATACTCATTAGCGCTTGTTAACACTGTTTTCCTTAGCAAATATGAGCAATGCCAATAGCAATGATTCATTCTTTTGCATACATTACCTGCCAGATTCACAGTTCAACTTTGCTTTTAGAAATTACCTTATGTAAACCATGGATATTAAAATACTACAGATTTGGGAGAAACTAAATAAATCAGAGGTATATTTAAGCCTTTCTCCTTTGTCCTCACCAACTTGAAAAAAAAAATGCACTAAAAATGTAGTGTAGCCCAAAATTAGGGGGTAAATATTCTGGTATTGTTCTTTCCATTCACTTATTCTGGGTTTATCTGAAGTTCATCATGGTTATTTCTGGATTTACTGTATATGGGTAAGATACGTATAATCAACCCTTAAACCAAATTTCTTTCTTGCTCTGTGTTTAGGTGTTCTGCAGGCAGCTGTTCTGCATGTGAACTAAAAATTAAAAAATATCCTTACCTTTTAGGTGGATCTGTGATAAGCTTCGCTCTGCTGGAAATCGCTCTCATATACATCATGCACAAGCCTTACAGGCTAAGAGACCAGTACCTAATAAAAAATTCAAAGTCACTGCACGTAATAGGTAATGAAGTGCTGGTTCTAGGCAGCAGCACAGGAACTTCAGGTGTTTGCTTAATATTCACTAAGCATATTCCTAAATAGTCCATGCACATTTTTTAAAATTTCTTTCACATAATGCTGCACTTTTTTAGATCCTATAAAAGACACTTGTTCAATAATATCCACTAAGTAGCTGGGTCTGGGGAAAAGGCATCATTTTCACAAAAGAATTAGAAAGACATTTAGTAGAAAATGACATATCTTTGAATACAGCATTCCAGTAAAATACTATAAGAACTTAGGCAAAGCAAGTTAGTGTTTGCATTACTTATATTTCATTTGCAAAAAAGAATTTAAATTATTAATTTAAACATATTTAAAACCTAAATAGCACAGACAGGAACACATGAACAGGTTAACATGTAATGATCATATACATACATACATTAAAAAATGTAGTGTAGTTAGTGAGCTTTTGAATTAGTAAAATAACATACATGAATATAATAAAACATACCTCTTGTTTTTAACAACTAATTTTTTTTATATCTTCCTACATTTCTAGAGTCACTTAGTTTTCACAAATTGTTGCCACCCAGCTTTTGTATACTGTCTACTTCTAATGTATTGGTAAGTACAGAAAATTAAAATATAAGTGGAGAAAGAAGTAAAATTACATAATAGGAAAACTATAGTATGAAAGAAATTGAGGTATATTGAGATTACCAGCTCTCAAAATCAATAAAATTAATGTATGGCTCAAAATGTAAAAAGCCTTTAAAATGGTCATTCACTTTTATGAAAATATATGTTGTTTTGGCTTATAAAAAGAGACAGTCCACAGAGATTTTTAGATAAAATAGCTTGCTGACAAAATTATTTTAAAATATTGAAAAATAGTATATAAAAATGTAGGCTGAATCTGTCATTCTAACTCCACGAGGACAATCTCTTCCTTAGTAAGAAAACCTCTAACATCGGTAAGTCTACTTAGCAGCCTGTGAGCAATGTGGCAGATTGTAGCCCTAAAATATCTTTGGAACGACGTGTAGTGTACACCTCCTTTCTTCATAATCCATACTAAAATGTACATTAGACTTAGGCATAATTCTGTTCCCCTCATACAAAACTCAAGAGATCCAGGAACTATCTGCCTCCCCCACAAAAGACACTGAACCTTCACCTTGTTTTCTTGCCTTCCATAAACAATAAATTTCAGGAAATACACAAATGTGTGTGTCTGTGCATGTGTGTGTATGTCTGTGTAAACTTCAAGGGAGAGAAAACACTATAGCAAAGGAAGACAAAAGTAGAATTGATTTGGCTTAAAAATATTCAGGCAACAGATTGACTGCTCTTAAACTCTTGGATTACTTTCCAATGTCCAGTACTATTCCTCACTTCTTCTCAAGGGAGAGTGAAAGAATGGCCTATTTTTCATGAGAGGTAGGACCTTGAAAGACAGTTAATGGCCATTCTGCTGCAAGATCATATAACCACAAACTCTGAAAACTTGATATTTAAGTTGAGCAATAATTTCAGGGATGTGGATTTTGAAAAATGATTATGTTCCTCCATCTTACTACAGCATCTTTCTGTGGTAAGATAAACCTGATGTACACACATGTAAGATTCATACAGAAGAAATGCCATAAAGGAGAAAAACGGGAGAAAACGCAACATCTCCATCAATAAGCAAACACGGGCCAGGCACAAGAAATATACCCAAACCAGTTCAGATGCAGGTAGAGCACTATTGTAAGTCTATTTTTGCATGCCCGTTTAAATTCTGTAAGCCTCCATAAATGCAGTTATCATTACCATTGTTGCCTTATCATTCTCAGTGATTGCTCTCTTTCAGTCAAGTACAAAGGCAGGCTGAATATAAATGTTTTGTCATAAAACTGCTATTCAAACAATAAAAAGGGTTATAATAGTACTAAAAAAATCACCCCCAGGGCTGCAGCACAGAGTGGTAGTATGCATATTCAGGCAGCACAAAGCAGTTCTAGTCACATACTTCCACCCATAGGACCCTTCCACTGCATCTGTACTTAATATCAGCATGTTGCCAAAAGTGATCCAGATATTATCAGGTAGTCAAGATATACAGAACATTTAGGAATCTCATTCAGTAAGAGGAACACAGTTTAATATTATAGCATATTTGTATTGAATTCAGCAAATATCAACAGATTTAGCTTAAGGATTTGTCTTTAATTTTTAAAAAGAAAACTGCTTCAATTACGTTTTCTGCCTTTATCCAAAAATGCTTTTGTTGGTCCCAGGTCTAGCCATGTAGTGCCACCCAGGGGCCAACTGCAACATGGTTCAACACTGCCATCTTCCCAAATAGCTTCAAAAAAGCATTATGCAATACATCCCAGACTGCCTTCTGCACAGGCTTGAGTATTCTTTTTTAAATGTCTTGGAGGCTTTGGTATCCTTTTTTGTAGCATAGAGACAAGAGAGGTAGGGTCAGGTCAGGCAAGGAAGGGTGAAAGAACATGTAACAAGCAAGGGACCACCAAAACAAAACAAACTAATTACTGCCATAGAGTGACAGAATGGTTATCTGTTTTTTAAAAAAAAAAAGGGGGGGGGAGAAAAAAGAAAAAAAATCCCACAGGTAGAATTTAAAACAAAAGGTTTATCAGCAGCAAAAGCCCACTGCCCTGGGTAAATGTGCTTCCTTGCAACAATAAAGACAAATAAAGTACTAAAAAAGGATAAAGCAGGAGATTACAGACCTAGCTGTGGTTTGATAAATGGCACTCTACTCCACTCTGCTTATTGTGTACTTCATACCTCGCTCTTGAATATGGAAGAGAATTTTATTAAAGATTTAGCCACGGTGGTGGTGGTGACTGGCTCACAGTAATTTTCCTACAAAGTAGTTTAATCTATCACAGGGCAGACAGTGCACCTTCTTACCATGTATCATATCTGTCTATTGAGTAAGTGCTATCCAAATCCAATTTCTTTTCATTTTTGGAACCCGTGATGCATATTCAAGATACATTTTCTTTTTGTCTGTGGCCTAAATTAGGTGCTGTATAAAGAAAAAAAGAAAAAAAAGTGAAGTAATAAAAAAGACTGGACTCTGGAGGCTACATTTCTCAGTGGGCATTTTCTTTTTTCTTTTTTTTTTTTCTTCCCCCTAAAGACTCAGTACAGTACTAATGATGTAAAACAATGGGCATGTATGGCTGTCACTGCACTCACAACACTACCGGTATACAGCCATACCTCCAAATCCTTGCCCCAGTTCTTACAGGTGAAACTTATAAAACCACTGCAATAAAGCCTTAACTTTCTTTAATATTTCAATGCTTGTTTTCTGTGTTTAACTAAAATAATGATCAAAATCATTGTGCTTTGTTTTACTGAATGATCTGAGGCTGCAAAAATTGTTGGTTTAGGCAATCAAAATAGAGTCTAAGGATTTAGAAATTACAGATTATTTTTTTTCCCCCCACCAAGCCCAAGATACAGCTTCTAACAATTTATTCATATGATTCAACAGGACTCTAAGAAATTAAGTACTTCTAGTGTCTGATAATTTCTCAGTTCTGGTAAGTATTTCCTCCCAGTCCGTGGCTTTTGGTTTAGGGACTGGGGGATTTTTCCATTTCCTTACTTCGGTATGTCTGCTGAGCATGTTTGCCAAACTGAGAGAGAAATTCAAGATGTCTAATCCAAAATTGACTGTTACATCTAAAGACCCGCCCTTTTTTGGAAACTGCCATTAATACAGAATACAGTAGTCCTCCCAGATCTCAGCATGAAGCACATCAAAGCATAAAATATACTGGTAGTTCAACAAACTTTCCAGGGGCAACTAAAGGTGATGGACTTGGTCCTTTGTGGTTTGTATCCTCTGTGTATTAAAGTCTGATTCCATTCCCTTTGTTAAACCAGCACCTAAGATCACTGTATGCATTTCAAGGTGATAATCAGAATGTTTAATCTAATAACATGTTTGAATTTATGCCTGCTACACTATGGGTGATTATCAGATGTTAAATTTACTGTGCCAAGAGACAATAAATCTTATGTGTGAGTATTTTTTTACCTAGGGTAACTTCCAAAGGGCAACCTTGGAAATGTGAGAGTCTTAGCCTAGAAGAACTAGCCGATATCATCAAATCTATTCCAGCTTTGGTCCCATGGACGGATCTTTTTCAGGTTGTATCCACAAGAACCTTTCTTTCAACTTGATCTTCTTTTTTGACATATTCAACAGGCTGGAACAGTTACCTTTAACATGTTTTTTCACTTGATAGCCACGATATCATATTTTTCTCTTGGACTTTCTGTTTCTAATCTCTGTCTTCTTATCACTGGATTTTTCCTTAATAATTTAAGTACCACTATCCTAGCATCTTTAGACATAGTCCCATTCAGGTCTGAGACTTCAACAACAGCAGAGACTACAAAAAAATGGTGTTCACATACTCAGTACTAATGATTTTCATTAGTCTATGCAAAATGTGTGCATGACTAACAGTTTCAGTCCATATTTCACCTTAGACAAGACTACTGAAAAGGTAAGTCAGGTTAGTGTACTCTGAGTTTGCTGAGAGCTTATTACTCCCTTGAGGTTGTTCTCAAAGTCTTTCCTAGTCAGTTCCCTGCCTCTAGAAGGACAACACTTACACTTAAGAGATTAATTGAAAGGATTGCCAAACTTTTCATTTTATCGTGGGATTTCTTCCCTGATTCCATTACAGATCATATTTTTGTCTAGTGAACAATATACACTGTTAACATACACTTTGAATGAAAAAGCATATAGCTTAACCCTTTCGTTTTCTACTATTTCAGTTTTTCCCATAGTGTTAATATTACAGAATCTTGTTATTTCTTTGTTCAGATGTAAATCACTCTCTGTCACGTTTCTTCCAAGCTGACCATTTAGTCATCTTTGACTGCAATGTCCACTACTCTGGTGAAGGGTATTCTCTGAGGTAGCAGCACTCATGTAGTGATGTCCTGTGAGAGCCTGAAATACTTTCAATGGAGTTGAAAATTGATGGAGTTCAATTCTTGCAATTTTTCCTCAGAAGGCAGGCTTTTTCTGGACTTTTTATGTTTATTGAAGTTACAGTTGTGGTGCTTCTTTTGGTCTTCTACTGCCTTTCTGCCTGATGTCTTTTTTGCAGCACTGCAAATCCTATATCGTATCCACAGCATCAGGGCACTGCCTACCCTCTCTGAGCATCTTTCTGGTCTTACTTTACTCTTACTTAGCAAAGCAAATGACTTTTTAAATTTGGGTTGGTCAGCACCAGCTGTCCACAGTTTTCTGTTCAAGGTCCCAGACCCATTTGGGTTTCAGAGAAAGGACTCAATTAGCTCCCCAACCTGCAATATTTAAGTTTGCCTTTAAATAACTCCCAAACACTTTTAGAGTTTCGTCTTTGCTTAGAAAATGCTTAGAAAAAGCATCTGGTTTACATTTATATGGAATGGAATACTCTTCAAATTTCTCTAATACAACTAGTTTTCTTGGCTGATTTAACTGAGAACTACTGAAAACATCAAGTGATTATCATCCTATCAAAAGAAATAACACTACCACTTAATGTCTCTATTCTGAGGTATCTATTTCTTGCAGTTACTTACCAGAAGTGCTGTTTAAACCTTATTCTGTTGTCCTACACATCTTCAGAGAATTTGTAATGGGTAGAGATTTAACAACTCTCTTTTTCCATCAAGGGTATTTTCCCAGTTACTCGTGGCATTTTATCTCACTTTACTTGTGGTATTACATTTTCTTGAGGAAACATTCTGATCTATGGAGTTTGACAGAGGCCTGTATTATTATTATCTGAGTTGCAGTCATTCTCCACTACACACTACTAGGTACTACACACTGTACTAACAAAGTACAATTTACCATGGGCTTTCACAGCTACAGTTTCCCATAGATGAGATCAAAAACTTGTAGATGATAGCAAAGACAAGATAACCAAAAAAAGACCTTACACAATCACTGTCAGTAAGGATACTGTCCAGATAAGCAACAATATAAGCAAAGGTGAGCAAAACTAGACTTAAAGCTCTGCTTAGTTGAAATGTTATAGCACCAAGGAAGAAGGCTGCTCAGCTTCTATGCTGGAAGGAGAAACCTAACTGAAGTATGCCACTAACCTGGGGAAGAGGATATTGGACATTTGAAGAAGATACTTTGAACATGAAGAGCAACAGATATTTAAGATAAGAACTAAATAAATGAGCATCCTGACTTTCACATTAAATAGCCTAGCCCATGTAATTACAAATATAAAAAAAGAAACTGAGGAGACAATAAGTCCAGGACCATCTCATGCCAATCCAAAAGTTTTGAAAATCTGTCACTTTGGATATGAGAAAAATGCATTCATACATGAAAGAGATTTATCAGCTTAGATATGTGCAGAAATAACTTGCTGTAGGAAGAGAATTACAGGAATGTTGCAAGTCAGAAACACTGACAGAAATCATGCAGGAAAAGAAATCGCAAGATATCTGTTAGAATTAGATATGCCTTTGCTCACCATCACATTCAGAATGTTACATTCATAAAAACTTGGGACAATATCTGATCAGAAAGAAAAAATAGTTTAAATACAAAAACTAGAAATCAATAATACAGTGAAGAAAGTCTTATTGTACTTTAGAGTAGCTTTCAAAGTGAATGATCAGAAAAACTGATTCGGCTACACTGGTATAG
The DNA here is from genome assembly GCF_900496995.4 of Aquila chrysaetos chrysaetos. NCBI lineage: Eukaryota > Metazoa > Chordata > Aves > Accipitriformes > Accipitridae > Aquila > Aquila chrysaetos. The sequence goes on from NC_044005.1 coordinate 66,677,366, forward strand.
GATGAACCTTCAGACTGAGTCAGAAACACTATATTTAACATGCATCTTCTTTGTTGTCAAATATCTTCCTTGATGAATTATAATAGAATCACTGTCATTCCTGGACAAATTAAAACTATATTTTTCTTTTCATTTCATACAGAGGTTGGTCTTTTTCTGCGGACTTCTGTATAACCTTAAAATTTTAAGTTGCAATGGTAACCAAGTACTAAAGCAGCTATTGGACACCCACACACCTCCGGCTGTTCATACCTTCACTGGTTTGAGAAAAAACCTTGCTTCAGCCAGACTGTGGACTAAATCCCTAAGGCCAGATCATTCTTTGACAAAAGCAGGAAGTGCTGTCCTAGAATATTACTTCAGCCTAGCTGCCATATTTTAGCAGGCAGATAATATTTCTAAGAATCTGTTTTTGCATCCTTTGAGGTGACAAAAAGCACCTCCAGCATTTGCCTATTCACCTGGTTTACCACTTGAAGATTTTGAAACCTAGGTTCCTTTTTGGAGTTTTTCATTATAGATTATTTAGAACCTCTCTTTCTTCTCTGTTTTAAACCACTATATGGGTTTTGGTTCTGACTCTCAATTAGAACAGTACACACTCCTCTCATTTTCAATAATTGGGTCTGAAGAATAAGTTGCATTACTTCTTAATTGACAGATGAATTAGAGCAATAAGAAACTATATTGCAGCAAGAAAGTAAAACTTAAGATGAAGGAATCTCAACATTACACATAAGCAATCAAAGATGATATAAAATTGTTATTCTAAGCAATCCAAAATCAACTATTAAACATTAGGTCAAAATTCAGATTAAACTTTACAAAATCTAAATATAGTGAAATATGGACATACAGATACCATTTCAACATAAAGCCAAGTTTTCATCATGGCATACATCCATAATACAATCATGTGAAATATGTATTATAACCTCAAATAAGATTAAACTGATTTGACTATTTCATAAAGTATTTACAGGCAATAGACCAAACCCTGTAATTCTAAGTCAGAGCAGCTTTCTTGAAATCTAGGTAGCAGCATGGGTACTCTACACGGACTCTACCTGAGAAACTGACCAAGGAAATTTTTTTTTCTAAGTAAAAAATTATTTTTTTAATAATTTTTATTAATGGGAAATACTTGAAAATGTCTTTTTAAATTGTATTGATTTTCCCACCTAAATCAAAAAAATGTCTGTTAGAGATCTAATTTTGGTACAAGGATCAATGGATATGCCAGATATGTGTGGATAACTGGCTTCACACTGTCCTTTCCCTTCTGTCATGGTTTAACCGCAGCTGGCAACTAAGCACCATGCAGCCACTCGCTCACTCCCCCACAGTGGGATGGGAGAGAGTCAGAAGGGTAAAACTCATGGGTTGATATAAAGACAGTTTAATAGGGAAAGCAAAAGCCGTGCATGCAAGCAAAGCAAAACAAGGAATTCATTCCCCACTTCCCATGGGCAGGCAGGTGTTCAGCCATCTCCAGGACAGCAGGGCTCCAGCACGCCTAATGGTGACTTGGGAAGACAAATGCCATCACTCCAAACGTCCCCCCCCTTCCTTCTTCTTCCCCAGCTGTATATGCTGAGCATGACGTCCTATGGTCTGGAATATCCCTTGGGTCAGTCGGGGTCAGCTGTCCCGGCTGTGTCCCCTCCCAACTCCTTGTGCCCCCCCCCCAGTCTCCTCACTGGTGGGGTGGGGTGAGGAGAAGAAAAGGCCTTGGCTCTGTGCAAGCACTGCTCAGCAGTAATGAAAACAACCCTGAATTATCAATATCAACCCTGTTTTCAGCACAAATCCAGAACATAGCCCCATACTAGCTACTATGAAGAAAATTAACTATATCCCAGCCAAAACCAGCACACCTTCTCAGCTACTTCTGTCAAGATTTATACCCTGTCACGTCCATAGCAAGGCACATACTTCTTTAGCCGCCCTGCAGGTTTCGGGTCTCAGTCTGGACCAGAAACACTGAGTAAGCCAAGCAAGACATTCAGTGTGTGACAGCTGAGCAGAGCATGCTGTCTTCAGGTAGGGAGTGTCCACACTACTCTCTAACCTGGATACCTCAAACTTTCAATGTTTGGAGAGTTTAGTAACCCAAGGCTCAACACAAGTAAAGAAATGAAAACCAGTCATTAAACATCACACACAGCCATCACACTCAGATGATACTCAAATAGTATGTGTAATATACATATTTGGTCCCCCTGTGTTTGGCACGCAAGTTGGATTCTTCACCATTTGAGTAGAAGCTAGGAAGAAATTTTAAAACACAAATATGTTGATGTTGCTTAGACTCTTCAAAGTTTTTTTGAGAATTTTTAACTTATATTTTTTCCCCTACAAAGAGAACATCACTCAGTTACACAACAAGTAGGTTCAGCTGTTATGGTTATATGTGCAGTAAATAAAAACATGCAAAGAAATTTATTGTTGTTGAAAAAACTAATAAAATCTAGGAGATATTCACAGATGCAGGAAGGTTCCTCTGTCCTCCTTGAGCTCATTAAGAAAGTGAATGAGGAAATTACCTCTTCTGCCTATGTATTCAATATCAGCTTTATCTAGAAACAGCATGGTTTCATTAGTACCTGTCACAACATTAGCATTATATTAGAAATGGCTTGAAGCCAATATCCCAGGTACAACAGTCCCAAACCCTGGGAAAGGCCAAATACAGACTGTGCAACACAGAGCACCTTTGCATCTTATGAATGATGGTTTAATGCTGGAAAATTTTACTTTTCTTTCTTGGTCTCATCTATCTAGGAGTTTTTCATATAACCTATGGCTAACAATGTATTTTTCTAGGCTAAATTACTGAAGACATAATGATATTCAGAAAGTTAAAAAAAAAAAAAAATCACTGAATTATATTATTGCTCAATATAAATATTTGCCCAGAAGTGTTTCTCTAATCAATATTTAAAGTGAGTCAAGGAAGTTTAATAGCTAAATCTTGCTCTCATTACATGTCATCATCCTTTATCTGATATCTTCTGAAGCTCTAGACCCCTCAGAGGTTGGGAGAAAGCAAACAATTAATTTCACAAAATTTTCATATGAAAAAACTTCTCATTTGAAAAAATATAACAAAACTGGATTAACATTTTCATGCAGTCAGGATGGCACTAACATAATGCAATAATTTATTTAATAATGAAATATGCTTTGATCCTATTATATGTTTCAGAAATAATTATATCCTGTCAAAGCACAAAAGAAAATGAAAATACAAACGGTTCACAAACAAAAATCATTGTAAATCATGAGCAATATACAGATACCTATTTAGGACAAAGACTATACCTAAGGAGTGTGTGTATATATGTGTGCATGCATGCTCATGCATATATTGTTGTGGTGCCTTCCAAAAATTACTCCTGATCTGGTGTCTGCTATTTCTGCCCACATGCCATTGTGACAGCCCTGTGCTGAAATCCAAGTTAAATCTGTATTTGCACTACAATTTTCAGTGTACCAATGAATAAAACATATTGCTGTTTTTTTCCAGTTATGAAGATACCTCCTATTTTGTAACAAATGTTACCAAACCCTCCCACAGGAACATGATACCGAACCTTTTTGCAGCATGAGTTACTGACAAGAATGAGCATTGAAGAACTAGATGACAAACAGTTAAAGTACTAAATAATTTACTTATGGCATATTTGTCTCTTACAATGCCAGCTCTGAATTGGGAAACCAAAGCACTAGGTGCTACTCTAGACACTGACCCAAACAAAGGTCTCTGCCCCAAACTGCTCACTATGAAAGCACAAGTCCAACAGAAACTCTTAGTACGGAGGGACAGATAGGAAAGCTAAGGAAACAACACTATCAATGGAATAGTCAGTAGTGTCTAAATCCAGCCAGGTTTATTAATTGCGAATTATACTGTGAATGTGCTATTTTTATGCTCAAACGGTGAATGTTGCCTAGGGGAATGAATGCCTAATTTCTGCAGGAGCTCTATATCCAAATCAAGTTTTCTAAATAATTTTGCATACATCAGTTGAATTTCTAGGTAAAACAGAAATATTTTTGAACCCACATAAACATACAGACTATGATTCACTTCACTCATCAGTAGATGAAGTGATTATAATTTTTCTTAAATTCAGTGCAAAAAAAATTATCTGCATTACCTCCCCAAAGCTTAAATACATCTTTTAAAAAATGTTTAACACTCGAAAGTTCTAGTTAATGCAATATTTTCAATGTAAAGCTTGATCTGCTGTAGCGAATTATCAAAGATGGCACAGACCTCTCAGATCAGCAAAAATCAAATGAGCATTTTTAGTCTCAGGGGCCTTTTGTTGTGAAACTGGGAAAAATACATTGTCACACAGGTACAGTTACTCCACTGCTTTCTCTGCTATCATACTTGTGCTTTGGATGACTACAAGAGTAGTGACAAGCTTAGCATAAAGATGAGACAATCAAGAGTCAGGAAAACAAAATAATTAGAAAAAAATGACCTAAACCAAAGCTAAATGCAACAAAAGCCACTACATATCATCAATAAAGAGAATTTTATTCATGTGTTCCGTTCTTAGCATTGATTAATTATGGCAAGTGTGGTTTAGGAAAACGTTTTAAGAAAATCTTTCAAGAATCTTGAAGTAAATTATCTTATTGAAGTAAGACGATATAGTAGTGATACTATTAGACTGGAAACCTGGAAGGACTGCTGCTGACTAGTACTCATTTTTACTGTGTTAAAACAAATGTCATCTTGTATTTCTTATCAAATGTAGTAGTTTTCACTTATACCTTAGCAAAACAATGCACGAATCCCTTCTTACCTATGACTCGTTTTTAGATGCTCCCATAAAATGTGCTTTGAAAACCTGGATTCAATACACTACTAGACTGCAGTGGCCAACAATGCTTTATGGCCATCTACTTTATGGCCAACATTGACCTCACTATTTAGTTTCCCATTGCTTAAATTCTTCTCTGGCATGGGAGATACTACTTGTTTTCTCTCTACTTATACTTCTTTTGTACAATACTGTACTTCTTCTGTACATCATTACATTGGAGGTTGGAAGAACCAAAGGACTACAAGAGTATGTGTCACAAAGATACAGATATAATGGCATCATTCAGCCAGAGCTTTAGCTCTGTTGAAGTGGAACCCTGTTCTGTTTTGGACTCCAGATAAAGGTGAAAAAAATCATTACTGAACTTAACTATCATGAAACAAGCATTCTCAACCTCTTCAAGCTAAAACCACTTAAAATTAATTAAATTTGCACATCACAAATATTAGTCATGCTTAACTGCTATCCAGCTTGGCTTTTGTTGATGTTTTCCAGTCAGACCACAGGTGTCAAACACCAAAATAAGTTCAGCTGTCTGAAATTGGGATGCAAGGCACAGGGAATAAGAGATTACACTAGAATACTATTTTTGCAATATAGGGAAAAATACTAATAATGTACTAAGATTGCCAAGAACAAAGGAGGGAGAAGAAAGGTAAACTTGGATTTTTAGCCCTGTTGTTAAATTTGGATAAACTTCCAGAATCTAACTCAGCACAGAGTGACCCCAATAGTGAAAGAGGCCTGTGGGACAAGCCAGAAAGAAACTACAAGTAGCAGAGGGGCAAAAAGGTGTCCCCTTGGCCTCAAACTATTAATTAGCAACTAGCAAAGCTGTACCACAGATTCACTGCTCCAGCATTCCTCCTCCAGAGGTTGCTGCTAGTCTGCCTCATTATCATCTGGATGGAAAACAACACTCTTTCCTGGGAGTTCTCTGCAACAGTCTTATTGATTAAGTTCCCACAGTGTTAAATCATTCTGTAGCTTCCACTCCATTCTGCTTACCTTCCCACCCCTGAATAATAAAAGCTTTGGTGGATTTATGGGGGTGGTGCAGTAGATGAGGAGCATTTGATAAACACCATAGCATAATACAGTTTCTATTTATGCAATGCCCTTCGCTTCAGAACATTTCACATGCCAAGACAGTATTTAAAAAAGCAAAATTAAACTAACCTGACTTTGTTCTTGCTTGTATACTGCTTCTGTTACCCTTAGGAATCTCTGCCAAACACATCCAAATGTGTCCTTTCCTGGCTGTAGTGAATTTGAAATAACAAGGAAAAAAAACTAGTAAGGCAATGATGGCACCCTTTTCATGATCCTTCAAGCTGGAGTTACCCAACAACTTCAAAATACATTTCTTGTTATTTTTTCACAGGCATACGTCTGAGATATGCAAATCTATGTAACAGAATTTAAAAAAAAAAATAAAGCAAGAATGAAAATTAAATTTCTACTAGAAACAAAACTGAATTATCTCTCATTGTGAAAGAACCTATCCAGAATCATGAATCCTTATGTCACTGGAACAATAATAAAGGCTTAGGCTTAAGATTACTATAGGCTTGGCTGTGTTATTTTGGAACTGGTGGTAACTGGGGATTTTTTTGCAGTGGGTCATGCATTAAGGAGACACTAAGGGTTAAGTTTCCTTAGAGGACCCCAGCAAGGGAAGATGCACCTTATCCAAATGAATCCAGAGCTATCCTGAGGGGAAGTGGGCTGACAAAGAAGCCTGGGAAAGATGTTCTGAAAGTGTAAAAGTAATGATTATTATCCAGAAAAATATGTTGAAAGTGATTGAAACCACCACTTAAGAAAGACCAAGATAAGTGTATATTAGAAAGGAGGAAAGAGCAAAATGAGGCTGGACCAGCTTTTTGGCAACATGACCAAGAGATAAATTTCAGTCAATAGGGATTTTCAGTTGAAAAGAGAATATTTCTCATTCAGGGAAAAACAAAACAAAACAAAACAAAACAAAACAAAACAAAAAACAATCCCCCAAAAAACCCCAAAACATAATGTCTGTTACAATAACCAGTAACTATGGCACTTTAAAAATCCTACAACATGAATTCTTGTTATGCATAGAAATGTTTTCTTAAGTAAAACATTAACAAGATTCTATTATTAACTGAAACTCAAACTGCACCATTTTGAATTCAAATCTGCATTTGCAAATCTGCAGATTTCACAAGTCTGTATATGGGGAGGGACTAGAGTTCAAGGTTTTTACTATCTTTTTCATATTACTGATCATTAATGTAACAACCTCACTGATCAGCTTTAATTCTGCCCACGGTTTTACATCATATGATTTCTAGTACCTTACTGCCAGCAGCAAGCAGATCGACTCCCTCCACACAAACAGCACGGCATCCTTTTTCTTTCCTACAATCATTTTTAGAGAAGCTAGATGTTGTCACAAACATGCCTCTTAGGCACGTTCAGCTGAGGGGAAGCCAGTGCTTGCTGTTCACCCAGTGGACTCTGCCCTGTAATGCAAGGTGTGTCATCAGGAGCAGCCAGCAGGAGCTGAGCCTGCAGAAAGGACAGTGTTCTTCCTCTTCTGCAACCAAAGGGATATTTTTGCTTTCTGCATTTCTTTCTGCCTGGATATACCATTAATTCATTATTGAGAAGAAACATATTCCCAGAAAAAGAGAAAGAAAAATTGCTGATACTCTAAGTTACCAGGCACTTTGATTCAACAGGTGAAAGGTAGCACTGCAGAAAAGAAATCAAACACACTGAAATGAGTTCAATATGAAAAATGGAAATCTCAGATCACCAATATGCTCTAAACACAATAAAACCTGTGGCAGGAACATGTGTGTTACTTCTAATATCCCAGTTTATTCCGACTACAAATAATTACACCTTGCTACCTAATGATATCAACAGGTTTACTCCGATTATTTCAATTGTACTCCCTCCCCCTCCCACCTCAAAATTCTTATATTGTGCCCACTTCATTAGTTGTTAAATTTTAACCAGGATGTATAGATTTACATCTTGTTTGCCTCTTGGTATTGCTTGTGAGGAGCATATTTTCCTACCCATCTTTACAGAAAGTACTAACTTATTCCACAAAATTTCCCACTGATTTCAATCCAAATGCTCACAGAGTATATTACTAAATAGAATTAGTGAAAGCAGAACTTCTGCATTAGTTTATGCATTTAGCTTTAAAAGGAAAACAAAACAAAACAGAGGTATGCTCTGTACTTCTTAGTACTAAACATATATATGCATTCCTCTAGCAGCTACAAAAATTAGTTGAAATTTATCCACTGGAAAGATTTCAAGTATTTTAAGTCACTTCCTAGCTACCAAAGCATATTGACACTCAGTCCTTTGCAAATTCTTCTTTATTTTATGAAGTAATATTACTGTGAAGACAGTTCTCAAAGCTACAGCTGTAACAGTGATGAAATATTTTCTTGATGAGTATGTCTTTTTCCACTTTAGGAAGTGCTCTTAAAGAGGCAGGGTCTCTGGATCAGAAACTATGATTCACTATGGATTTGTCCTGGGAATTATAATAAGGTTCAGCAGAAAGTTCCATAGCCCAGGCTGGACATAATTACAACTTTTAGTAAAAGACAGAATTTACCAGGGGACCATCTAATAATTAAGATGTGAAAAAAGGCCATAAGAAAAAGACACAGTTTCCAGAATTCTATTCTAAGAATAAACATGAAACTGAAATGTTTCTATTACTGTGCAGAACTGAACATGATATTTAACATATTTGACCATTGCATATTCTTAAATAACATTCTCTGAGTTCTCAAATAAATAAAATAGGAAATGTAAAAACCCATTTTCAAACAGCAAGCACAGGTTGATATTCATCCCATGTAGTTTTATCCATCTAAAAGTTAAATATTTAGTGTAAGATAAGTTTCCAAGACCTACTGAGCAGGCAGTGAAGAGAAACATGCCAGTGTTTGAAGAGCCCATTCTACAGTTTGTACACTGTCTGTGGAATATGACTATGATCTGTTACCAGTGAACTGTTTTCTCCTTCTCTCTTTCTCTTCCAGAGGAGTTACATGTGCAAAGACATTTTTGGTTTGGTTTTGCTTTTTTTTTTGTTATTTGTTTGCTTTATTTAAATTTTTATCTGCTTTTGTATTGGAGTCAGTGACTGAAGATGCCTCTCTCTCCATTGCCTGCCTGCATGGCTTAGGTAAAATGCTTAAATTTGTGTAAGCCACTTTTAGTTACTTTGAGTAACTAAAATGTAGTAAATCTGACTCACTGACAGGTTCCAAAATGCAGTACTTTCTTTATCAATATTTCAAATAATCAAATATATCAAATTACCAATAGGTGATGCTGATTTTAGTAGATGCCGAAAATAATAGTTGTTGGCCAAATGTCACAATATTTTTAACAATGATCATTTTTAGGAAGTTGAGTTATCAGAACACAGAGAGGTCAGTAGGATGATAAACAGTGAGTTGAGTGTAACTGCTGCAAAGGACCCCCTAGCTAAATAGTCACAGTCAGCAAAATGTACAGTTATAAATACAGTGATTTATACAGTCTAATGCAAGGAAATAGGTAACTGGGAGCAAAGACACAAACATTTTTCTTTGAAAAGCAGTATTACAGGAAATTATAAATATCTATCTCAGTATAATTTCTTTGTGCAATGTTGTGGCGCTAACAGTTAACAAAATTCTCATATACCACAAAACAGAAGCAAGGAAGAGTCTCCCTATGCAAAATTTTGGTGAGACCACTCTTATAACACTTATTCGCACTGCAAAGAAAGTGTGAAGTAGAAAACTTAGAAGAGAGCTACATAAATGACACAGGATTATAAAAAAAAGCCAAAAATATGGGAATGAAGGTGCTCCAACTAGCTTCTCAAAGGGAAGGTCAAAGTGTGGGTATTTACAAATGGAAAAAATATATCAGAGAAACAGCTTAAACTATACTTCATAAAAACTTTGAAGGACACTTTTTCATCCATAGGGAGTGGAAATTAATTCTTCAAGTGTGAGCAGGCAGGCCAGAGATGAAATATTAATAAGGAAAAGGAAAATTATCAGTGGCACAATGCATGTGCCCTAATGTGGGAATCTAAAACTGCTGCAACCAAGTTTAGGTTCTTTAAAGTTAACGGAAAGAACCAAGCACTTTCAGAGGACAATTCATCTCATCCTAAATAGAAGCCTGAAATTACATGGAATACATCTGGTCATACCTGTTTCTTTCCTCTTACTAGAATAAGAGGAGAAATCAACAGCTCAGACTGAGATATCTGTGCTTTACATGTCCAAAGTTAGGTGAGATGTATCCCAGCCTGTACTACTTTTTAGAGTCAGACTGTCTTCAGGAGTTGCAGTGTTATTACCAGAAAACTGATAATCTGTGTTTTTCTTTCTCCTGGGGAGGAAACCTTATCCCCTTGCCTGAGTATGAGAGTGTAGAGAGAAAGAAAGAGGGAATCTTTCAGTAGCTTAGGGCAGTAGTGCATAACCACTAGATTTTTCATTTCAGCTTTCAACTTGAAATTACAGATCTAACTTCCATTTGTGACTGCTATGACTGTACTGAGATTAGCATTTACCATATCACTTTCTACAGCTGGTATCAGTGAAAATATTTATGCACACAGTGAGAGGAGAAAAGTATCTGCCAAAACCTGTGGGTGCCACTAAAAACAACATTTCTTTCAAATCTGTGTTTTTGTACAGTGCACAGCACAATGGTACTCTGCTTACAGTTGAAAATACCAGGCACTTCCATAATCCAAAAAAATAAAGTAAAAATAATTATTGCCCTGTAGTAGTAATTATATCTAGAGCAAATTAGGCGCTATAAGTATAACAGAGCATCAGTTATGCCCCCTCAGTGGGGTGAGAGATGTTGACTTTCTAATGAAGTCCCCTGTAACAGATGTAGCTGTAAAGTCTAGTCTTAACTTTAAGCTCTCCTTAGATTTTCAATAAACAGATATAGTGCACATGAAAATAAAACCAAGTAAAATACAAACATGCAGACCTCCCTTAGGCTTAGCCTATGGATAGTAAACCAGTTTAGAGTTTCAAACACTATGATGGTAGCAATCATTCTTAGATACTTTATTCACTCGGAGATGATGAGGTGCTACCAGAGCCAGACAACTAAAAACCAGATGGATTCTGAAGTCTGTGCCAGGTCTTCTCAATATAAATTGCTGAACGAACTGTTCCTTCTTACCAACATTTGGCAGAGAATACTTTGCGGGTTTTTAATTGCCATTGCTACAAACCATAGAATGGTTTGTGTGACGGTGATGGAATGCTGACCTCACTGAAGAAAGACCAGTTTTACCTTAGTTAATGAATAATAGTTGCCATTTTCTGTAATTGTTCCCCCCCTTTACTGTCACAAATGGTCTTATGATAATAATCATAGTATATAATCTGACACAAGTGCTCTTAAAGAAATTTCTAGTAAAGGACTGCAGCCTCTGTGGGAGGTAACTGTCGGAATTATCTTAAACCACTACCTGTCTTCCACTACAATAGAAAAGGCCTTTAATCGAAATAATCCTTTTTCAAACGAGCAACTTTTTTTTTTCCCTCTGCAATTCACTCATCTTAAAAAGAGCACTATAGCTTTTGTGCATAACTTAATTCATTCTTCAAGACAAGTACAAAATTTGTCACTGACATTTAGCGCCAGCCGTAGGCAATGGATAAAATGAACTAGTTAGCAATTTAACCTGTAAAAAAAACAGAGTGGGATGAACAATTTTCTGCCATCAAAGCAAATGGCTAACATTTAGCAGGATTTTATTTTTATTTTTCAGCCCATCCCATCCTCAAGAAGAAAGAAGTCAGGCTAACATTTTTTCTGGGTCCTAAATCTTCCTCTCAGCCTATTTCTTTAATGGTTTAAAGTAAATGACTATCCAGAGGATAATTAGGCACTGTGCTGTCGCATCGTGTCAGGTCACAGCTGGATTTAGTCAGCATTAACCTTTGGGGAGAATTGGAATATCAGTATCATTTAAAATTAAAGACGTGTAAGCAGGCATTTCTGGAGATGTTAGAAAAGTAATTGTCTGTAAATTGTTTGACCTTGAGATTTAATTGCATGCACAACACACATTCTAGCAAGAACCCTGGACTGTGTTCATTCTCTTTCACCTCCGTACCTCTCACTTTGCAGAACCCATTAAGCTACCTGTGGATTTTTCTGTAAAATATTAAAGATTATTTTATACCGAGAACAAAAGCTTTTAAGCAAGACGTCTTGCAAACAAAACTGTTAAATAGCTGTAGTATGGACCTCACCTATTTGAATTTCAGTCTTTTTATACACTTAGAAATGTTTATATATACATAGAAAATACTCCCATTAAAGAGCTATGCTTAATTTTTATTCCTTTTTTTTTTTTTTACTAACAACTTTGCATATTATGCCTTATTCCCTTTTTCCCTAATGAGACAGCTTATGCTTTCAAAGTCCCTCAAGCTAGGCAAATCTCTCTACTGCTTCCACTGTTAATAATGAAACTTCATAATTATACAAATCCAAGGTGGCCAATCAGCTTCTCGGGCTGAGCCTTCGGGTACCTCATGCATTATTTATGTGGCACTTGGGCCTGTGAACTCACTTGCTTATATTAGAAGCCTAATTAATATTTAATCACACGTAGAGAAGGCACACAAAGCTGTGCCAGTCCCCAAAAGAAGTGCAAGTATAAGTGTACACAGGTGCTTGTTTGCTTGTGTGTGTGCGTGTATGTGTGTGCATGCTACAATATGCACACTCAGACAAACTGATCAGAAATACTCCTCTCAGATTGGGAATGAGGCAAGTCTTTGAAGATGCTAACATATGCCAATAAAGACGTACATAATTTTGATCCTGACTGCAAAACGGCTTTCTCAGGTGATGCTGAAACCAGCTGAGACTCTCTCAATGAAGATTTCAGTATATGAAAACCACTGCCAAGGAGAACTGTTTAGGTTTCTTGGTTCAGGAATTACTTTCTACAAGCCTATGGACATCCCTTCTGTATTTCTGGGGCCAGACTCTCCATTCACACTGGCACAAAGTCATCAGCTGCAAAGCAGTTCTTGTTTTATGACAGTCTGTGAGAAAAAGTAATAATACCTCCAAGTACCCTCACTTTTGGGTACATGTCATAACTATCTCTTCCCTGGCATGGGAATGCTGGATAATCCCACCTGCTAACTTGCATGGAGAAGAAAGTTCCTGAAACAACCTTATTTATGATGATGATGATTTAAGTTGTAGAAGATGCCACTGGATTTTTTTTTTAGAAAACTTTCATGTCAGTTGATGCTGAACTATTTACAACCTCACCTATTATTGTGCCTCTGCCTGCAAAATCCTTAGTTGTCTGTTGCTTCCTTTATGTCTACACAGACTCTGACAAATCATGCTACAGTATGAAGCCTTTTTGATAGGAAGGAAGAGATATCCATATCTAGAAAACTCTCTGAGTATGCAAGTCAAAGCAGTGAGAAAATGATCTGTCTTATTATTGTAAATTCCACTTAGCACAATGTAGTTTAATATTAAACAAAATGTTTCATCACATTGCTACTACTATTATTTCAAGCAACATTTCCAAAGAAGCCATTAACTTTTCTGAGTTATTATCCTTTCAGACCATTGCAATCTCTCCCCACCATTGTGCTATCGCTTTTAAGGCAGACGGTTAAGGAGTTCATGTGAACTTCCTCTTTAAAACACTGTATTAATGTGTATTTTCACTAGCATTGTCTTCCCATAAACAGTAGCAAATAGGACTTATGGACTTTATTCCAGAATCTGCTATTAAAGAATTACTGTGGCCTTGAAATGATTGATCTTATCAATATATAAAACGGCTCTGATAACCAGAGCTGGGGAAAAAAAAGAAACTTTGGTTTGGTGGTCAGAAGAAGGGAATTAGGAAGAAAAAGAGTAAGGACTCTGGGTAAGGATACTGGTGAGGCCACACCTGGAGTGCTGTGTCCAGTTCTGGGCTCCCCACTGCAAGAGAGATGTGGAGCTACTGGAGAAAGCCCAGTGAAGGGCCACTAAGATGATGAAGGGACTGGAGCATTTCTCTTATGAGGAAAGACTGAGAGGGCTGGCACTGTTTAGCCTGGAGAAGAGAAGGCTCAGGGGGAATCTCATAAACGTGTCCAATTATCTGAAGTGAGGGAATGAAAAAGAGGGAGCCAGGCTCTTTTCAATGGTACCCAGTGACAGGACCAGAGGCAATGGGCACAGACTGAAACACAGGAGATTTCCTCTGAACATCGGGAAACGCTCTTTTCTCTGTGAGGGTGACCAAGCACTGGCACAGGTTGCCCAGAGAGGTTGTGGAGTCTCCATCCTTGGAGATACTCAAAAGCTGTCTGGACATGGTCCTGGGCAATTGGCTTCAGGTGGCCCTGCTTGAGCAGGGGGTTGGACCAGATGACCTCCAGAGGTCCCTTCCAACCTCAACCATTCTGTAAGTCTGTGACAATTTTTTTTAAATTGTCCAAGACAAAATGTAAATTTTCTGTCTAATATTTGGCATTTCCTTTTAAAAAATATTTCATTTTTACTTTATGAATTTTAATTTTAAAATGAAAAAGCAATAAGTTTACACATTAAAAGGAATATTAATTTTTGTTTTGCTGGGATATTTCATTTTGAAGACAACACTGTGCAAAGTTCCTACTCTTCTCCCAACTTAGTTTTGGTTGAAACTATTGCCTGAAAATAGATCAAAGATGTAAATGGTTTTAGTTATTTCAAAAATCCCTGTGAGTAAAATTTGTTGAAATCATATCTCACAGCTCTAGTGATATTGATCCAGGTTTAGAAACTCTGTGAATCTTTAAATTGGTACGGAATCTTTACAGTCTTGAATGAAGTGTGCTACACAAATAAAAAGTATTATAATTGTTAAACAATTCAGTGAAATACTGTAAAACATTGCAACGATTGTTGAAGTGAAGCAATCCTTCTTCCTCTAGTCTCACTTTTCTCTTAAAATCCAGATTTCAGAGCTTAAATTTGTCATTACATCAACTTACAAAGTAAAACAGCCTATGAATACAGCATCAAAACTAAGTTGGATCTCAGTGATGCAAAATACTTCTTGTAAAAAAAACTTAAAAGATGTAGAAAACTGTATGACTTCATATATTTGACATCAAAGTTCTTAAAATCAAACTGCTCTTAAGAAACCATCAACTGCCTCTTGAGGCACCACTTCCACTTGCTACAGTGGACCTTCCATAGTAAATTGATACAAATAAATGTGTTGGCCCACCACGCACTCCGTACCATTCCATCTATGTAATATATGCACACACGATATATCGACATCAGTTTGCTAAACACCTCTGGCAATCACTGAAAAAATAGACATGCATATATCAGCTCAGTAATATGTTTTTTAAATTAAACCAAATTCCAATTTATCTTGATTTTTTTTCTCCTTTCAGGGACAAAAATAGTGAGGGATTAAATGTATGCCAGGAACCCTGTACCAAGCATCTGGCAAATTTATGGGTTTTTGCATCCATTTTCCAGTGCTACAGTCCCAGAGGTGCATGAAATGAGAAGAAACATTTGTTGTAGTTCCAGGGGGAGTTTGTAATTTCATAACTCTTATTTAAGATACTTTCATTTAAAAAAATAAAATACTTGCAACCATGTTTACACTATTTCCTTACAATGACAGGCATCCAGAATTTGAAATGAATTTGTTTAATGGAGAACACTCCTTCATTAAGAAGACCTAGATGAATCACAGTGATTTTCTTTTTTTCATTCACCTTTCTTTTGCACTGTAGTTACTATTTTAACACCAGACTAGGTAAGTCTAAGGACAGACAGAGCACTGAATAATGTCAGCAGCTGCAGAGGTAAAATTAATAATTTTTTTTTTCAGAAGTCATCAAAAAGTTGGTTGTTTTTGCAGTATTGTTCAAAAATATTTTCCAATATTTTTCCACATTGTGGTTGTTTGCTAAATGTACCATTATGCCACCAACTTCAAAGCTTAAGCTTGCTCTACCTAAGATCTGTCTACTAAACAGGACAAGAGAGAGAGAAAAAAAAAGATTAAAAAAATCATCTAACATCACTAGCTTCGATATTCCATTCCATTTTCAGTATAGGATTGTTCTATTAACTGTATTCTCTAATGGTCTGGTCAGCCTACCATTAAATTATTCAAATAAAGATGAGGGACCTGATTCTCAGCTGGCATATATCAGTATAGTTTCATTGATTTAAATAGGACTATACCAATTTACATCTCCTGTGAATCATGTCCATCATTTCAATCAGAATGATTAAATGATTAGTTTCCCTGTATATTAGCATAAATTGGTAATAACTAATGAGTGCTCATAATTCTCTGCCTTTTTGTAAAGCTCTTTTCAAGCACAGGAGCATTCACCTGGTAGAAGGGTGAATACATAAGCTGTTGTCACACATGCAGCTGAATAGTGTTACACAGTACGGCCAAAACCATGGAAAAGATGTAAGTTCCTTCTGAATCTACAAGTCGCAGTGCTCAAGAAATTCAAGAGAATTTTTAGCTGAGATTAAAAGAACAGATGCTGCTATTTTACAGCAGTACAAAATAATAATATTGAAATAAATGGCCTAAGAGGGTATTACTTTTAGGCTTGAAAGAAAACATTACTCCAGAAGCAGAATATTTGAGAAAAATACCAGTTTTTAACAAAAATAGGATAAATTAGCAACTGCCATACTAAAGAAAACATCAGTTGTAATATCACATATGTAAACAAATGAAAAACAGTGAAAGCTCTTACTGTAGTATGCCTTGTTAAAAATCTTGATGGTATTTTCAAACTGTCAAGTATCCACCAGCTGTGTTAACAAACTTAGTGCCACCTAAGCTGTGCTGTTCCCCAGCCATTACTACTTTCAGGCTTCAGTTTGAAGCGGGGATTTTTCCTCTCCTTGCCACAAGGGGAACACTTTCTACACGCTTCAGTAGCTTCACAGGATGGCAGAGAAAAGAGTAACAAAAGTATCTGTCACAATTCCAGAAATGTCTCCCTTCTAAAAAAATCCCAGATTTTCTTGCACATCAGTCCAAGGCAAAGGGATTAACTCCACTGATAATCAAACCCCGTAACATACACCCTTTTTTTCCTCCATTTAAAAGGCTTGGTGTATCACTTCGTCTTCTGTAACAACCACATACCACATAGGGAGAAAATAAATTTTAAAACAGTAATTTAAACATAAGATATTTTGTCCAGATGAATAAAGGTAGTAGAATAGAAAAAAAAAATAAAATCACGCAGGGACAAATGCTCATCTCAGAACTTACTGTGCAGCAAATATAACATGCTAAAGATGTGCTCTAAAACTTGAGAGGGAAATAATTGATTCAAAATACTTGCCCATAGAGTGAGGTGATGTAAGTTAACAGACATTCTTGGATAGGATCTAGTCAGCAAGAGGCATTTCCATAGTTTCCTTAGATTTTGTGTACTTCAACTTTTAAAGGTACAATAATATTGAATATCATAAGAGTAATAAATACGCTCAGAAACATCAAGTTATATTGGCTCTGCTTACAGATTGCAAAATATCTGAAGAAGCTTAATAAAGAAAATACAGACTTTGGGAAACAGAAATGATCATGAAATCACTAAAAATTTCTCTAGACTGAAAAAAAGAAATAAAAAAGAGGACAATGAAAGAGAGAATGAAAGAGAAAGGGCAAGACAAAAGAAGAGAGAAAGAAAAAATTAAAGGAAGAGAGAAAGAATATGAAACTAACCTTACTCACAGTCAAAATGTCATTCAGCAATCTTGTTTTCATTCCTAGAAAGTACCTATATTAAACCCATTTCTATTAAAAGTGGGGCTTGCTGCCCAGCTTGACTTTACCTTCTAAATATATATAGAGACAGACATGTGGTCAATTTTTGACTCCTGATCAGAATAATTCATTTCAAATCATCATTTCATTTTTTTTTTTATCCAAGACCTGTTTGGAGTTTCTATACAAATTTAGGAATATCAAGACCTTGAACTTCACTGCAGGTGTTCCCAGTATGCATTATCAAGAAAACATTCTTAGATATAACTCTCAAACACCATGTACCTTTTATATAATATTTTTCAGAGTTTTGCTGATGAAAAATAAATACCTGCTATAGCTAGGAAACTTTGTTGTAAATTAAATTTGTAGCATACCTATATTTATACACTTGGATAAGTATGCATCGAGGGTGTGTGTCCAAGCATACATTCATCTATGTATTATACTTATGTGTATACATATATATATCTGTGTATGTATGTATCAAAATCTTCAAAACTGATACAGCAATTAAACAGTTTTTTTCAGCAATCAATGCATCAGTAATATAATCGTGAGTAAACTTGATTTCCACCACTTCCCAGCTTTCCTAGTTTCCCTTTGAGATTCAAATTCATCATTATGCAAAACTTTTACTAATCCAAATTAAAAAAAAATAGTAAAATCCACACATAGAAAAAAATTGGTGTGTTTTTTCTGTCTGACTTCTGTAAAACCATTGAAACTTGGTGCTCACTTTAAAATCTCAGCTGTCAATTAAAACTCTTTGTGCAAGATCCTTGCTTCTTTAAATGAACGGAGCATAAACTGATTTTAGGCATAGTTTCCCCAGTGTTTCTTGATGTTTTCATATCTGCTACACAGAAGCAAAATGTACAATAGGATACAAGAAATCCTACTTTGGAAGGTTGGAAGACTGAGATCAAATCTGCAAATTTTCACTCCATTTTCCTATGAGTGTCTCACACAGTTTAAGTACTAGTGATAGTTGCTACTTGGATACATTTACATAGAAACATTTCTTCTTCTATACTCCCTTGAAAGTCAATGGGAGGTTTTCTGTTGACTTCACTGAGGTAAGGATGAGGCATTATACAGCCAAAAAAAGACATTGTTCTTGATGACCCACAGTTGGTGTGCATGCACTCCCTTTTCAAGTTTTACTCTTTTACCACCTCCTTCCCTTTGAGTCTAGAGAAATGCAATAAAGTCTGTATCTTCTCTACAACCTCTGTCTTAAATAGTGGGGAAGGAAACAGGAGGATGAAACTGAAGTGGCTGGCACTATATCCTCTATTCCTGCCACCTAGCAGTACAATAAAAAGTCCTTTTTGCACTATAGGGACAAGACTCATGTGCAGTCTACATTACAATAGTGATAAAAATACAGGAATTGAGCTACTCAAAATACAACTGTGTGAAAGAATCCTAACATACATTTGATTCTAATGTATACCTCTGATATATAACTATATTTAATATATGCTGTCTTCTCTAGTCTTTACTGAGTGCAATGCTATCACCTAGAAATGCAAAACTTAGAACCAAAGAAAGCATTTCTTTGCAAAATAGTTTGGTTAGGTTAGAACTGGTGAGACTCTCCTACACACTATCTTCACAGTATTTAATGAGTGTTTTATTACAGAAACTTTAAGTCAGTGGTTTTAAGTTTAAGAGAAATCATAACAGTAAGTTTAAAAAGAACTCTTCACCTACACTATTTCTATTGGCAAGTTAGCTGGTACAGAATGTGAAATGAAACAGTATTGCAATCAATGTCAAGAGTTTAACATTTTGGATTTTATACACTAAATGTCACTTAAGAGTTACACTTGGAAGAACTGCATTCCAGTGTGATACATAATCAGTAGCCTTTTTCATAGTTACAATTTTCCTACTTTGTTGCCAAGCATCTGCATATTAATAAGTAACAACATTTAATGACAGGAAGCACTCCAAAGTAACACACTTAACTCACTGTCTTTATTCACTGTATCATACTAAAAATGTACACTTACGCCAAAGGGAAGTTATGCCTTTAAACTGCAACTCTAAATTGCAACTAACATGCTGAAGCAAGGATGTCACAGTTACACATAATTACCATTTCTACAGGAGCCTGTTTCCTGTGGTGACAGTAGCATATTTAAAATATAGCATTTTCAGACTTTGATGTCACTTTTCTCATACAAAACTGTTTTTTCACTATGATCCCCATTCAGTAGCCCAGCCTTATCCAGTAAAGCACTTAAGCATATGCCTAGATCCCATTTATTTCAAAAGAACTTAGGCACATGATTATAATTTTTTTTTTTTTTTCCTGAAAAAGGATTGAACTTAAGTATATGTTTCAAATGCTTTGTCATATGGGAACCTAAAATAGGAGCATAATTCCTAACTGCAATACTACTAACACTCACAACTACTCAGGAATTTTAGTGAAAACAAGTTTTATCACATTTTACAGGTTTATTTTTCCAAATAATGTTTTAGTATCATCTTGTCTTATCACATAGCACATGCTGCAAGTATATTACAAGCCAACAAAAAGTTTGAAAAAATATTAAACCTAATCATATTTCAATCTTTAATACTTTACCAGTGCTCCTCATGGCTTAAAGACCATAAGCTTTAAATACCACAGAAGCTTTTTTCTTTTTTTTTCATATTTGAAATGAGAATGCTAAGAAAGGTATCTGCTGCTTATACAACAGGTTGTAAACCAGAAATTCACAGAGGAGCCAGGAGAAAAACCCTTCTTATGTCTCCCGCATTTCTCTTTCCATCTTTTGCTTTTTCTTTTTCATAAACAGTGTAATAAAAAAGGTGTTTTCCTGGATAAATATTACAAAACAAAGAATACAGTGTGATTGGCTCTGTCATACTACCACATTTTTTTCCAGCAACTTAGCTATAAATAGTGCCCAGATTGTATAGCAACAGAAACTGTCATCTATTCCCCTTGTACAAAATACCTCTGTGCTACTCAAAACCCGAGGAAACCCTTTTTAGCAAGCCTATCACTGAAGTCACCCTTTATAGAAATAATTACTGTCTAATACCTCAGTGTTGCTTGTTGGGTTTTTTTTAATTAACATCCTCATTATAACAGTCTGTGGCAGTTTTAATATTTATACACTATGGGTGACATATTTGGAAGGCTGTGTCATCATCATCCTTCTAACAGAAAACTGGGTGCAGTTTTCCTTGGGGCCCTTCAGTGATTTTCATGACCAGGGTAGACCTTAGCGGCTGTTGAGGTATGTGTAATGCACTGCCTCTTCCTCATAAGCTCATTACATTTTCACTCTTAGGATAATTTCCTACATCTAGAGCATAGAATTGAAAATTTAGAAATGTATTTTCCATTTCTCACTGGGCCACAGACTTCTTGTGTGGATCTTGAACAAATTGTTTTCTTACTCTACCTCTGCTTTACACATCTGAAAAGTAGAGATAAAAGCAACAGGAGCACTTCAAGGCTTAATTCATTAAAATTGGCAAAGAACTTTCAGGTCAATGAATGGAGGCTGCTACAGATTAACATATTAAAAGTTTTAATAATTTATTTGTGATCTCCTTTAACTGATGCAAGATGTTTCTAAACTAGAAGAAACAGGAAAATTTAACACTATGTCACTGGTATACCTGTCCAGTTTTATAGACCCGTATCTGTAACTGAAAGATATTAATGTGTTTCTTCTACTTGGGTTGTGTACCAGAGTACTAACATGCACTTCAGGAATAGTCTTTTTCTGATGGAAAGTTAAAATAAAGCTAAATGCAATATAAATACATACTTCATGTTTATATGCACATATATGGTACACATACAGAAAATATGTGTATTGAGATACTAGTCCAAAGAAAGAAAAAGACTTTTCCTTGATTGTGTTACAAGGCCATAATTCCTTAAGCTCAATGATACATGTTGTAGAAATGCTATGAAATAAAATGCCTGTAATTAACCAATATATGATTTTATATAAGATCCTTTGTTTCATATATGTCTTTATCTTAATGCACTGTGGTTGAAGGAAAATAAAGTAGTTAGCAGAGGAAGAAAAGACATATTTGTATTTTTAAAAATAATAAAATCTGCTTTATTCCAATAGCATTTTTCCTCAGGATTTTTTCCTTTTAAAAATAAAAATTCCATTTTCCTGTCTGAATTCAAAATGATTGACTGGAGCACAATATTAAGTAATAAATAAAACAGTCCCAGTGCCTGAAAGACTCCTGAATAAAGAGAAAATTATTTTTGGATTTTCCTTCTGATCAGATATGAAATATTCTGAAACGCCACCTCTATAATTTGATAAAAAGCTTGATATCCCCAAATGAAAATAGGATTCAGCACTTTCATTTTTCTGTCTCTAAAGGAACCTCTAGGTAAACTGATTTTAAAAAAATGAAAATCTCAAGCATAAAGGTGGGAGTAATGAAGCAAGTTTAAATATGCGCTGACCTTTGAAATGAACTGCATTCCATGTTGTTTGGCCAAGAAGCTGGCTGTGTTGCTGTCTCCATCAATTTCCACAGCATAAAAGATGTGGGTTTTGGAGCTGCCCTGCTCTCTGGTGGATGTTGATAGGCATCGCCACAAATACACCAGTGCTGATAGTAACAGCCATATGTTCATTGCTCTGAAATATTAAAAAGAAATCCACAAGGGATAAAAGTGTAAGCATCTTCTTTTGTTGTTGTTGTTCATTGTAAGAATTTACCCAGAGGTGTCTGTATTTTATTTTCCCCTTCTTTGGTTAAAAAATAAAATTCCACAATCTTTTATTTTGTAGCAATGTTAAACTAAAAAGAAGAAAGCAAAACAAAACATATAATTTTGGAAGCTAAGAGTATTATGCTGTTTGACACTATCTAAAACCAAAGTAATATTATGTTATACAATTTTATTCATACAAGTTAAAAAAAAAAATGTACACTATTTTGCAGATCTAGTTATGTAATTATTTCCTTTTTCCACTCCTGTTTTATATAATAAGTTTCACTAGTTTTATCCAGTGATTTGCTAATCTCAAGCTGTTCACTAGACCTGAAGGTCAAATGGCATTCTCTGAAAAATTACAGTGTTTGATATCAAAATGGAAGAGTGCCACTTGAATGTATAGTAATTTTAATAGCAACCACTAATCTAAATATCTGTATATCTAAGTCCGTCTGTAATATATTTTATCAAATATCAGTTTAAAAGAGAGTCTTATGATCTAATCATATATTGCCTAGAAAAATGAATGATAGAAAGATGACAAAGTCAAGATTATACATATGAGAAGTACTACGGGTATCTTTATTAGGCAATATTCATACCTGGCTGAATATTGATTCTGTACATGCTAACTCTTAGGTGCTAGATCCTGGCTTTAAAAATATGACAGTAGCAAGTAACAAAATCATCCTGAGTGATATCCTGGTGTTTCATCTGTGATGAAACAACAAGGGTATCTTTTAAGTAGATGTGCTATTAGGTGCAAACAGTGGTAGAAATCCAACTAACTTTTCCACCTACATTCCCATTCTTTTATGTACCTTTTAAGATCTGTACAATAACAGAATTTAAAAATTAATTTTGAAATGGATGGGACAATATAGTTTTGCAAGTTACAGGTGGTCATGTTTGTTTATATGCTTGCAATTTTTGCAGCAATTATTATTCAAATAGTCATTTAAAACAGCAGTTAGATATAAATTATCAGTGGGACCATACAAATATGTAGAAATAAACCATTGTATCAATCCAGTCTTTGAAGATACACATCTGTCTTTCCTAAGCCACGTCTTTCAATTGTATCCTTCTTGGAAGTCCAAGAATTAACGCAAAGCAGCCAGTGACTGAATTTCACCCCCACACTCAGTAGCAGCTCTTTTTAATACTAGGTGCAGATTAAGGTGCAACAGAAAAAAACAGTTTATCTCACATCTTGTAGTCCACAATAATATAAACCGATGATCTTTAATAAACACTGCCAGACTGGAAAAATATACTTAGGGTATCCGCACAGTTAAAGACAAAAATCAGATCTTGAATGAGATCCTACCAGCTAGATACTTCTGAAAAGGCCTAGTAAAGCCTATCATATGGAATCCCTACTAAATATGTTAGAGTGTTTCTGGATGCTGATTGCTATCTGAAGCATAGATAGAGGTGAGGGATTTTTTTAGCCAGACATATGCAGTCTACATTTCTAAAGTTCCTGTTCAAATCTTAGTTAAATATGTAGTAGGGACACTACTGGTTTTCCACATGGTGTTTTTTGGAACACCAAGGATTGAGGTAGTGGGAACCACAATTTATTTCTGTTGTCTAGCTAAGCAATCAGATTACAGCCCTATGAAATGAAGCCCAGTAATCAATGGAAAGGAAGCCATGAAGATTATGGAAGATTAAGTTTCGGCTCCTACCTCTAAGAAGATGAAAATGTCATCAATCTTGTCCAGGACAATTCATGAGGCTAAAGGCTATTTGGCTTGGTGTTTCTTCTGCTAATGCAGGTCTACTTTGTATGGGCTATTTACTCATATGGTGACTGAGTCAGAAAAAAAAAAATTACATTACAGCTCAGTTTACTCTAAACATCATTCAGAATGGATTTCAAGCAAGGTCTCTTCCTATCAATTCTAGTGCTGTCTAGAGCCATTTTAATCTCCACAGCCATCTTAGGGCAATGTAGTTGGCCTGTATTTAGAGTAAGCCAAAGGCTGAGGAGTATACAGAGGAATTGGGGCTGCAGAGAGAATTAAGGAAAAAAAAAAAAACAAAACCAAATTGATAACATAGACCCACCCTGTATAATTCATGCAGAATAAAACATTTCCAGAACAAAAGATCAAAATCAGTCTACCTAGAACACCCTAGATCATAAGAGCATTCTTTTAGGAAAAGAAAAATACAGCTTCATCCCCCTGAAGAGAGACATAAGGGTAGAGCACCATATTTTTCAGTAAGGGACTGACACCACTGTGGTATTGGTAGAAGTGTTTTGGAGATACTTCTCTCCTCTGATACTATATTCCTTGACATTCAGTTTACTGCTTTTCAAATCAAACTATTTTGCTGGTACTAAAGTAGAGAACTGCAGAACTTATTCATTTTTTCAAGCTGATAGGTTTGTCAAATTTGACCTGACCTGAATGAAGGCACTCTGCAGATTAATTTTTTTGACTACCAATCAATTTTCTGGGGGAAAAAAAGGAAATAAAATACCGAAAAAAACCTCTACAGACAACAGAATGCAAACATGCCTGAAAGGCATTTCTTATATACTCGTGGCTTATGCTAACTGTTACTAGAACTGGAAAACAAAATGCTGGGAGATTAAGTAGGAAACAATATAAAAAGCAATGATCACTGAAAGCCTCTGCTATCCATACATACATTAGGAAACTTCAACCACCAATATAAAATTAGCCATATGTGACATCAAGATGATACTTAGAAAAACACTTGATTGACAAACTGGAGGAAAAAACTACAATTAGTAAAAATTTAGATGTCTGTTTCTGAAAACAGATGGTAATCCTGCAATTGTATATTTTCACAGAAGAGTTATACATTTAATAATTTTCCTTTCCTCAAAAATACCAATTGACTGGATTCTTGCTCTCAAAGAAATTGCAAATCCATCCTAGAAAGTGGAGTTGGTAAACCCACTCAAACATACCTTCAAAAGCAAAGTCAACAATTTAAAGAGTATTCCATAGGTACAAATAATAATCAGTCAACTTCACAATCACGACGCTGAAGCAAACCAAAACAGGCGTAGTTTCACCCCAATTATTAGCTCCTGAAAACAAAGTGGGTGGGGAAAATACGTTATTTTACCTTTACAAAAATTCTATCTACTTCATCGTGGAAACCTTTGGGTCTCACCCATAATATGCAATAGGGACTTAAATTCAGCATGAGATGAAAATTTACCCAAACTTGGACAAGATAATAAGGCTCTGAAAACTGCAGTCACAACAAAGTCAGGAGAGGCATCTAACAGTTGAAAATTGAAATCATGAAAGATTCCACCTGCACATAGTAATCCCCATCCCAAGACTGATCCTATATTTCTCCCATAATGCAGTTTTTCTCTATGTTCTAATCCATATATTGGGAGAACAAAGAGACTATCTTGTCTATACTCTCCAAAGACAGTACTAATGGAGGGTAAATTGGACAGAGGATCTGTGTGGCAGTAGAATGGGAGAATGGACAGCAAGGGGCTGCTGTTGCGCATAAGTGAAACTAGTGATTTATGTCAGAGGCCTTAGATTGACTGATTAGGATGACTAGGACTGAGAACTGAGCACCAGGGCAGTGGGACTATTGCTTGAAAGCAAAAGAGGGTACAAAAGAACCACAATACCAGGGATCGAGTAAGAGACTGAAATAAAGAAATTATTTGCATACCTGGACTCTCTGGGACCTCAGCTGATATGAAGTTAGTTGGTTCAAGCGACTTGAAGTACAATTGGTTAAACAGAGCTAGAAGAAATAGTCAGGAATGATAGTGAGTCTGGCAAGGTCCAAAATCAGATGAAGATATCTAAGTGATTTAGGGAGGGACATATTATAGAAGGGGAGAACTGAAAGAAATACAGAGTGCTGAGGAACAGCTGATTGCAGAGAAACAAATGCAGCAAGGAACCACCAGCATGCAACTGAGATTATCTGGGCAAAAAGACCTGGGGCAAGGATATTAGCTCTGAAAGAGGAAAGGAGGAGAAAGAACAAGTAACAAGAAAAACTTAACCAGGCTGTAAAGAACAAACCAGAAGACTCTAAAACCTTCAGATTAGCTCTTCTCCACAGCCTGGAACCAAATCCTAACTTCCAAATCTTGCTGTTCCACTGAAATTGGAAAACACAAGAGAACCAAGTGTCTTAATTCCACCTACTGAGTCATAGGGATAGTTAAAGCCTGGTACTTTGAAGAGCGTGAGTGTGTTCCTTCAAACAGCAATGTTCTCTGCTGTGGATGTAAGGATTCCAACCCCATTTATGCCTCCATGAGGATATTAGCAAGTTGCCAAAGGATGACATTTCTACTCTAATCACCCTGCTAAGAAAACCCCAAGCATGACTTAATCACACAAACAACATACTACATTAATAAAATTTTCCTTAATCCAACATTAAAAAATTCCAAATTAAGACTATTGGTGTAAATTGTAAATAGAGGGTAAAAGGTATTTTCAGAGGCTAGGAAGAAAGGCAGTTAAAGGCCTGAAAGTAGTCAGGATTCACAACTTATAATAATAAACTCATATATATGGTTGACTGCAAACAAGACATCTTCTTCAGTATCTGCCTTTATTCAACTTTCACAGTAAATATGATACATCGTAAAGTGGGCTCTTGAGGGCTAGTAAGTAGTGACATCCATGATTAATGTTATATGAGGAGACAGGTCCTATAGAGGTCAGTGCTTCAACCTGTCCTAATCTTCTGTTTCTTCAACAATGAATTTTGAAGAAAATGCTTTGGTTTCAACAGTAAAGATTAAGCTTTACTTATATACACTGGAAAGCAATTTAACTTCAGAAAACAGGATTTCACCTAACCTATCAAGAAAGAACATTCATAATTTTATTAAATTCTACCAGGGGAGGGAAAGGACAGATTTAAGTTTTTCCTCTTGGTGTGACAAATACAGTAGTATTGTGCAACTGAAATTCCACAAAATGAATGAAAACCTAAAAATTTTCTAAACTACACATATGCAAGAACAGAATAGGCTTATTTTTAATAACGTGATATAATTAAGATCAAATAAAAATATAAATTAAATACACAATATCAATTAAACATGCAATTTATTGTAGCCATCTCTTTCTAGGTAGTCAGTAGCTACTACAAAACATAATATTGTCAGGTTTTGTTCTTTTTTTTTTAAATGCAGCTGAAGTTATCCCACAGTGTACTGCAAACTGCATACTTGTTCCATTAACTGAATCTAGTTAGAAAAAACCCAACCAACCAACCAAAAAAACCCCACCCCAAAACCTCTACCGTTATTTTGGTTTTAGGTTAGCAGTGAGATAATATCATATAATAAAAAAAATATACACAGTTTCTCTATTAATCAAAAGGGTAGAGGATTGATACTAGATTTGTAACAGGTCTTTACTCTGTAGACCAACTAGGACCATTGCTATGGCAGTAGTGCTTCTATCATTAAGTGCTTGTCACAACAAAGAGTATTTTGAAATAATGCTGAATCTTTTCTACAGAGTCAATAGCAGATGAGCATCATGTTTTACAATTACTAGTCTTGAGAGTGTTCTGGGTTTGTTACATCAGATATTTAAATTTAAATTCTAAATATGAATAATAAATCCTACAACAAATTAGTAGCTTCCTGAAGTTATTACACGACACATGCTTATGTTTCTGAATTGTAATTTTGCTAGGTAGGCACCACACACCACAAAAAGACTATATTGGTGTTTACAGTCACACACAGAAAAACAGCCAAATGTGAACCAAAATTTCTTAAGGTGATTGAAGCTAAATATGGTTCAATCATATGTAATAGTAAAAACCAGAAATATTTGCAAAAATGAGGGGAAAAAAATCACATGTGAAGCAATAGTAAGCTTACACTTCTCATCAGAAGTGTCTGTTGTTTTATAAAACAACAAAATCTAACTAGAAAAAAGAAGAGAAGAAACACTGAGGATGGGGTGCTTTTTCTTTTCATGAAAAGGATTGGCTTTCTTCTTGTGTCATCTTCCACTGAGAAAAAATGATCCCCTTTAATTGTAGAGAGACATTCTTTAGTTTTTGAGGAAACACTGCAAAACAGCTGCACTACATGCACCACTTTCTGAATTATGGACACTTCTCTTACAGGCTTTGTATCATACACTGACCAAGCCCAGTTTTGCTCTGGTTTATGAAATGTGACAAGACCACAGTTAAAGTTGATCTATGCCGCAGGCTATTCATGTTGCCTACTCAGATGGTTATGTCGTAATGCCATGAGTCCAGATACTGTACCTTCTTTGTTTTCTTTCATTTATTTTACTGAAGTTTTATAAAACCAGAGACAGAGGCAAGATCCGAATTTATGGCATTGTTTCTCCCAGCTAAGAATAAGCACCAAACCATGAGGGTGTATTCAGAAGCATCTCCTTTGATGTCTTAGACCTGCAGAGACAGTGTGTGCTGTTGATTTTGGTTTTTTTCACTGAAGAATCACTGAAGTGAAGAGTATGTAATAATGCACACATCATTTTATTGCATTTTCTCTGAGCAATATTTTTTTGGTTTTAAAATGTACTGGTACTGGCAACCACTTTTTAAAGGATTATCTTACAAACTGTCAGCATTTCAGCGTTTTCCAGCTTTATCAAAGCACTATTGATTGTAGTAGAAACTGAATAGAGTTCAGTTACTGATACAGCTTGGCATTTACCACACTTTCAGAGGACATTATGGAGTGCCAAGAAACTTCAGAAATTAGCAAATTCTGTAGATAGTGTTTAATCTTGAAAACATGGACATTTATGATCAAGGGCATTTGTTCCTTCAGTTGCTACCATTTTTGTTGGAAAATAAGAAAGAGGACATTTAAACACCGCTCCTCAGCTGGATTGATCTCAAAATGTTTTACAAACCACATGCACAATAAGATGAGAATAATAAATAGAAGATATTAAAAATACAAAACCACAGCTACTTAGGAGTTTGGACTGGCCAACCTGTTTATTAAAAGACTGAACTACTACAACTTCTGGAACTGAAAGGGAGGAATTAGTTGTAACTAAACAGCACGTTACTGTGAATTAAGTGGTACTACTCTAGCCATGTGTTCTAACAGTATAAATATGTACTATTTATAAGAAATGTTACTATCTTCTATTAGACTAAATGAAATATTTGAGGGGAAAATGATGAGCTTTCAGGAATGCAAGACTTTCCTCCAGTCTGAAGTAGAATTAGCAATCTTCAAAAATAAATAAAAGTTGAAAACAATTGCTCTGATTTTAATTTAATCAAACTTGCCAATTCAATTAACTAAAAGATAAGATAGTTCATAAATATGGGGCAGAGAAATGTTACAAAGGGACAGACAATACATTTCTTTGCTCCTATGGGACAGAGAGAGAGACACAGCCAAATAATTTATTGTCTGTGCAGCACGGAAAGGTTATCCTGGGGTGGCAAAAAATATAATGTGCCATAAAACCAATGTCTCTGTTGAGTCCATGGTTTTCAGTGCCCAGTAGAGTTATGAATTTTAGTTCTAGAATTATCTTTTGAAGGTATTTTGTATGTTTCCCTTGAGCAGCAGGGCTGAGAGGTCAGAGTGAAGTGGCTGTTCTGGATTAAAGCAAATGTGACATAGCTATGCAAGCTGGAATTCAAAATTCAGTAAGGCTCATATAGCTATCCTACTTCAAGGTTCTCTTTAATTGGCAAGAATGTTCACTCCCAGAAACAAAACTAATGCAAAGCCCCTGCTTAAGCTGTTTTCAACTGTTAGAATACTGTGAAATAACCTTAAACCAGTCTTAAATGATAGCTGAAAATTATTTAACTATGATGGTGATAGGACCATTATAGAAGATGGAAAACTTATACCTGGTATAAAGCACTTGCTTCTCTCTGCTCTGACAAAATTGAGAGAAAACCCAGAAAAAGTCTTGAGACAATCTTTTACCCAGCATAACTTCAATGAACTCCTGAGCTTGTTCTAAAGGACTTCAAGAATACATATTAACCTCAGAGTCAGGAAAGATGAGGAATGGCTCAAAACTCTTGGTTTAGGAGAACATTTTCCCAGTGTATGCAGAGGCATAACCACTTCAAGCATGTTGAAACAATAGTTTGAAGGCTCCAAGATTTCTTTACTGAAGTACCACAAACACTGGTTGTGCTCAGGAAGCATTCCAATCTGAAGCCCCCCAAGAGAACTTCTGGGGTTTTTTAGAGAACTTTTGGGTTTTTTTAGAGAGTAAATTCCAGCTGCCAAACTATATCTCAGACATGCTATACTGTAGAGGTTTAACCACTCACTGGGTGGTTATCCCACACTTAAAATTGCCCAAATTATGCTATCACTCAATGGATGATATAATAGATAAATTAAGTGTTCTAAATTACATAGGCTGTCACGCTCACTTCTGTGTGCTTCACAGCTAGTCAGTAATAAGGCTGCAAATATTCTTATGTAAAGGATACAGATATCTGAGTGTACCAAAGGGGAAAAAGAACAGCTTCTCCCCTGACCATGCTCCTTCAAGAAATGAGAACAAGAAACAAAATTGAAAAAGGGAGGTCCGGACAAATTAATGTTACACATTTAATATAGATTAAATATATCTGAAAGTTTATAAATGTATGAAAAAAGAAATAGAATAAACAGGAGACCTAGCGGAACTGTACAAAGGAGGATTACATTAACAATGAGAAAACACTTAAATGACTGAGTCACGTTTTAAGTGTTTTTAAGGGGCTAGAATGAAACTTCATGAGAGACTTAACCACCATATCCAAAAAGTATATTTTCATGAAGCCCAGCAGTCTTAATACCCAGTCTAAGATGAACAACTTAAGCACTTAGAACAAAATCCTTTTGCTATTAGACCAACAAATTCCTACCCAGCCCTCCAAACAGTGTAAGCTAATCCAAGCCTCTTTAAAGGTTTTGGCTTAAATGTCAACCATGTATTTCTAGAATATCTTTCCCTTACCTTAGAGTCAACAGGTTTTTATTCTTCTCTATAGTAAGACTTAATCAACTCAGAGCCAGCTTAACTAGTTAGAATTGCAAATGACTACTTTTTTTTTTTTTTTTTTTTTTTTTTTTTTTAAGTAACTCAGAAATGCGTCTTTCATGTTAATGCTTATGGTAGTATGACACATAAGAGCAACAAACGATTTCTACATTTGGGTTTTGGGCATTCATTGTCACTGCCAAGCCGCTTGTTGGCATTAAGTTTTATTAAAAGGTAGTCCATCTACAATTTTTTTTCCCTTCTGTGGAAAACAACAGATACTTCAATTAACACCAAAATAGAACTTCAAGAAGACTAACACAACAGTGTTCCCCCACAGTTACCACACAAAAAATCTGGAGCAGCTCTTAAAACATTTACTTCTCTTATTTTATTTCACCACCAAGGTGACAGGAATCAATCATTCCCCACAGTTCTGTGTATATGCCCCATCCCTGGAAACATTCAAGGTCAGGTTGGATGGGGCTCTGTGCAACCCAATCTAGTTGAAGATGTCCCTGCTTATTGCAGGGATGGTTGGATGAGATGACCTTTAAAGGTCCCTTCCAACCCAAACTATTCTATGATTCTATAGCTTCCAGAAAACAGAGGCTGTGTGATATTGTAAAAACTGTGTTAAGCTTCTTAATCTATTAAGAAGCCTCTGCAGCATGCAAAAAGAATCAGTTGTCATTTTGAGAACGTTTCAACTTACGTAAACCAGAAAGCATTAATTGTTACTTTAAAAAAGGAAAGAAAAAAGAGCAAATTTATGTTAGCATCACCACTAGTATGAGGAATGTCATCTCATTGGACATTCTGTGGAAGACCCTTTTTTACACCTAATGAGCAAGGCAATAAAGTCATATCCTAAGGCAAATAAAGAACCTGTTCTAACTAGTTGCTCAAAACCAAAGATATTTAAACATATTGCACTAGAAGCATAACTTGCATCTGGTCTGATCAATAAACAAGGATGCCATATACAGAATACTTGAAAATGTGATTGTAAAAAATCAGAAAGGTAAGGATCATCCTGAAGCTTCTGCAGGATATTAGGTGATTTCTTAGTGCATGAACAGTACCATTTGTCTATAATTTAGAAAATGAAGTACATGATATAATAAAAAAAACAGAATGTGAGTAATAAAACATGGATGTAAATGCATTCTTCTTTCTATAGAAAATGCAAGGCAAAAAGTGTGTTAAAAAATAAACTGCTGCTTTTTTGGAGGTGATTGCAAAACAGAATTAGTAGCTCAGTGTGTTAGGCTGTCTGATACCCAATAACAAATGGTTTGCCAAACCCTTCTTCTGCTAATGTGTTTACCGTTATTACAAAGACAAGGGCCTAAGATTACCAAAATTGAAAACTATCTGATACGCAACTTTTTAGCATATATTCAATTTATTGGAGTGAAGTAATCTTCTCTACAAATTTCACTATCATTAGTAAGAAAATTTCAACCTGAGAAGTATTGCTTTCTTGTAACAATAAAAAAAGGAAAAACAACTTGCATTTTAATAGGTTCATCACTACAGATCATTCCCCTGAGAAATATTCTATACAATCACAAAGGATACCAAAATCTGAATCTTGCCTAAGAGTCAAGAAGAATTGGAAGTGCTTCAGAACCACCTTTCAACAGTGATTTCTACAGCCAATTAAACAGTGGAATTGGTGGACTCTGAGAATGCCATATGCTGCCCTCTGCTGAAAAGATGATCATTATGACTTGAGGTCTTAAGGCTGGAAGGTCTGACAGAAGGGAAAAATAAGTGAAGGATCCTCTGATTTCAGGGATGTGGATAATTCCTTTAGGGAGAAAGGAAGATTAAATGCTCACTTGGGCAAAGAAAGATTTCACAGAACATATGGTGTATATGTATAAATTATCTTGACAAGAACATGAAGTCAGCAAATTGGTTATTAGAAATATAACTATTGAGATTTACATTGATTATATTCATAAATGTCTTTAAAATGGCTACCTGTCAAGTAGTTTAGATCTAACATGTGACTTACTTTAAAGACATTATAATATAATAAGGAGAGTCTTTCAGAGTGAAAATATTTTTTTTTTACCCAGTCCATACTGTGTTTATTGATTTGTGCATATAAATGTAGATGTATATATTTCAAAGTTACTGTGAGAAAGTTAGCAATAATGCTGCTGTTAAATAAATAATGAAATGTTTATACTCACCTTGGAATACTTTTCACTTTCACAGACACATATCTTAAAAAAGAAAAAAAAAGGAACAAAAAAAAAAAGGACATATACTGGGCATTTTTCTAATGCTTACTGTATCATAGCCCAAACAACAGATGCACAAAAAGGGAACAAGCATTAAAGAAACAGGCAGACTGTACATTACGTCAAATAAAACTATCTTTATGTTTCACGGAGCAACAGTCTGAGGATGGTATAATTGAATTAGTCTAAGTCTATAGTTTTAACTGAAAGAAAAGATAGGGAAAGATATTAAATATAATTACTTTAGTAATATTTTCTTCTAAGTAACACAGTCACCATTCCTTCTAAGGTAACACAGTATTCTGGCACTACAGTACCATATAGCAAGAACAACAAAATTAAATGGTATCTCAGTGACAGTACAGTCACATTTCTACTTTTATGTACAAAAAAATATGTACCACCTAGAATAATGTATAAAATGAAGACTGAAGTACTGTCATAAACCACATTTCACAGGATTTTATAAAAACAGTTGTCCACTTAGCCTAGATTTCCCCTGCTAGACCACTTTATTATGACTGTATACATGAACCTGCCTTCTGAATATTGTCATCTTACTGGCACCATACATACTCCATTATATGGCGCTGGAGGTATAATATACACCAGAAATGCACATGCATGTTGCTCTTCCCTGGGATGATTGCCATAGAAGAAGCAGCGCAGTGCATTTTGAAGTAATAGAGTGTACAATAGCGAAATTTATGTTTAAATGATACACTTGATGCTTATTTCCCAAAGATGACAGGTATTAACTGGTGTTCACAATCAGCATCATAGTATGTGATTTATCTTCACCCTATCCTTACCTTCATATATCTTACAGTATAGAAAGTGTTAGATTTTTATTAATGCTTTTTGTTAAAATGTTGTCATTTTCTGTAATGTTTTGATAATCAGGAATATTGTTTAATTTTCATGCATAATATTTTAATTAAAGAGGATTCTACTACATGACAGTCAAGGGAAAAAATGTTGATGGATTATCAGCAGCCATGTTTGGAATACTGTCATGTTTGATCATCCTTAGGGACACAGATGTGGTCAAACAAAATGTTAATATATATAATTACAAGCTTTTATTCACATTATCAAGGGATGATACTTCTATATTAACCCAGAAACCAAGCTATTGTTGTTATACAAGTTAATTGTAAAGAACAGTGCATATAAATGTGAACTTGATGGGGATGAACGTCATCATAAATCATGCAACACCAGGAACTACATAAAATATTCTGGATATTGCAGTGTTACCTATAACTATAAATATCTCAGTAGAGGGACGGAAATGAAAATAGGGTAAAGAAGATGGGTTTAAGCCATTTTTGTGCCCTACATCTGATGGCTCCTACAAAATTTCCAGTATTCATTAGAATAGCTGCATGACTGCCTTCATTTATATACTGCTTCTCAGAAGCTAGGTGAAGCAGAGAATAACTAGGGAGTCCCGATCTGTTTCAGCTTTGCAGAGGTATAGGAAACCAAGGGATGGGCACTCTTTCATTCCAGAAAACTGCATACTGGGTGAGCTTTTTTTAATCAAAGAACCAGAATGGGATTATCTATTCAAGATTTTATATAGTTAAAATTATCACAGTTTGGGCACTTATTTGGAGCAGCATTTTCTCAAAGTATAAATTTTACCATAGTTCAAATAACAGCACCTATTGACAATCATCTACATTTTTGTATACATACGTTTTATATAGATAACTTACCACCCCCACCTTGAAAATATGCTATCATATAACTAGTGAGCTGTATAAATAAAGGTTGTAAGATAAAAAGCAGGCTTCCCAAACTGAAATCTGAAGGCAGATTATTGGGGTTTTTTAGTGGAAAGAATGGCATACTACAGTCAGGTTAAAACCATCTTGCAGTTTGATAACAAGTCTGTGACATGCAGAGGTGCCACTTAATGGCCTGGCTCTCGGGTGCAGGAGGGCAGTGACTGGTCAGGGCCAACGCTAGGAAGGAGCCAGTGCTGGCAGGCTAAGAGACCCTCAGTGACTCAAAGGAGAGCAGGATAACAGCCCAAAGGGAAAATGCCTGCAGTTCTGCGGGAAACTAAATACCAGAAGCTCCACAGCAGCGTTCTCTGAGATGTTCTCAGTACCAGCTATTGGCTCAGACAGAGCGGAAGTCTCCATACATGCCTGAATAAATTACTTCAGGAAGAAGGATATATTAAGAACTGGTGGCAGACAGAACCTGTACAAGAGAACTTTTGCTAAAGTCAAAACAGAATGAGACTGCTTGCACTTTAAAAACACACTAGCTCCAGGAAAGTCAACAAGGGTTGCATCCCTTGCAAGGGAAACATCTAGGATAATAGATCTTTTAAGAGTTGTTTCATAAAAAACTCCGCATAAATGCCTACTTCTTCACAAACCCTCAAAATCTGAGATAGAAGAATAAAATTCAAATAAAAAAGTGAAGAACAATCTCAATGGGCTACAGAAGAACATAAAAATGAAATAATATCTATGTTTCTATACAAATGCTGGAAGAGTAAAAATAAAGTATTTAAAAGATTAAGATTCAAATAAGAAATTGACTTTATAGCTATATTAGAAACTTGATGGCAGAAGATAAATCAGTGAACACTACCACCAAAGTACACAGGAAAGACTGGTTGTGTTGGTGGAGTTTTATTGTTAAAAGTTACGGAAGTTTTAGAGTTACATCAGATAAACAAGTTACGTGAATCAGGAATCCATCCATGAACTGAGAATGCAAAGGCAGAAAATAAGAATGGGAACACCTCATCTAATCTCCAGTAGATAACTGGCTGTCACATTAGTGCATGAGTATAACACTTAATTTTTAGTTCCTGTAAATGATTAGAGCATCTAGTGGCAAAACCTCCAAAAGGAGAAGTAATTCTTGTCCTGCCCATGACAGCAAGAAGGATGTAGTTCACCACATTATTTTCCAGGAGCTGTGCTATGACAGCAACCATCATATATTTAGTTTCAACAGCTTTGCAGAAACAAAGTTACTAATTTCAAATCAGGAAACTATATGAAAATTCAGTTTATGGAAAAGAAATGAAAGGAGACATCAGAAAGGGTAGAACGGTCATTAAGGAAACTAAAGGCCTTGTATTTAAGGGTGAGAGCAAATGAATACCACTATCAAAAGGACCAAGTTACGACTACAACAGCATAGTCAGGGAGACCAGCTGAATAACAGGAAGTTATCTTTCAGAAAAAGAAGTTGTATTCAAATGAGTAAAATAGAAAAAATCATAAACTCTGATTGTTTGTACAAAAATACAGTGAGGAAGACCAAAAGTTTGAAGAATAACTTGCAAAAGGCAGAAAATCTAATAACAAATGCCTTTTCAACTAGATGAGGAACAGGGAGCATGACATGGAGCTTGTAGGAACTAAGGAACACTCAAAGAAGACATACAAAAAACCTAAATTAATTTTTAGATCCATAATCACTGTTGAAGAGCTTGAAGAGTTTTGCTTACCAGAATTTTTCTTTACATTCAACATTTTAAAGGGTCTATCTCAAACCAAAAATTTCTGAAACTTTTCAAAGTTCTGGAAGAAGTTCTAGAACAAAAAAACCCAAACAACCAAGACAGAAAGTAACAAACTTCCTATCTACAGATTGATATTTGCCAAAAGTTTCTAAATGATTCAAGAATAACACAACTAAGCACATTATGAAATCTTACTCAGAATTGCTTTGGAGCTTGAGGACTGAAAAATAGCTAACATGACATGGATTCTTAAAAGTGGATTCCATAGGAGCCCAGCAGAGAAGCAGACAAGAATGTCCAAAGTAAATAAAGTGCTAATATTCTAAAAAATAGAACCAGTGGACAAATTAATAACTGTGACATAATAGAGAAGAACTTTTTTGATGGAAACTTGTGCCTCACAACTCTATTAACTTTTCTAAAGGAGTAAATGTATATATAGACCAGAGAAGGTTTTTTTAAAAATTCCAGTCTGCATTCAACAAGGTTGTTTATCAGAACTGCTTTAAAAAAAAAAAAAAAAAAAAAAAAAAAATTAAATTGCCAGGCAGGCAATTCCATTCAGAAAAATACCTGTATGTATTAATAATGAGTAATAAGGAGAAAGCAAATGTAGTGAGGTAGGTTAACCTTGGCTAACAGCCAAAATCCCACCCAGTCTCTCACTATCCCTCCTCAGCAGGACTGGGGTGAAAACAGGAAGATAACCCAGGAATGAGAAAGCATATGGGTTGAGAGAAAGACAGGGAGACTGCTTACTAATGAGTGTTGCAGGTAAAACAGACTCAATTTGGGGGGAATTTAACTTAATTTATTGTCCATTGAAATAAAAAATGTAATTACTAATTCAGGTAGTGAGAAACAAAAAGACAAACATTAAAAAACCACCTTTCCTCCACACATTCTCAGGCTCAGCTTCACTCCTGCCTTCCAGACTTCTCTGTGCCCTGAGCAGCACAGAGAAGGATGGGAAGTTACAGTCAGTACACAGCGGTTCCTCTCTACCACTACTTCTTTCTCACACTTTTTCTTCGCTCTAGTGTGGGCTCTCCACAAGCTGCAGTTCCTGCAGGAAAATCATCTCTGGTGTGGGTCCATCATGGGCTGCAGGGAATATCTGCTCCAGCACCTGGAACATCTTCTCCTCCTTCTCCTCTGACCTTGATGTTGCCTCTGCTGTTTCTCTCACTCTTTTTGCTCCCTCTTCCTCTCTCCATCTGGTATTTTCTGCCCTTTCTTAAATATGTTATCACAGAGGTGCAAACAGCTTGTCTGAGGGGCTCAGCTTTGGCCAGCTGTGGGCCCATTGCAGAGCCTGCTGGAACCAGCTGCGTAGGAATACGTTGTCAGTTTTCACTGTGAAAACTGTAGAGTCTCACTGGGATCTGTACTGCAACCTGTGATGTTCAACAGATTTGTAAATGATCTGAAAGAATGCTGAAAGATTACAGAGTTTGCTCACTTTGACAGTAAAGGTAATGGTTGTTTCAAATATCATGATGCTGTGTGACTAAGCAATTAGGATACAGACAAAAATTCAGCATAGACAGATATAAATTGATAGACCAAAAGAAGAGTAATTCTGGCTTTACATACACAGTGATAGACTCTGAAGTATTATAAATCAATAGTAAGACCTTGGTGTTATAACAGATCACTCCCTGGAAATATCAGGAATATGCTTAGTAATAGTCAAAAGAAGCAAAGAGAAAAATGCAAATTACTATGAAAGGAATACAAAAACCATAATGCCACAGAATAAATTAATAGCACAGCTCCAGTCTGAATACTATCTATAATTCTGGTGGTCCTTCTTACCTCAAAAAGAATACAATATAATTGGAAAAGGTACAGGAAAGGACAAAGAATGGATCAAAGTTGACACAATTTCTGTACAAAGAATGACCAGGATTCTTTAGCCTAGAAAAGAGATGGGGACATACCAAAGTCCATATATTAGAAGTGGCATTAAGAAGGTGATCAGCAAAGTATTTTTTACTGTCTCTTCCAATAGAAGCAGTAGGAAGCAATAAAGGAAAATAGCTAACAGAAGATTCAAAATAAAAAAAAAGATAATCCTTCAAACATGCCATTAAATTATACCTCTGGCCACAGAATCATGGATGTTAAATTTCACTCAAAATGATCAAAATATTCATGGGGAAACAAAAATCCACCAAGGGCTACTAAAAATAAAACTCCCTAATAAAAAGTCTCCCTAATTCAGGAGATTTCTGAGTTCCAAATTATTTAAGCCTTGAAGGGTATTCTGGGAAAGGATCACTCACAGATCAAAATCTGTACAAATTAGATCAAAAATTTACTTCTTGAATACAGAACTGTGACTCAATGGCTCAAACATAGCCAGTGACATTTCAGACACCTAGGGTATCTGAGACCTGGGGCTGACAGACATGAGACCAGAGGAAATCTGAATTCTTCTGGAGTAACAGCTGGAGGCTAGGTTAAATGTGGTAGGGCTTTTCAAATAGCACTAGACACCTACATTTGGGTTATTAAATCCTACCTTTTATGTTGAAAGAGGTGGCTCAGGTCTATAGAGACCCAAATGTCAGTTATACTCATTTCCATTTATAAGAGTTTGGTAGTCAGTATGGTATGTCAAAGCATGCTAGTTGGTGCCATAGTCAGTCAAAGAACCTGAGATAACTAATGTTTATTGTCAAAGCCCTGCCTATCAGCAAACTATAGCAGCTGATTTTTTTATAATTATTACATCCAAATTACATCCATAGTGAACCATCCATCTCCGCTGTGTACCACTTACTAAATTTATTTTTTTTTAAATCCTCTTAGCATTTAATACTTTTCCAAAGTTTATGTTTAGAACAGAGAAGTAGCTATTTGCCACAGATGAACATTTCAACTTCAGATATCACAGTTACCTTGATAAATTAATAGAATGCTAGTGGGACTGCATATCAAACATTCAAAATAGATTTATATCCACCAACCCAGAAGTAATTCTGTCTCCCTGTACCTTTGAATAACAACACTGTGGTACTTCATGAACATCCACTATTCTTTCCCAGGAAACTCCAGATTCATTTAATGCTCAGGATTAATCTGCTCTGATAGGAAACCATGACTGTAAGTAGAATTTTTATTTCATTTGCTGCAGCACCTGGAAATTGTGTAATAAACAACTGCACAATTGAAAAGAAGGTATCATGATCAAAACAAGTGATAGCTTCCCTGGAAAACTTGGATTGTGTTCTCCTGCTGCAGGCCTTAACAACATTGATAAGGCACTCAACCAAGCTTTTCTGAGGCATCATTAATTGTGCCCCCACATATCCTGTCCAACTTATTTCCTAAATATCTTTTGCAGAAATGCTGATAACATAGCTGCACATGTAATCCATAGGAGTTCTGCTTTCAACATACAGCATATAATGTTAAGTACTCTGAAAAACTAGGTTCTAAATTTTTTCAATTTGCATATCCTGAATTATTTTACATGGATAACACCACTCTCCACCCTCAATTCTGTAGAAGATTGTAAAAATAAAATAATTAAGATTATGAAGACTCAGATAGTGAGTGGCATGAAAATGCAGTAATTCAGTCCTCAGAGCAAAAACGAGCAACACAGAAAGCAGAAGGTTACATCTCAAACAAGAGGCCAACAAAGTTGAAATACAGTTGTAACTGAGACCTGTATTTAACATGCATGTATTTAATCTAAATTGCACAGATTGTGGTCTGGGAATAAGCACTGGAATTCGCTTAACTGTCAGGGATTAAAAAGTTCAAGACAGTCTGGTCAAGGAAAAATGTAGTGGATGGACAGGAAAAGGGTTTTGGAAAGAGCATTCTCACAAAGAGGCAAAGGGTGTGGAGAAACCTAAGACTAGCTGGGCAAACACTGGAAAAAAGAAACAAGAGGACTGAGATAAACACTTATCCTATTTTAGTACCCATACTACATCAGAAAGCCTCTGCCACATGGAGGGTAGGGACACAAATTTGCTAAGACGTCAGAAAAAAGTGAGACTGGACATTATTATGAATAAGACTGGGAACTGGGAGAGGTCTTTGGAGTAAGAACTGGAGTGGCTACACAGGAAATCTGGAACTGTGTATGCAAAGCAGAAAGGAGATTTGACTAAGACAGGAAGCTTGCATGCATGAAGAAATCAGGTCCATGGCTTATGATGAAAAATACGCCATAATGGGAAGCCACAGGAGTGAGTGAGGGATATAAAAAGTTTGGATGACACTGGGACAAGGAACCATGGCCAAGGTGATATGGGTGGAAAAGGAGATGCCAGGAAAACTGAGATAGACTGGGCAGAAAAGTCCATGCCACACTGATATACTTTCATCCAAAGCCTGAAATCAAACCCAAGGTTCTGGATGTTTTGTCCTCTGCTGTTGTTGTGGTTTAACCCCAGCTGGCAACTAAGCACCACGCAGCTGCTCGCTCACCTCTCTCACAGTGGAA
Source organism: Aquila chrysaetos chrysaetos (assembly GCF_900496995.4). NCBI lineage: Eukaryota > Metazoa > Chordata > Aves > Accipitriformes > Accipitridae > Aquila > Aquila chrysaetos. The sequence continues at coordinate 66,719,019 of NC_044005.1, forward strand.
TGGGGAGAGAATCAGAAGAGTAGAAGTGAGAAAACTTGTGGGCTGAGATAAAGACAGTTTAATAGGGAAAGAAAAAGCCGCGCACGCAAGCAAAGCAAAACAAGGAATCCATTCACCGCTTCCCATGGGCAGGCAGGTGTTCAGCCATCTCCAGGACAGCAGGGCTCCAGCACGCCTAACGGTGACTTGGGAAGACAAACACCATCACTCCCAACGTTCCCCCTTCCTTCTTCTTCCCCAGCTGTATATGCTGAGCATGACGTCCTATGGTCTGGAATACCCCTTGGGTCAGTTGGGGTCAGCTGTCCCAGCTGTGTCCCCTCCCAACTCCTTGTGCCCCCCCAGCCTCCTCGCTGGTGGGGTGGGGTGAGGAGCAGAAAAGGCCTTGGCTCTGTGCAAGCACTGCTCAGCAGTAACGAAAACATCCCTGTATTATCAACAGTGTTTTCAGCACAAATCCAGAACATAGCCCCATACTAGCTACTATGAAGAAAATTAACTCTATCCCAGTCAAAACCAGCACAGCTGTCCATAAGTATCTGTGAAACCCTGCTGGAAAGCATGTTCTTCTCTCACATTCATCTGTGCAGTGGATACATAGGCAAATGAAACTTTTACTGCTCTCATTTCTCAGTTTCAACTTCTCAGCCTAAAACCAACTTCCAGAAAGAGTCTTTTTCTCATTTACTTTCAGTTTCATCCAATTTCCAGTCAGTTTCTCTCTCTAAGTCTCAGTCTCAGTAGACACTTTGTTTTCAACCTCAGGCCTACCCATGCACCAGCAGCCAGGCTAGTGCTAGCAATGGCCCGACTGAAAGGAATTGCACTGCAACTCACAATTCCGATGCCCCATTGCTATTCTGGCTCAGAACTGCACTAAGAAGGAAATTTATTCTGAGTCTGGAGCATGTTCAGTAGCTCGGTAGGAATGGCACAGGTGTTAGCAGTGATGAGACAACTGAATGTCTGGGGTTGATGCACAAGCTCTTGTTAGATGTAGGAGATGCAAAGGGAGGAAGTATATTCAGTTGCCATCTGTTACAATTACAAACTATGAGAGGATCAAGCATGCTTAGTGATGACATAGTATTAGCAATTAAGTTCCAGGAAGTCACTGCTGACTACAGATACACTGAGCACACAAACCATAGTTTTTCAAAGGATAATAAGTGTTGAAGGAGGGGAATGGGGAAGAAAGAACCAAGTGTTGAAGCTTTGGGTAGAGATTTATTCACCTGGGCAACCAAGTCACATTTCTGATGTAGAAGCTAGTCCCATGTCAAAGCACAAGGGCAATGAAGTATTTAAATGGAATAGCATCAACTTTTTTTTTTCCTTCTTTTTTAGTTTCTTTTTCTCCACTCTCTGAAGTCACTAGGCCTTTTTAGCTGTAATGACCATAACAAGCTAGCTGACACAGACACCAGCATGTACAATTTTGCTTCAAATTCTCAAACTTAAGCAAGTTGTAAACAACTGAAAATAGGCCTGTAATATTACTGGTTCTATATCCATACCTGTTACATTCTTCCCTGGGAAATATTGTTTTTTTGCAAAGACTGAACTATTTGTAATTGCCATATGATTCTGTCTTTTAGAAAGGTAACATTTTGCCATAGCATACATAATAACTTTATCTTAAACACCATCCATTTTCTAACTTCACTTCAATGCCTCTATGTACTATTGGCATAAGCTACAAGGAAAGTTCTCAGAGATGGCATATTTGTACTCCAAAATAAGTTTAAAAGTCATTAAATCATATTCTAAGTATTATTTAAGGTCTACTTTTTAAAAAATGCTTAAATATTCCCTGTTAACCAGGAGAAAGAACACAAATGTGAGAATATTTTTTCAAGAAATAGGAAATTCTGATTTTTTTAATAGTAATCAGGAAAACTGAAAAAAACATGCATCGTAATTGTCTCAGTGGCCAAGATACTCCAAAGAGAGGTGAGACCTCCTAGGTCAAAGTGATTCTTTGCCCTAGTTAAGATAAGCAATAAAAGGAGATATTCTGAAGTACATTGCTGAACTTATGCATCTATTCAGCTTTACGTGAAACACTTAAATATTCATGCTGGCAGACAGCGAAATCACTTTCTGTCCACGTGGTAAAACTATTCTCATGGAGAGTAGGAAATGTAAGTTTGTCTTTCCAGAGACAAAGGAAGAAAGTGAGCTAAGATCTCCCACATCTGGGCTGAATGCTCTAACCACTGAACTCTCACACAAAATGGATACGGCAACACAATTATCATTTACATCATCAGACTAGTCCTTCCGCTTCCTCATTTCTTCTATTTTTCCTGAAGGCTGCTGTTTGGATAAGCCAATCCCCAACTGTGATTTGCTTTAAGTAAACCAAAAGCAGAGACCCAAGACTGCATTTATGTAAACCAAAAATGCAGTCTTAGCTCTCTGCTTTTTAAAAAGAAAACTTCTCCCAGAATTAGAGGCCTAAAAAGGATTTAGCATCAAGGAAGAATAGAACAATGTTTGATTTAACGTCACCAGAGGTGACAATAGAGCTGTAAACTACAAACACCTAAAAGCTTACAATACAAGCTGTCAGCCAAAGAACTCCCTGCAGTTTCAGACCATCTGGATAGCTCCAAACTTTTCTTAATCTCAGTCAAAAAAGCATGTGAACATGGATCTATAAACAGTGGAATCTCAAGCAGGAACAGAGACATTACTTAGCATCAGCTACTTCAGTGTTCAAATAATGCATCCGATTTCTGCATCCACAAGTCAAAAATAACATTGGTAAGTAGCGAAGTATTCACAATATAACCATCAAAGTACTCAAAACCATGACCTAAACTGAGAGAATCAAGAAATTTCCCCTCCTTAGTATAATGAATAACTAGATTACAATCCATAAATATATACATAAGAAGATAAATTTCATTTCAGTCTCACAGACAGAGGTCATAACAAGACCCACGGACTAGAAACTGAAGACAGACAAACTTAGAATTAACAGCATAATTAACAATGAGGAGTACCTCACTGAAAATTGTGGTAGATACTCCCATCCTTGAAGTATGCTTTTTAAAAAGCAAGGTAGAGGGGTTTTTTATCTTTAGAAAGACATGACCTAGTTCAAATGGAAAGAAACTAAGACAGCCGTGAGGTCTCTGTTGTACAGTATGCCAGGCTAGATGATCACAGTACTCCCTTCTGGCTTTTTAATCCATGAAACTGTGTACATTTCCATTTCAATGAAACTGCATCTTTCAATGAGCATTTTTTAAAGCAACAGCTTTCCAATGAGCTCTAGTTATGCCTTGAAGGCATAGCACTGTTTTTGGGGGAAGCTTGTGAAAAACTTCTGGATAGCACAATATGGTGTTACTCTGAATGGGGAAAGCATTCAGTCCTTTCTGAGCTGAAGCTGGGACCACATACAGTATACAGTAGAATCTGCTTTGTTTAACATATTAATTTGAAAATTAACCCTTTGCAGCATCACCCTCAGTCAGTTTACGCACTCAGTTCCACCATCATTTCACGAATTTGACGCGGGCTTGGCATAGCCTAATTTTAACTTGTTTTTGTTTACCAGATACCTTCTCTTAAATCACTACAGAAAAGGGAGTCTAATGTAAAAGTGTTAGCACTGGAACACATTTGATTTAGTTTCCTCAAAAAGGAATTTTATTTTTGTGCATCAAACTACTTGGAGACCTGAACCGGCATAAGACAAATGGATACCATTGGGCGATTCACATAAAATATTGCACCAAGACAAATCCCTAGGGTAGACGCAGCCTTCAGAGACGCTCTGGCTATGGCAATCTAACCAGTCCACTATTTTCCACCTGTGTTAAACCATCACTTCATAGTATTAGAGATATAATAAAATATTTTTTAAAAATCCACCTCACTATAGGATTTTGAAGTTTTGAAGTCACTGATTTTGACAGCTAGCAATAAATTCAAACTAACGTGGTTTCAGTATGGAGCACAGAATGTTACTTATTCATATCTATTTCATTTTCTTACAGTAGTTTCCATTTCATTAATATCTTCCTGTGATTTTTATTATCTCATTTCAGATGCGTAAGGAGTCAGTCAAAAAAAAAAACCCCAAAAACAATTGAAGATAATTCTGACTGCTGACACACAGAAGTAAAACTGTAGATCCTTTACACGAAATTAATTTTTCTGCAGGTAATACAATGAAATGGACAGACCTTCAAGTTCAATGACATAGTATCACCTTAAATGCAGTTTCCCACTAAACATAGTGTATAAAGACTTAAAACACAAGCATATCTTAAAGGTAGAGAGGATAATCAGAGTAGTATACTACCTTTTGAAAAGATCTCATTATTTTGTGATTTAATCTCTGTCTGCAATTTGTATGTGTGTGCGCACTATAATTACATTTAACCTTGAGAAAATCCTGCATCTGGTACATGCTTTCAGCAGGGAGTCCTTATACCAGTAAATTTGAAAACCAGATCTGACTTTATACTTGCTGTGATGCCAACAATGGCTTATGCAATTATTTGTCTGCTTTTAGCTTAGTGTTTTGAATAACTTCTTATACCAGCTATCAGTTGTTATCTTTTTGTTAATATTTTTCATAATCCTGTCTGTAGAGGTCACTGTGATAGAAAGGGCAAATCACATAGAAAATATCTGTAGTCATGAATAAAGAGTTTGAAAATAATGCTATTTCTTTTTCATTGTTTCATCCACAATGTTACCTTTCATGGTCTGACCTCAAATGTGTAACAATACCTGATGAGAACATAAGAATAGCAACAACCACATGTTACTCCATAATTGCTGTTTGTCAGTCATTTCTTCAGCATTAACAACATTCCAGGTAACTCAAGGTCAACTATGTCTTATGCTAAGGGACAAAGCCCCTCTCATCAAAAGAAATGGGCAAGCCAACAAGATCCATTGCCAACTTCCAGATGAGTGCTTGATTCTGGCTCAGTTTTGTGCCCATGACTAAGGAAAGCAAAGCCACTGAGAATATTCTGGCAGTATAAACTGGCAACCAAAGCAACTGAAAATATCACTAGTAGTATTTTCCCCTTTTATACATGCACAATCAACTCTGTGTGTTTGCACAGTATTTTAATACAGAGTTAAACTAGTGCCCTGAGATGACCCTCCCTATAAACCTGACCTTAATAGTGTTCTGGAGGATGTTTATATGAAGACAATTCTCTATCAATTTCTAAAGTGTATTAAAATGTATAAAATTACAGGAAGTATATCACCAATTTTCCACCTTCAATCTTACTAAATTCACTATTGAAACTAATAAGAAATATTAAGCTAGAAAAAGATTAAATAAGGTGGTACAGACTTGGTTAAGACCCTTACTAGGCACACAAGGATTGAAGAATATAGGTAGGTATTTTCTTAGTAGAAGTGCATGAGAAAGAAACTGAATCAGGAGGAAACCAATTTAGAGAAAGTTTTGCAAAGAAAGTAGCCAGATATCAGCAACCACAAAGGTAGCAATAGTATATCTTAGGGATGTAAATAGGAATTACTGTTTGCCATTTTCACCAAGTGCTAGATAAAATTGTAGGGAAGAAAGTATTCTATAGTTTGATTTCTCTTATACTACAGGCAATGGGATTTTATTCATTCTTCATAATTAGGTATGTTTTAAAAGAAAGTAACTAATTCTCTTTATTTTATAGGGAAAATTAAACCCATGAAATAGCTACCAGCTCAGGTAGAAAGGCATAAAAGTAGAACATAGCTTCGTTCAAAGACAAAAATGCCATTTTTTAAAATCTTTAGATTGTTTTTCTTGAGAAAAATAGTTTCAAATTTAATACTGAACTACTCATCATTTCTGTTGAGTAGTAAAGGACAAGATTAATGTATTCCAATCTTTTGATGGAAGATTTTTAAACAAAGATTTAGAAGGGTCTAATGCCATGAAGCAATTGGCAAGAACATCAATTGACCTTATGCACCAATTGTTTCATCTCTTTTGGCACCAAAATTGTTTTTCTTCAGATGGACAATATGACCCCTGTCTCTCTGCCAAAGCAGTCCTTGACATTAAGAAAAGAAATTCTGGTGGCAGCAGATTTTAGGGCATCAAAAATGGCAGATTCAACATCATCAGTCTCATAAGAGCACCGGATTATGCTGATGGAATTTTCCCCCCAAAATTGTTCAACATCAACCTACTGTTACTCATAAAAATTGAGCAATGCTGCTTCTGTTGTTAAATGCCATGAAGACTGATTAATTTCAAAACTTGTAAAAATATATCTGTTTTTTCTTAGCTAAAGAACTATTGGTAACAAAGATGCACTTCTTAACAGGAGGACATCAACTAATGACACCTGACACCATGCTAAACACGCTATTATAAATATCCAATGAAGTTTTACAGATTGTTTAAGGGATAAGTGCTACAAGCTCTGCTCACTCCAAGTTCCAGGTTTAGAATTATGATGTGCATTAACCAATATTGTTTGGACTCCATAAAACAGGTTTTCAGTCTTGTCATGATAATAATTCAGTCTGTAATTAACACCCAGATTAACTCTCAGCTCCCAGTCTTTTTCATGTATATTAAAAAAAGACATTGTGATGGGGGAACACCTAGGTGTCAAGGTATCATTATAACTTAATAATGTAGCACAATAAATGTGTAACATATAGAATATGTTTGTTATACCTACATACTGTTTCATGTATTGTGAAGTGACGGTCTGCCTAACAGAATCCCATTGTCCAGGGCTATTTGACCACATAATTACTAAAGGTCTTAGTGTTATGTGTAAAGGAATACAGATAAACACAAAATAGGAAGGATCAAAAAGATGACAAGACAAACAGGAGAGAAAAAAGATTTAGAGAGAACAAAGACTGAAACAACGTTACCTCTAAAATTTCTTGCTTGTATTAAATTTAATGCTTTTAAGTTTTGTTTATCTACATAGTACTCAAGGAAATATATGCCTGTAACTCTACATATTTTGACTGCATCTCATCTTTCTGTCACTTTTCTGCTTGGGTCCCCAGTTCACTACAAACACATGCTTAATTTTAATGTGTATGCAGTTCCAATGAAGTCAGAATGAGGTGTTTGTTATATAGGTGTTTGTTACATGTAGTCTCTCTGAAGAAATTATCTTTTCACATCTTTACACAAATATCTCCTACAGCAAAGTAGTGATTTAGTGTGGGACATTCAGGCACTTATATGCATATATTCAATAGTTTAATAAATTAAACAACGTGAGTAGTATGTTTACTTTGCACTGTTAATTAGGTATAAAAATAGAATAGCTTCTCTAAAGGACAGTTATGTTTTTAAACACTTTCTTTCTCTAGTGGAAAAAAAAATTATCCAAGAGACTTGTTTGTTATATTTCTGTTGAAACTTCTATTAGAAAATTCCTTCAGAAAGAGTTAATGTAATGCCGCTATCCTAGAGTAAGAGGAGATACTTGTTCAGCAGGGTGCCAATACTGCAAAGGGAATATAGATTTCTCTACATTGCCTTTTTCACCATTCTGTCTGTAGAAGTACATAATACAACTACCTGATGGCATACACAGTCCATTCAATATTTTGAATGGGAGGAATAGAAAAGCTATGTGGCCCCAAAAGTGTGATTGAATCATGTGATGCAGGGGGGTGTATTGCACTGGTAAGTGCTAATAATAAAGTTTAAAGTCCTTTCTAGTCTCCCTTGTAATTTGTTAAACACAGTAAAGATGTACCAGAATTCTTTCCTTGACTGCTCATCCACAATTACAGCAATAATCACAGCACACCTAAAACTATAGGATTAGACCTTTCATATCCAGATGTTTTGCACTTACAAGTTTATTCTACACCTAGGCTAAGAGGCCATATGAGAGATGCATAAATCACTAAAAACATCTTGGTGCTCTTATTGTCTTGTATGTAAGCTGGGCACCATCAAAGAAGCCAACAATGAATTAAGTACTCATGCTTTTATTCATGATAGAATATTTAATTATGGTGTGCATAAAATACATACAGCTGTATACTTCCCATTATTTAAATAGATTGCTTTTTTCATAGGTGTCAGTGTTTTTTTGAGACACTGAATATAAAGAAAATAATGCAAAATTTTGGGTTCCCAAATATGTATTCCTTTTATCACATTAAAATATTAGATAATTCTTAGTCTGTTTTTAAGATGTGGGAATGCTACAGAAGTAACAATGAATTTAATCCAATCATGTGGTGACATCACATGTAAAGCTACACTGACTTACAGCTGTGATTATATATTCTTGCTTTTATGGAAAACATGCATTAGAACTAAACTGCACATTTAATTTTTTTTCTAAAATAAATCTGACCAGAAGTATGAAGCAGATTTACTGCTTCTACAAGAGCCTTTTCAAAGTGGATGCGAAGAACTCAGTTGTCCTCTCAGCAATGCTCAGGTAAGATGGTAAGTAGAGAATAAACATACCTTGGAATACATCGCATCAAACTTCTGGTATCCATGACACTTGAGCTAGTTTTCCTCTGCTTATTTACTCCAAAGGAAACCATTAAAAGATATTTCTTCTATAACCTAAACAACATTACTTCACTAGAAAAAAAAAGTTACAATGTCTTTTATTGCCAGTGCTTGTTATCCAAAACTATTCAGAAATATATGATCAGAAATAGTGAGTTTAATGGAACATGTATTAACTTCAGCTGACTTTACAGGATCACAGAACGTTGAGGTTGGAAGGGACCTCTGGAGATCATCTGGTCCAAGCCCCTGCTCAAGCAGGGCCACCTAGAGCCAATTGCCCAGGACCATGTCCAGACAGCTTTTGAATATCTCCAAGGATGGAGACTCCATAACCTCCCTGGACAACCTGTGGCAGTGCGTGGTCACCGTCTGCCCTGGTTTCAGCTGGGATAGTTAATCTTCTTTCTAGTAGCTGGTATAGTGTTGTGTTTTGGATTCAGTATGAGAATAATGTTGATAACACACTGATGTTTTCAGCTGTTGCTAAGTAGTGTTTAGACTAAGTCAAGGATTTTTCAGTTTCTCATGCCCAGCCAGCAAGAAGGCTGGAGGGGCACAAGAAGTTGGGAGGGGACACAGACAGGGCAGCTGACCCCAACTGGCCAACGGGGTATTCCATACCATGGGACATCATGCCCAGTATATAAACTGGGGGGAGTTGTCCTGGGGGGCGATCGTTGCTTGGGAAATAACTGGGCATCAATTGGCAAGTGGTGAGCAACTGCATTGTGCATCACTTGTTTTATATATTCCAATCCTTTTATTTTCATTGTCATTTTATTATTGTTATTATTATCATTATTAGTTTCTTCCCTTCTGTTCTATTAAAGTGTTCTTATCTCAACCCACAAGTTTTACCTTTTTCCTTCCGATTCTCTCTCCCATCCCACTGGGTGTGGGGGGAAGTGAATGAGCGGCTGCATGGTGCTTAAGTTTCTGGCTGGGGTTAAACCACGACACCCACACAGAGAAAAGAGCGTTTCCCGATGTTCAGAGGAAATCTCCTGTGTTTCAGTCTGTGCCCATTGCCTCTGGTCCTGTCACTGGGTACCATTGAAAAGAGCCTGGCTCCCTCTTTTTCATTCCCTCACTTCAGATAATTGGACACGTTTATGAGATTCCCCCTGAGCCTTCTCTTCTCCAGGCTAAACAGTGCCAGCCCTCTCAGTCTTTCCTCATAAGAGAAATGCTCCAGTCCCTTCATCATCTTAGTGGCCCTTCACTGGGCTTTCTCCAGTAGCTCCACATCTCTCTTGCAGTGGGGATCCCAGAATTGGACACAGCACTCCAGGTGTAGCCTCACCAGTGCTGAGGGGAAAGATCACTTCATTTGACCTGCTGGCAACACTCTCTTAATGCAGCCCAGGATACCAGTAGATCTCTGTGTGGCAAGGGCACATTGCTAGCTCATGCTCAACTTGACTGCAACCAGGACCCCCAGGTAACTTTCTGCAGACCTACTTTTGAGACAATTGGCCCCCAGTACGTACTGGTGCATGGGGTTATTCATGCCCAGATGCAGGGCCTATCACCTGTCCTTGCTGAACTGCATGAGGTTCCTGTCAGCCCATTTCTCCAGCATGTTGAGGTTCCTCTGGATGGCAGCACAACCCTGTGGCATTTCAGCCACTCTTCCCAGTTTTGTATCATCAGCAAACTTGCCAAGGCTACATACACACTGCCCCATCATCCAGATCATTAATGAAAATATTGAACAGGACTGAACCCAGTATTGACCCCTGGGCTACACCACTAGTTACTGTCCTCCAACTAGACTTCACACTACCACCAATCAATGACCTCTGGACCTGGCCATTCAGCCAATTTTCAATTCACCTCACTGTCTGCTCAGCCAGCCCATATGTCAACAGCTTCTCTATGAGGATCTTATGGGGGACAGTGTCAAAAGCCTTACTGAAGTCTAGGTAGACAATGTCCACTGCTCTCCCCTCAACTACCAAGCCAGTCATTTCATCATAGAAGGTTATCAAATTGGTCAAGTATGACATCCCCTTGGTGAAGCCATGCTGACTACTCCTGATCACCTTCTTGTCCTTCATGTACCCTGGAAAGGATTTCCAGGATTAGCTATTACATCAGTTTCCCAGGGATCGAGGTGAGGCTGACCGGTCTGCAGTCCCTCAGGCCCTCCTTCTTGACCTTCCTGAAGATAGGAGTGGTATTTGCTTTCCTCCTGTCCTTGGGCACTTCTCCCAGTCACCATGATCATTCAAAGACCATTGAGAGCAATCTCAGTGTCATCTGCCAGCTCCCTCAGTACTCGTGGATGCATCCCATCAGAGTCCGTAGACTTGTGTATGTCCAGTTTGCTTAAGTATTCCCTGACCTGATCCTCTTCCACCAAGGGTACATTTTCCTTGCTCCAGACTTTTCCCCTGGTCTCTAGGGTCTGTCATTTTTGAAGACCGACCGTGCTGGTAGAAGACTGAGGCAAAAAAGGCATTCAGCACCTGTGCCTTTTCCATGTCCTGGGTCACCAGGGCTCCTACCCCATTCAGCAACAGGTCCACATTTTCCCCAGTCTTCCTTTTGCCACTTATGTACTTATAGAATCCCTTCTTGCTGTGTTTGGTATCCCTTGCCAGCTTCGGTTCCAGGTGGGCTTTGGCTTTCCTAACTGTGTCTCTGCATGATCAGACAGTGCCTCTCTATTCTTCCCAGGTTACCTGTCCCTGCTTCCACCTTCTGTATACTTCCTTTAAGTCAGAGTTTTGCCAGGAGCTCTTTGCTGATCCATGCAGGCCTCCTGGCATTTTTGCCTGACTTCTTGCTTATTAGGATGGACTACTCTTGAGCTTGGAGGATGCATTCTTTAAATATTAACCAGTTTTCTTGAGTCCCTCTTCCCTCCAGAGCCTTATTCCAGAAGACTCTTCCAAACAGATCCTTAAAGAGGCTAAAGACAGCTCTCCTGAATTCCAAGGTTGTGACCTTGTTTTTTGCCCTGCATCCTCCTCTCAGGATCCTGAACTCCACCATCTCATGGCCACTGCAGCCAAGGATGCCCGCAGTCTTCACATCTTCAGTGAGCCCTTCCTTTTTTGCAAATGTGAGGGCCAGCAGAGCACTTCTCCTCATTGGCTTCTCTATCACTTGGGTGAGGAAGTTGTCACTGATGCTATTCAGAAACCTCCTGGATTGGCTTATGTCCCACAGTGTTTTTCCTCCAGCAGATATCAGGGTAGCTGAAAGTCCCCCATGAGGACCAGGGCCTGTGAATGTAGCTGTCTGTAGAAGGCATTATCCACTTGTTCTTTCTCATCAGGCAGACTATAGCAGACTCCCACTACAGTGTCACCCATACTGGTCTGCTCTTTCTCAGTCAGCTCATCATTCATCCCTAGGAGAGCTCCATGCATTCCAGCTGTTTTCTCCCATAAAGTGCAACTCCACCTCCTCATCTTCCCAGCCTGTCTTTCCTAAAGGGCCTGTATCCTTCCACTGCAGTCATGCAAGCCATCCCACCACATCTCAATGATCCCAACAAGATCACAGCCCTGCAATGGCACAGAGAAGTCTTAACTTCTTATGTTTATTCTCCACACTAGGGTACAGGCTCATCAGAGAGGCACCCCAGCATGCTGATTTCTCAGAAAGGGTCTGGGCTTTTTTTCCATAATGGTGCCTTGTAGGCATTTCCTTGTTTACACACAAATGCTTGAGATGACCCCACTTAAGCCTTGTTTTGTTGATTTTGTGCTCCCTTTCATTCACATCACCCCAGGCTTTCTGCTGTCAACCCTGACCAGCACTCTCTTACAGGTCTGCCAGTAACTCTCACCCTCCCTGGCATGGCTAGTTGAAAGACCTCCTTATCAGGTCAGACATCCTGCTAGCAAAGACACTGTTGCCCTGCTTATGGGGGTGGATTCCCACCTCTTCCAAGCAGATGCTGATGCTCAAGCAGGGTCCCACAGTCATAGAAACCAATCATTGCCACAACAGCTCTGCAACCAAGTGTTGATGTGCAGTATCCTTATACCCCTTCCTCTTCCTTGCAAGATTGAGAATAACACCCGGGCCCCCATATCCCTAACTATGTCCTCCAGAGCTCTGTAGTCAGTTTTGATACTCTACAGGTTGCTCCTGACAGTATCATTGGTGCCCACATGGAAGAACAGCAGGACGCAACAGTTATAGGTCTGGACAAGCTTTGGCAGTCTTTCCACAACGTCCTGGATCCAGATCCCAGGCAAGCAGAAAACTTCTCTAGACAACAGGTGAGGTTGGCAGATGGTTGCCTTCAACCCCAGCTGCATAGAGGCACCTACTACTCTCACTCACCATTTCCTCCTACTGGTCTTGTATAGCTCAGGGTCAGTTGGCCCAGATGCTTTGCTTGAAAGCACATCTGACTCCTCCTCAGCTTTAAGGAATTTCTTCTCCTGCCAACATCCGAGTGTTTTCTGTTGCTGGGTATTCAGTGTGCAACCACATTCTTAACTCCAGAATTAATATACCTAACTTTCCAGATACTGAGTAGTTAATCTCCTATAGCAGGTACAAAACCCTGCATTTTTCTTTCAGAGAAACTACATCACAGATTACGCACATGGAATATATTTAATTTTTGAACATTATTGATTAACAAGGAGTTATTAGGACACTTCCTGTATTATACTGACACTTTGAGTTACATTTATTATGATTTATGACTTTTATGAAAGGGCTCAGATTACCAGACAGGCATTCATTATGAGAATGTGAAAGTGACTGAAATAAACAAAATACTTTTTGTATATCCAATATGATGAACTTTGTTTTCTGCATTGACTATTCTAAAGAATTAATACTTGATATATGAGCCAATTAGACGAAAAGAACTATTGAATTCACTTTATAATATATATATTTTACTCTAAGTGTCCTCAAAAGCAACTATACACATCCTGAGTGTTCCTTCCTATGTACTCTCTAATCCTGGCCAATGAAATTAGTCTTTATTGTTTTCCTAGTTCATTAACAAAAATGGCAAAATAGAAGAGATAAGTGAAAATAGTACTGACCTCAGTTTTGTACTTTCTGTTCCTCTTTACATATATGACAATTTTATTCATAAGGTAGGGTTTTGTGCTTTTTCTTTTTTCTTTCAGATGTTCCAGTCTGTCTAATACAGTATTTAAAGCATATCAGGATCTCACTACAGTTTTTAGTATTACATGCTGATGTTTGTCTTTTGTTAGTTTAATGCAAAGGTAGGTTACTCAAAACTTTATCATACCCCACAGACCAGTGTGGAACCATCCTCCAAATTTTAGGTTTCTTCATCCCATGTATATTCCACACCTCAGTAGGCAATAGCAAGTGTAAGCTGCATGTCCATCTCCCCCAAAGCCAGATAGAAAAATGAATAATGATTTCTAGAAGCAGTATTACTATAGGAATACTGAACTTTTTCTGGCTTCCCTTGATGTGGGATGTCAAAGAAAGTTGTAAGTATAGGAAGTCCTGTCATTGATTAAAATAACAAAGCTATAAGCAATACAATCAGACCAAATTCATAGCTCTTGTATGCAAAGAGCTCTGTATTTTGTTATCCCCCAGTTTTGGGACTCAAATTCTTTCACTTGGTGCCAACTCCATTTTTTAATTGCACAGCTGAAGGAAAAAAAAAATCAAACAAACAAAAAAAACCCCAAACAAACAAACCCCTCTTCATATTATTATTTCCCTTCAGTTCTTCTAAGAAAATCTGTCTTTTGGTCCAGTTGCACTGTTTTGTTTATGCACAATTTTGTGAATGTTAGAGATATAGATAAAATAGTGAAGGAAGTTTAGCAAATCTTTCAATATAGCCTTTTTGGAATATTCCCTTTTTTTTGTAACTTTTTAGCAAAAAGTAACAGGATTGTTCTACACTTGTGGATTGGCTCTCTGATTTTTCTTTAATTGAGAGAATTCTCCATTGCTCAAGAAACTCATGAGATTATTTTAGATTTTACTTGTAGGTCATACATGCTATTAAATATAGAGGAAGAGGAAGCATCTATAAAAAAATTCTTGAATTTCTTTTTTTTTTATTAGAATTATTAATTCATGCCACAACTAGCTTAGAGTGCCTACCATAAAACTTCCTAGCATTTGAGAATGTAGAAAGATGTGCAGATAACAATATGAAAAAAATATGCCATTATAACATGAATTATAATCCTGTCTTTGAAAATTCTTCTGATTTTTGGTCACCTGAACTTAAAAATAACAAAGTTAAGGTAAAATAAGAGCAATTAACTGACTAGACATATGTGAAAAAAGTCTTAGTTACTCATCTATTATGCAACCGAAAAAACTAGCATTACTTAGAATGAAACACCAGACACAAAAATAGGTAAAACGGTTATATAAAATAATAGAATGAAAAACTAAATACTAAAAGGGACCTTGAAAGGTCTTCTAGGTCCTCTCCTTACCGATCACAACTAGAGATCAATCAGAAGTTAAACAGACTAATCACAAAAATAAAATAAAAAAAAAAGCTGTAGCTTTCCCAGCTTAAACCAAGGCAAACCTAAGAAGTGAACCGAGACTAAGACCCATCAAATTTAATTATTCAGTGTTAACAAGTTCCATATATTTATTATGATACCACTCTATTAAAGAACAATTATAAATAAACTTTTATAAATGCACTTGCAAACTGTACTTCAGATCACATTATTTGAGACACCTGTTCCATTATTCCCAAGGATACAGGATGAAATCTACCATTGCACAGAGAGATAGTACTTGTCTGTAAATACATTTTCTGGTTACTAAATGAAGCAAGTCTGACTGGTTGGTTGCAACAACTGAAATATAAAGAGGGAGTTTCTAGCATAATGAACAAGTTTAAAAAAAAATAAAAATAATGTAAGGATAAGTACTGGAGCTATGCCAGCCAGTCTATAAAAAAAAAAAAAACAAACAAACAAAACACCTGAATTTAAAATTAAACACTTTGCCAAAGAAAGTTGTAAGTGTTCATCCTTAAATTCCAGAACCTATATGGCACAGAGTACTTAGGAAAGATGATCCAATCTCACTGGCATCAAACCTGAAACTCAAAGACACTACTTTAACAGATCTGAAAAAACGTGCAAAGGGACAGAGTATGAACATCAACAAAACAGCTTCTAGGGGAAAAAAAAAACCCTGTTGGATATGTAAAGCCTGTCAGTGTGTTTAAAATGAAAAGACAAAAAAGATAAAACATCTTGCAAATACTAAACCAAATGACAGTACCAAAACATCCTAACGATATGCTAAAGAGAGACACCTAAAAGATAAGGAAAAAACAGCCAAATTCCTAAGCTTGCTGGGAATTTTGACAAACCATTTAATATCAGAAAATGGCATATTAGGTATGACAGATTTATCAGCCCCTTAGAACTTCTGATCTGAAAAAGGAAAGCCCCAAAACAGCCACCAATGCAATTAATAAAAAGTGCGCAATACTCAGATTTCATACAGTAATTGTCTTGGGCACTACCAATCTTCCCCTCATGGATATGCATACTATTTTTACTTTTTAGTATTTGCACAGAATACTGTATTTCTTATTCATGACCAGATAACAGACTACTATGTCTGTTACATACAGAGCAAGCATTATACCTGAGAGATATTTAGTATGTAACTCATTTCTCGTAAAAGCTGAGGGCTTGAGAATGAACAGCAACATATGATCAACAAGTTTTTCCTGGTTCACAAGATCATAACCCGAGAATTTTATAAAGCACTGAAAATAATATAATCAAAAGGAAAAAATATAAACTTATTACAGTGGAACTATTATTATGACAAGGAAAGGGAATAAATACACAAGCACATACAGAAAAAAATTTAAAGTTAAGTATACAAAACATATAAAGTATATAAAAAGCTCCTGCCTTTCCCTTTTGAAATAAAGGACTGAAGACAATCTTACTCATGGAATAATGTTATCGTTCAGCCAAATGAATCAAGCAACGGATGATACTGAAGGGTGTCAGAGCTCTCCAGAAAACAACAATGTAACCAATTATACACAAACACATACACACACCTACAAATATATATACTTACTATATATTCCATTCCTGCATATACATACACTTGGAAAAAAAATGAGGTCTTGCTACTTTTTTTCCAAGAACACAGCAGAAAGTCTGGGTCAGTCCCCAGAATTGCTACAACAAGCAACTTGCAAGTTGCTCTTTAAACAGTTTCTCCTTCCTGCTCCAGTACTGACTTCCCGCCAACTCTGTATCAAATACAGACATTTTGGTCTTAAGGTAGCCATGCAAATTTCCCAGAAAAATAGCAAAGCACCTTCAAGAAGCAGCCCCAGGAACTCCTACATCAGGTCTCAAGGCTGTTCCAGCTGTTGTGGTATTAAGACAACTGAGAATTTAATAAGCTATGCTTCATTCAGAACTATTTACTTTTCTGCAAAAGATTTCATTGTCTAGATTTACAGAACCATGTCACGCTTTTGGGCTAATGATACTCAAGAATGAAAGCTCAAACTGGATTTAAATATTTCCCATTAGAACAAACTTTGCAAACTGTTCTTTTTGATTCAAAAAATACAGACTTTGACAGACTGAAGTGGTTATTTGTTTCTAAGTGTTGAAGCATCTGAAACAGGTAACATACCAATAAAGATTAAAAGATTTATGGTCATCACTTTCCAATATATCTGATCTTCAAGCCCACAGCAAGAAGCCAGGCTGGCAGAGCTAGGAAAAAAAAGACCACTCGAAGAACAAAAAGAGTAATGGTAACAACTATATAACCTTAAGATTTCTTAAGTCATAATGTCAAAATTCTTTCTAATAAATAACTGAAAAAGTTAAAAGGCCTAAGATAGAAAATAAGAGAAAGGTTAGATTTCATTAAGTAAAACAGACTCTCCATTAAAGTCTAAATTACACTTAGTTTTAAAAAAGCAGTGAAAAACTCTAAGTCCACTCAACGATTTCCAGAGAAGAAAACATTTATTAGTCAATCACTTTCATGGATAGAAGAGATAAGAAAAGTATAATTTTTCAAATGCACATTGGCCAAGAGTGTGAACTTAAATAATTTTGTTCTCTAACTAGAAAGATGATCGTCTTTTCTTTAGAGAATAAACAGAATTAGGGTAAAACCTTCAGTAAAAAACACCTGACGACAATCAGAAGAAAAGATATTGTAAGAATAATCACAGAAAATGCACAAGTATGTAAGAATACTATTTTTTTCTTGGAAAATTAATTTCAACATATATCATATAAAATACTTCCCCAGAACAACTTGTAACTGCCTGTGATACTGTAAAAGGAACATTTGTTTAAGTGTTGCTTAGGTGAAGAATTCTAGAAAATGTGAAGAATCTGGAATATGAACAGGTCCTGCATGTAAAGTTTTATTACTTGCTATAAAACCTACACATGCATGTACCAATGAATCCAATTTTAAATAAACAAATTTTTCTGCCTATTTTTCTAGGGCCACATCATAGGCAGTGCTGCATATTTACCTCTATAATTACAGTACTCTTTACCTCTGAACTATTAAGTTCTATGTAAAACATAACGATACAAAATAATGCTCAACACAAAAACTGGTTCTGCATTTGAATCTACTGACATGTATTTGTGGATGTGTGGTGTCTCATTCTGTTTGATGGATCAGAACTGGTACCTGAATTTCAATTCTAGGTGACTAGTAAATTTCTCTACAAGGTTATCAGATTGGAGTATTTAAATTCAGCCAAAGCAGCAGATGTTTTGTGTTAGTTCAGTGGCTATTCATGAGCACATATAACAGGTACCAGAGGAGTTGTTATCAAAGATGATTCTAATAAAATACTACTACCAACTGTCAACTTTTTACTATTTATCACTTCATGTTCCTAGACGTATTCCAATTTGTTTTCTTCTCCTAGATTAAGAAAATTGATGACACAGAGATAATGTGAAATGACATAATTTTAATTAAAAATTCTAAAGATTTCTAAAGCAATAAGAAAGAAACCTGATGCTTTTAAAAAGCACACAAAATGTCTACCTGGCAATAATTTCTGATATTTTTTTGCCATTGTTCATGAAGTATTGAGGGAAAGGAATGGATTATTTGGAGCTAGGAAAGTGAATAATCCATTGTAAAACACTTGTTTGAGAAAAGGATAAAACAGTGAATACTATAAACCATAAAATAATAGAGATATGAAGAGCAGAGAAGAGTAAGGAAATAGGAATGCAGGGTGTGCGGTGCAGTTTTCTAGGGTAAGAGTAGGGAGAAGCAGCAGTAACAGCTTTCCATCAGAAGCTGTTACTCCTAGAAGTCTGGCACCTGACCTGATTCTTCAGGATATGGATCAGATTTCTATGAATAAGAAATAATGAGCATATTTAAATGAGTTTAAATGAAAGAAACACCATATTTTTACTAAGACACCGAGCTTAGCAGCATTTTTTGTAGAGTGAGAGAACAAAAAGCTCCTTGGACCAAAGACTATTGTACCTTTTTACATGGTTTCTTGAAAAATGAGTACTGTTGCCTTGCTCAGCTCCTCTTGATCACTTCCAGTAACCAATTCTAAGTCCAGTACATAGGAAAAGGTCTCAAAGATTTAACATTCCTACAAACTTTGTGAAAGGAGGCAGCTGGATAGGGTGTCTGCTAGTTAAAAGAAAATGAAGTGAACGCAACTTTTACTTAGCAGTGCAGAATCTACTTCTCAGTCAAGGCCTCTCTTTCAAATTGATGCTCTCTTGTCTAATAAAGGGTGAGTTTATACTGCAGCCTGAGTATTACTCAATTAAAATCTCAATTCACTAATACAAACCCATAGGAAATAAGGATGCATTTAATCTTAAAGAACTATTTCTTAAACTAAAAACCTCTAATTCAAAGTATATAGCTCAGTATGCTGCTCCTTCCCCTCCCTCCATCTCTCCAGCACACAGACAGCCACTCTCTCTTATTCTCCCTTGCCCTATGAATCTGGCATTCTTGCCTGCACAGTGGCTCAGTACCAAAAAGCCCAATACCCACCAGCTCCTCTTCCCCAATCATCTCCCTCAGACTATTGAACAACCTGGTAGTTAAAACCAGCTACAGGAAAACAGAGATGTGATCACACTTAGGGATTTATGCAGAACTTAGTGCTGCCCCTCTGCCCTGGGAGCGTACTGAGTACCTCTCCCAAAACATACCAGACACCTCCAAAGATGGAGGCAGCATTTCAGCACCACCCTTTTTTATCTCTAGATTTTAACAGATATTAAGGAGAAGCAAGGATGCAGTGGTCACACCGGGTAACTACATGCAGGAACCTGAATTTAAGTGTCCATGGAAATTAAGATCATAGTAACATATATATGCTGAGTTTTAGGCACATGGAGGTTTAGGCAGCTGTGAGAGCATTGATTTCCTGGGTTGTTTTCTAGGATTTAGGCACCAAACTTCCATAAGTCTCATTTTAATCACAAAAACGGGCAATCTAGTTCTCAATGCTCTTAATCATCAGGAATTATGCACATAAACAACGTCCAAAAGATGGTATGGAATTGAAGTATTTTATCCATCTTCTACTCTTGCTAACATTCTGTCAAAAAGTGCTGCAAATAGCTAGAGAAATGTACAATGTGTAGAAATGTGCATTTTGCTACTATGCCACACTGTTTTCTTTGTATTAGGAAGTTAATTATCTATCCTTTGGATCAGATTTTAGGTACAACAGACAGTTGCTTTAAGAACATTTGAATGGGATCAGATCAGAAGTCCAACTGGTTCAATATCCTGCCTGTGACAGCATCTCTGACAGCAGGCCAAAGGAAGGAAAAGAACATAACAAACGTACCATAATTCTTTCCCTGGCATATTCTCTCAGCAGTCAGTATTTGTGTTTGTGGAAGAGTGAGACTGTGTTCATCTCCTGAACTTGAAGTTGTCTTCATAATATTTTTCATAAGATGGTTATGCTGCTGGTGACTCATAGGGTCCAGAAAGGTAGTAGTCCTATACTTCTCCTTAAATAAGTGACCCCTCTGTACTATCTAAAGGAAAGAACAGATGAGCAGATGCATCAAAAGGTCTTCATGAACAAAGCTTTGTTAAGATGTTAACTACCACAGCTTTGAAAAATGACACACAGAAGTCCAAGCTCAGTTATTAGAAAAGAGGTCAGACATTTTTCAATTTATTTCCCACTAACTTACTTTTGTGGGGAAAAAAAAGAAAAAAAAAAAAAAAAAGAAAAAAAAAGAAAATTCCTAAGAATTAGACTTATCGCTATCTACATTTTACTGGATATCTCTGGAAGACATTACACAGTCCTGTATATATATTGAAAGCAGCAGTCGGAGAACACTGTTATTACCAAGAGATGGATCATATCACTTCTGTTATTACTGCAACTTAACAATGCAGAATTTAAATGGAAGAAATCTCCTATCAGACTATTGTATGATACTAAACCTTTCACGACAATTTACTTAACTTTATTAACAATCTTTACATTAAGAGCAAGTTCATAAACCATATTAAAACTAGTGAAATAGAAGACTACTTTGCCTTCCCAACTAATAATAGTTTGAGAAGCATTAACATTTTGAACTCTGAGTTTCCAAAATATACTATTCAAAATCAATATGGTGAGAGACTGCAGTTTGTGTTTGCGGCAGAGTACTGGGAGGATATCCCACAAATTTGTTTGGATCAAGGTAGCTCCTGAAGCAGAAGTAGACAGGCTGTGTCCAATATAACTGGTGTGTTAAGATGTACAATATATCAGCTTGGACAAAACAAAATGCTAATTCAGTGATATTATTTTTTGAGACCCTAGCCAGTGTCTTTGCACTTCAAATATGACATAATCTGCTTGATTGACCCTTGTTTTAGGGTCAGGAAAAATCTTCTGGGTTAATTATCGTACTGTTTACTTATAATGGATAGGTGGCTTTTGTGTAGATATGATTATCTGGTATACCTAGCTGATTTCAGTGCTAATAATAGCTTGGTCTAAGAAGTATTAAGATATGGTATTGATTACAAAAAGACTATATTACTGTGCTAATATACAAGAGATTCAATTAGTAAAGATGACTGGCAGCGTTTATCTAAAAATGCTCCCTGCTTCCCTGTGAATATCTGAAGTGTGACTTAGCTAAACACTAAAAATCAAGATCAAAATATTCAAAAGCAATCAGAATGTGAATTCTAAAACTTTAGAAACAAGAAATAATTTCCAGAGAATAAAGGTTCAGAAAGCTTGGTCACTTTTAAGTATCTCAAACTGCATATTCATAACTTGAAGACAGAAAAAAAATAATCAGCTGTTGTTTTTTAAAACGTCTAAAATAAATCTATTTTAAAATAATCTGCCAGATTTTCACTATAAGTTCTCCTACCCATTCCGTTCCACTAACCGGGTAAATTTTTGTAGTCCATCTGCTTTACTGAGCAGTGTAGAGGTATTCTCTATTGTTAAATACCTAGAAAGTTGAATGACAGTTGAGCAGTGACATTTATTCTCTTTTCCAGGTCTCTCAATCAGTTTCCTGATGTTTTGGGGTTTTTTAAAATTGTTTCTGCATGCTTTATGATATAACACCTTCCATTAAAAAAATTAAAATTCAACTTGAATAGGCTAATACCTCCTCCAGGTGAAGTTGAAACAATTTTCATCATTTCAACCAACAATACTGTCTCTGGTGTTCATTATGCTCAAACCAAAAAAATATCTCTTTTCCTTCTATTAGTGTAGGAAGAATCTACTCTCAAGTATCAGATTATTCAAATGTCTGCTCCGGTGAGCAGCTGTCCAGCACACTGAAATAAAACTATAAATTTTTGTCATGAATTTAAATGATCAGATCTTAGGGTTTGTTTGGGTTTTTTTGCTGAGAACCATATTTGCTCATACACCAGGACAAGGGACTATGCAAGACCTCTTCCTATCAAAAGTGCAAGGGTGAGCCCTGTACACTCAGAGTTGCAAGGGCTACTTATAGTTCGTCCCTTGGTGAAACACAAATACCATTCATTCAATGCACCTTTGAAAATTCATTTTTTCCCAAAGGAATAATGATAAGGAAGGACCACTGCCTCAGTCCTTTCTCTGAGATGGGCTGCCACAAGCTCCTGGAACATTCAGCTTGTATTTGCACTCAGTGTTGAACTGGGAGAGGTTATTTTTCTAATATAGTCCACAAAGGATAGCCATATACTGAAAACCACATCTATCTGAGCAGGGGACAAATTAGAATATCTTTGGAGTGTTGTTTTACTGGATAAGGTTGACTAAAAGTGGTTAGTTCTAAACATAATTATAGCACAATTTTACAGGTTTTATCAACCTACTTGAAATTATGAGATCTAATCTTTTATATAATACCATTGTACAATTTTCACTTTTCAAAAATAGCAGTTTCCATAATTTGGTAAGTACTGTTAAATCTATTAGAATATACAGCATGCAATTGGATATGATTCATTACTTATGCCCACTATTTAATTTGAGACTCATTTTCCAATACAATTTTCATGATAATATATTTTCAATTCTGTAGTTTAAGCTTGATGTGAGACAGCTGTCAATTTATTCTCACTGCTCTCTACCATTGTTCCAAGCTTAAACTTCACATGTCAGACTGACAACAAGGAAAGTTCAATGTACTTCTAGGTCATATAAGCACACCTGGCAAATTACAGTACAAAACTCTCATCAGGAAACCTGAGAAATCTCTAAAAAATCTGTAATTCCTTGCAGCATCCGTGTGTGTGTGTTTACTGTAGACAAAATGAAATATAAGGTATTCTATGAAGTGGAAAACTATTGCAGTGGCAGACAGACAAACTTCCTCTCCTCTCTTGCCAGGAAGAAATTTGCCTCTGGAGATTTCAGATCTAGTCATCAGACACCATCAGCACCCTCTTATCTTGTAAAACCTTTCCCTGCAGAAAGGATAGTACAACTCATATTCAGATCATAGTGTGGACATCCAGAGATAGGATCATAACAGTAGCATTATTTTCAGTTATCGTACAGACCTAGCCCTTTGAAGGCTAGATACCAGATACTGGGAACAAAACTCCTCCTTTTTTCTCCCTGACAGACACTTCAGAATAGTTCCTTTGTACAGTCACATCAAAGTTTGCTATTACAAACTCTTCAGCCAGAATATCTGTTTCAGCCATATTTATTTAAGTGGTTGCTGTCAAAACAAAGATTACATCATCTTACACCCATGTGTTATAAATTAGGTAGCCAGGGCATCTGCAAAATTAAGGTTAAGCTCATTTACTTTGGCAAAGGCTTTGAGATCAACTGATGAAAACTGGCATCTGTATACAGTTGTCTTAATGTACTGGCTAACAGCTCATCTTCAGACAACCTGTACTGATCTCTATATACATTTTTAAAAGCATTTCTTTTTACTGGTTCCTATTAAGTTTTGGAATCCCTTTATAGAGAAAAGTCTTCCTTTCTTCACTATTCACTTTTCCCTAGGGAAAAAAACCAAACCAAACCCAACTAAAACCAATAAACCTAATAGGAATTAGTTTCATAAATATGTTTTTAATATAGTTAGCTAAAAAGTAGCTCTATGACACACAGTTTGGACAACCTCATCCCACACACTGAAATAAGTATCATGGTTGACGAACTCTAAATAGATGAAGAAAAGCTTCAGGGCTGTATGATTGTGTTGTTACCAAGTTCCAAGAAACAGAGCAATGGGAAATCATAACAAAGGTGAACAGGGCAGTGATGACCTAAAATAAATAATAAATAAAAGGAAACTAAACAACTCAATTCAAATTTGAAGACCTCAATGCAGAACTCCTTTTAAGAATGAGTTTTTTTGACAAATTTCCCTTGCAAATCTAGAAATAAACCACACTTACAAAAAGATGTTTTGTGTAAAAGGTACTTCTCAGGCAGCATACTAAATGACCCCTTCCACAGACAGTTTCTGTTTCATTTTAAAAATCAGCTCTTTCCCCACCTCCTTTCAGGAATCTTCCTAGACAGATGCTCAACAGAACTTCTTGTCATTAACCATTTGTTAATCTCCACACCTGTTCATACCATCTTGTTTTTATACATTTGCTCAAGTCCTAGAGTATCTAGGTGCCTCCTGGAGACTTTAAATGAGAGTAAGATGTTACTGGTGTGCTTTAATGACATGCTACGAGAGAAAACCCACATTAAAATTCATACAGTCCAAAGAGATTTGAACTTCAGATTCTGCAAAAGGTAGGAAGATTTCCTTTTCTATTACACAGTTGAGGAATGGAGATACAAGGATGAACGGAGTTCCTGAAATCATATAGATAAGCTATGTAGAATGAGACACTGAATTTGAGCCATTGCCTTCGTATCCTTTTTGCTAATGACATCTCTGTTTTCTAAGTTGCTAAATGAGGACCTGAGATACGCAGGGCATTTTTTTCTTCCATTATATAAATATTACTATAAAATTCAGAAGGGAAAAAAAAATCTACAGATTTTTTAATTAAGAATCTTTTAAGTCATGCTAAGTATCCAATAGTCATCCAAAATTTTCTTTTTGGCAGGTTAGATTGAGTCAAAGTGTACAAAGCACCAACAAAATTAAAAGGGACTATTACTGAGATGACAGAAGAATGGACAAAATAGTATACTTTGGAATCCACATCTCATTGGAGATCCACTTTCTTGAATGATTATTGTAATTCTCAAATTAAACTGGTTAAAGCTAGCTATTTGCTTTTAGACACCTGTTTGAAAATGTGGTTTGCACTGAGAGTGCCTTTTGTGTGATGCCCGCATTCATATCCACAGAGATCATTGATATGCTTTCTAAGTTTGCAGCCTCCGGACAAGCCAGGAGAAAAAGAGCTCTGCTGACTAGCAAAGCAGGACCCCAGCCTTGTTTCCCAACATTAGACAGTGTGAGTTAGAGTGATAGCTGGCCTCACAGAATTACACTCTTTTCGAATTAACTGCCTTCATTCAAATACTACAAACCCACGCAGTGGTTGTAAAACAAATATTCTGTTTTTAAAAATTCTGCACCAAAAAGTTTGTGATATGGTTTAGCCAGAGGTTCCTGCTGTGCTTCATATTTGATTGCAGAGTTGTGCCTTCCACTTCCCCAAGTATCCCTTCACATTTGATACTACCAACATACAGTACACCAAAATGCTGATAGCTAGAAACTCATCCTCCAACATGTAGAATATGTGTGTATCGTAACACCTTAAAAGCACTGGTTCTTTCCAGGACTGTGCAATATCTTTTCTCCCTCACTCTTTGAACAAACTCTTCCTCAATGTTGCCTGGTCACTATAGTCTTCTCCCAGCCTGACCTTGATTCTAAAGCCTGTATGCATTTATGCTCAAGAGCTCATAGCTCTTAGAGTCCTATTTATTTCAGTCCCATTTCTATGTCCCTCCTTGTCCAGCAGCCCTTCATGGATCTACTTGCCAGTGCCTTTGCCAGCAAGTTGCATTGCCTTTCAACATCCTGACCCCTCTTTGCAGCATGGTGTCCCCACCACAGCTTTATAATGTCTCTTTTTCACAGAAACTTTTTGCTCCACCACAGCCACTCTCAGCTAAAGCTATTTCTTCTGGCAAAAAAACCCTCAGTGTACAGCTGGACCAATGCAACCCTTCAGCCATACCTAGAGTCTGTATTACCACTGTGTAGCACGCACTATAAACAATTTATGTACCCAAGAGCCAAAAAGCTTTCAGAACAATTGTTACTGGACCTAGGGTCTTTTTGATAAAGTATTACACAGGAGAAGCAAAGATAATAAATAGAGAATGCCAAACAGGAACATTTTGAGGATAAGTTCTGCTTTGCTTGTATTCGGCCCCTTTCTTCCTCAGTTTCCTACTGCCCTAACCTGCCAACTTCCAGGATCCAGATGGAATTCTATTGCAAAGAAGTTGTTAGGAGTTGAAAAGTCTGCGTTACTAGGAATTAAAAGGGTAGCAGTTAAAATGATTAACTGCACACATTATTTGTATTACTACTGTTACGATTATTCATTGTATTAAGATAGAGCCTAAAAGCCCTCTGTTTTGCCCTCTCTACAAAGCACAGAAAAAGCCCCTGTGTTTTCACCACTGATCTTGCAATCTAAACATTGCAAGAGACAAGAAATAGGTTACTACAAGAAAACATTGAAAAAAGATACTGTGATAGGAAGAGATTTCAAGGACATCAGCAGTCTAACTGTTGTCAACTCATGTAGCAACATAACAAAAGAGTTTTAAGGAGGGATGCTTCGGGAATAGTAAAAGCCTCCTAAGCTTCAAACAAAGCATCGGGAAAAGTTTAAAAAGAATGGCTGAAAAATTAGCAAGTGAGCAATGAAATCTGGAGTTTAATGAGGGTACGAAGTAGCTCCTAGGATGCAAGTCAGTCAGTAGAGAAAGTATGTATACATGTACAGAAAGTATGTATAGAAGACAAGACAGAAGAAAAGCCAGTTGGAAGCAGCTAGATGCTTTTGTGCAGTATTAGGTATTCTTACTACTATTTTTTCTGGCCTACTATGGATGCAGATAAGAACTGAAAAGTTTTATGGATTTCCATTTTATAGAAGATTGAGTATGTGAACTCATACAGAACATTATGCTATTTCTAGTTTGACTTTGCAAAAAAAGCCCAAACTGACTTTATAGTATGAATATTTATCACTATTCTACTTTATATAATATATACATAGGTGTCCTAGTTTCAGCTGGGATAGAGTTAACTGTCTTCCTAGTAGCTGGTACGGTGCTATGTCTTGAGTTCAGTATGTGAAGAATGCTGATAACACTGATGTTTTCAGTTGTTGCTAAGTAGTGTTTAGACTGATGTCAAGGATTTTTCAGCTTCTCATGCCCAGCCAGCGAGAAAGCTGGAGGGGCACAAGAAGTTGGCACAGGACACAGCCAGGGCAGCTGACCCAAACTGGCCAACGGGGTATTCCATACCATGGGACGTCCCATCTAGTATAGGAACTGGGAAGTGGGGGCGGGGAATCGCCGCTCAGGGACTAGCTGGGTGCCGGTCAGCGGGTGGTGAGCAATTGCACTGCGCATCATTTGTACATTCCAATCCTTTCATTATTGCTGTTGTCATTTTATTAGTGTTATCATTATCATTATTAGTTTCTTCTTTTCTGTTCTATTAAACTGTTCTTACCTCAACCCGTGGGTTTTGCTTCTTTTTCCCGATTTTCTCCCCCATCCCACTGGGTGGGGGGGGGAGTGAGTGAGCGGCTGCGTGGTGCTTAGTTGCTGGCTGGGGTTAAACCACGACAATAGGTTTACATATAGGTTGGAATTCTTAATATCGACTCCATTATATGGAATTTTACTGGCTAGAATGCATATGATCTACTTGTGAAATACTTCCTGGAAAGCATTAGTGAATGTAAATTAATTTGAGATTTCTATCAGATATGCTGATTACTGTCATTCCATTGGCATATATCTTTCAGTGGAGAAACAGATAAATTTGGAATTCAAAATATTATCAATAACTCCTTCCACTCTCAATATCTGTTTCTTTTGGTTAACCTTATTCTTTGTCAATCAAGTTAAAACAATGACTCAAAAGGGAGACACCTTGGCATATGTATCCATTATTCCTTCTACAATGTAGTACTCCCACTGGTTTTCATAGGAATTATGCATATGAAAGGACTGCATTATTAGGCTAGATTAAGAGAAGACGTTTGGAAATACTTAACTCATCATACCACTTCAGAACCTAATATTTATAATGGTACTTGAGCTTGGAGCAATATAAATAAAAGCACAAAACACGACTCCTGGAAATATATTATGGATGGATTTTTTTAAAAGTTTTTACTAGAGATATCACTAAAAATTGCACTGTGTTAAAACTATTTTCTTGACTTTTTGATATAAGAACAAATACAGAAATACGAATCAAATAGCTGCAAAAAACTTGCAATATTCCTAAACATGGGAAGGTACAAGCCAGTAAGAGGACAGTAAAAGGGTTACATTCCAAATACATGAATTAGATGCCTGTGTAATCACATGAAGGTCCTTAAAATTTTCTTTGGTAGCCACTATGTCTTCATGACCAGATTATATTAACCCTGATCCCCTGGAAACATAGCAAATCATCTTTAATTCTTCAGACACATGACTCTTCCATTTTGGCGTCGGCAGTGTTGTCCTCCTCCCATGCCATGACAACTCAAGGATAGTATGAACTGTCTTCCTCTAACCTAGGAATGATATTGGGCCCTTCCTTCCTCAGAGCTAAAAATGAACTGACCTCGCCTTCACTCTAACAGACTGGGTAGACAACAGTTTGCTCTTTCCCAGGTACATAGCTCAGATGTAGAATCAATCTGCTAGGCTAGTTAGAATGGGCTAACTTTCTAATCTTTATTTGATGAACATACTGTTCATCCTTGCTGCACAGTTAACCCTGGACCTTAATTTCTGGTTGCCACTAACACCCTTGCCACTTTCATAAAAAAGTTTTCTCACCTGACTGTTGTAGTGCCTCAAACTTGGATTGTCCAATGTGGCTGGGGTTATGTGGAAAAATTCAGATTTTAACTTCTTCTGGCCACCCAAGATGCTTTACAACGGGGGTAGAGGCTAAAATTTTGACTCTCCAATAGTGATTCTACACCTTGAAACAATCCTCTGAGGATTGAACACTTCAGATATTCTTTTCAGTATGATGGCTCACAACCCGACACCACTAATTAGGTCAGTCACAGGTACTTACCATGAGAGTTAAGGCTATTGGATACTATATCCATGAAGACTCCTGCTAGGAACATAAACCTTTGAATTAAAAACCTATTCAAACACATGTTGCATCTTTTCATATTGTACTAGATTGTATCCTGGATTAACAGACGTGGTTGCACGCACAATGTGCAAGTCATACTGTTAAGATTTGCTTAAGAAAACAATAGAAGTGAAAAACTATGTTTCATTAAATGAAAATATAGAACTTATATGGCAGTTGGAATATCATGCCTAAGTCTGGAGCAGCGCATTTCAAGAAAGCAGAAATAGGGTGAAGCCAGAGGAGAGCAACAAGAACTAATGACTTGAAGTAAAAGAAAAAGAAAACCAAACTTTTTTTTTTCTGTAAAGAAGAAAACAACAAATGGGGATTGATTAAGAGAAGAACACAGTGAAAACATGATTAAGAATCTCAAATATGTAAGTGTCTGCTACAAAGAGGAAGGTAAATTCCCTGTAACCTTGTAAAAATTTACTGTGCAAAAAGTAATAGGTTCAAGCAATTTACTTTCAGCAAGTTAAGTTTAAGATCAGAAAGCAGGAAAAACTTTCTAATGGGAAGACTAGTGAAATGTTGGAATAGACAACTTCAGTAAGTAATCATAACAAATCTTTATGAAGACAGGAAGCGTTCATTAAACAAGACAGATTTTATTGATCCTGGCTTTGAAGGAAGAATGAAGGGGTGGGCATGACACCTTCTTGGAGTCCTTTTCAACTGTATGAGTCTACACTGAAGTGAACGATAAATGTAGCTGTGTAGTGACAGTGACAGCTGTAGGATCTTCACTTGGAATGAAAGTCATATTCTGCAAAAGACTCAATCAATTTCTTCATGTAGACAATCACTTGGATTCTGATACAATCCTCTAGCTATGGATCACCTAGTTACACTGATCTAATCTGCAACTTCTTTATTCAACAGTTTAACGATAATTACTTTCAGGATTGGACTATACATAAACATAATGTCTAATTCAGCCATCCTATATAGCACTTTGTTTGCTAAGAGGAATGCCTTAGTAACTTGTTGTATGGCCTTAAGGTCAGACAACACTAGCAACAGCTGCTAATAACGCCAAATTCCAGATGTAGTCTTTGCTGAAAATTTTTTAAAGGAATTAGCTTTAAAATATTTTGCTTCAAAAATCTAGATGTACTCAAAATTCTTAATCCCATATCTGTACTTGACTATTAAGTTGGGATCTTTAGTGGTTTTTTTTTAAACTTAAGCCTAAAACTTTTATTGGTAGATCATCTTTAATATTTAGAATTGCAATCCTGTAAACGGTGCACAAGTATATCTTTGCTTCAGAGTAGTCCTTTGAGAGTTAACAAAAAAAAAGTAAATAACTTTCTCTAGTCAGATATTTTGTTTCCAGTAAAAATTTATGATTGTTTTAATGTGAGAACACAGGACAAATGTACAGCTGCCACTCTGACTAGCGACTACGTATGGAAAAAGTAACATTTTCCAACTTCATTTCAATATTCTTGGCTTTTATTCTATAATAAGCAGCATATAGAAGTAGTAAAGTTACACAACCATGCATATTCCCTACATTTAAATCACTTGATGTAACACCAGGTAAATTATGATCCAAGGAAAAAAGAACAAACCTGCATTATGATTCACCTTTCAGATGGTGAGAACTAAACTGCTAGAAAAATAACATGTTTTCTAAAATGTGTGTACAGTTAAGACCATGAGAACTGAAATAGGTAAACCAGCAATATAGCAAGCATCAGGTGTTCTCAAAGTTTCTACACATAACAAAGTAGCTCCCATTCAAATTTGACAGTGTTACAAACGCCTGTGCTTCAGACAAAATCCTTTAAAATACACTTAATCTCTCCTACAGATGACTGCTCTCTGATGGAGGGTACATTATTTTCCTTTTCACAACCTTTAAAAAGAGGCACAAAACACAATTCCACCTCCACCCTCCGATCAGTAAAGTTGCCAAAAACACGGTTCCAAAGTGAAATGAGCCCCCCGTTTGCCCCCTTGGGCTGTCCGCAGCGTACTCACCATGGCGGGCTAGTTTTGAAGACTTTCTTCCCCTCCCCCTGCACCTACGCACAATGAGGGAGAATGGAGACCAGTTTCAGCATTAAATTTGAACTTCCCTGCTTTTGTTACCATGAGTCACCACCTTAACATTATCTCAACTGTAGACTTTTATCTGTGAATATCTAAGCCTTGTCTTGTGGAAAACTAATTACTGAGCCACTGAGAGGCTTCATAATGTCCTGCATTTAAGTCCTGAACATCATACATAATGCATAGGAAGCAGTCTCTGCACTCTGATTACAGAACACTGTCATTAAGAGAGCAAATTAAAGATGTGAATAATTCACTGGCTGAGCTTATTGTCAGTGCTGCATTGTGAAATTAGAATTTCTAATAAGTACTGCAATTTTTTTAACCCAATTAACACAGAGAACATCTTGAGTCTGATTAGTACAATAAAAATTATTACCTTATTCTTTTGCTTCACAACAGCCAAATTAAATACTGTACTTAATTATGCAGCATTCATCGCTTCTGTGCTAGAAATAATAATAAAAAAAATCTCACTATCGCTTTAATAAGACTTCCAATATTTAGAGTGCAACTGAAAAATAGAGCATATGAATCTCCAGCACAATTTCTTATCGCAAAGTTACTGGCCTTGGTTTTTTTTTTCTTTTTTTACAGACTTTGAAAATCGGTTTTAATATCAGCAGTCGACCATGATGTCACTGCTGAAGTCTTCTCTGGAAACAAAAACGTATTCGAAAAAAAACCCCACAAAACGACCCTTCCGAACAAGCTCTGAATATATATTGTGAATTAACTTTCTCCAGCTTGATGTAAAGACAGAAAAAAAACCATTACCACTTACTGACTTGAAACCGAATACACGAATACACAAACATAGAAATATATAAATATATACATATATATAGGTTGTTTCAGAAAAGATGCTTAGGAAATATACTATGAAAAAGCAGGAGCTGGATCAGCTCTCTTACCTCAGTTCCCTCTTGGCACGGGATAGATAACATCCTTTCATCCTAGAAAGGAGAAAAGTCCAATTCAACATCCAGCGTGTTGATTTTCCCCCACACGGCGCCTGCTGCCATGTTAAATAAAGAAAATGATCACTGAGGATGCAGCTTTTGTCTCCAAATATTTTAATACTGCCTTTTAGTGTCAAGGACCCCAGGAACCTTAGCACATCTGGCAGCAGACACCACTGGCTGCAGCTGCTGCAATGGGATTTTTCCTCAACCCTATTTCATTTCCAGCTCCTTTTTCTTCCCCATCCTGGGGAAGTTTAATCACCGAGCATGGGTCGGGGAAAAAAAAAAAAAAAAAAAAAAGGAAAAAAAAAGGAAAGGTGGCATTGCAATCACAAGCTTTCTTGGTTTTGTCCTAGAGACAGGGACTGCAGCAACCACCTTGCAGCTTTGTCTTGTTATTTTAGCATGTGCGTGCAAGAAGGGAAGGAAAAAAAAAGGCTGAAAATTATTCAGGCATAATGCAATAGACATAAAGAGAGACAAAAAGATAGAGAGGAAGAGAAAGAGAGGGGAAGAGAAAGAGGGAGAGAGAGGGAGGGAGAGAGGAAACAGAAAGACGAAGAGAGAGAGAGGGGGCTGTCAGTGCAGATAAATCTGCATATGGAAATCAGGGTTATCCTGGGTACAGTTTTATTTAACCATGATGTACTGTTTTTTTAATTAGACAGGAATTTAAAGAAGGAAATGAGGGATTCTTACAGACACAAGAGCAAACGAAGCATTTTTAATCACAGGAGAGTTTTCACAGCAAGCTGTAGCAGCAACAGCAAAACTTTTTATAGCAACTTTCTTGTTAGAAACAAAAGTTTCATGCACTGCTGCTAATTTACATCCAAAAACCAGGCAAAACTGGAAGAGCGTTCATTTTGAAATGAAATTGAACCAAGGCAATCCAAAATAATACAATAATTTTTTAAAAGACCCAGAAGCTGCTAGGTGCACAGTATGCATTTTAAGCTCAGTCATGCCAGGCACAGGTTTTAGGACTTTTGCCCAGGCCCCTATTCTGTGGTGACTGTCATACCCAATGAAGGCGCTTCAGTAAATGAAAAAAGCGATACCCATCTTGAATTTCAAATGTACTAAACACCACTTCCCATGCTTGATAAGAATTGTTTGTGTCTCGAGATGGGAGCCATACCTGACAGACATGGGAAGGTTGGATCAGGGTCTGTAAGGCATCAGAAAAGACTAGGACCTCTTGGCCGTGGCTGTGAGGGAGCGTGGGGATGAGTGAACTGCGGAGACCAAGGAGAAGGAAAATGATGTTCACACACAGGCTAGACAGGAAGGAAACCAAAGAAAGGTAGCGGACAGCTTAAGGACAACATTAGGAAGCAGCAGTCTGATCTGGGGCACTTACTAGCAGTGGCAAGATGGTGGCGTTCAGGTGAGAGCTGGCCAGAAACCACTTGTGGTGGTTGGCGAGGCAAGGGACTCCTGGCAAAGCAGTGGAAGCAGGGGCCTTGGGGGCTCTGAGGGGAGCTGCGGGAGTGCTGTGGGCTAGCGGGGGGGGGGGCAAGCGGCCGCCAGGAAACCCCACCGAAATCTCAAGAAGCGGGCGAGTAAGAAGCACGTTGGGAACTAACAGGGGCTGGGAAACGCGGCCGGAGCGCGGATGAAGGGGGTCGGGGAGCGAGGGACGGCAGCCGAGGGGCGGGCGGGCAGCTCGCGCCGAGGGGAGCGCGGCGGGGCCTGCGGGCGGGCCGTGCCGGGGACCGCGCCTGCCTGGAGAAGCCCTACAGGCGGCGGGCAGAGGCCCAGCGGGTGCCGGGGACGCTCGCTGACGGGACGGGGCCGCCAGCCGCCCCGCAGCGGCGAAGACCGACGGCCGCGGGGAGCCGCCTCACGGGCGGCGGTTGGGGGCGCGCGCGGCGCTTCGCCCTGAGGCGGGCGGCGGGAGGAAGGGAGGGGCGAGCGCGGGGCGGGGCGGGGCGGGGCGGGCGGCGGCGTGGCAGGGAGCGCGGAAGGGAGCGGGCGGGCGGCCCCCGCTGCCGGGGCGGGGGAGAGCCGGCCGGCGGCGGGAGGAGGAGGAGCGGCCGGCGGCCAATCGGCGCCGCGGCGCTTGCGCAGTGCTGTGGTGACGGTGGCGCGCGGGACGAACGGAAAAGTGTCCGGGCGCGGAAGGGGAGCGGCGCCCCCGGCAGCGCGCAGGTACCCCGCCGCCCTTCCTACCCGCACCCCCGCCCGCCTGCTCGCACGGCACGGCACGGCACGGCACGGCCTGCCTCGGGCTGGCGGGCCTGACGCATCCCCCCGGCCCGACCCGGCCCGGCGGGCGAAGCGCCTCCACGGGGAGGAGAGCGGCCCTGGGCCGCAGGCGGTACGGGTGGGGGTCGTGTTCGCGGCAGGTCCCCGGCGGGTGTGCCGCCCGGCCGGCGGCTCTGTCGCCGGTTCGCAGCTCCTGCCCGCGGATGGCAAGCGCCTGGGCAGTTCTCCAGCGTGGCTGGCCGGGAAGGTTGCCGTGCTTGAAGTCAGTAATCGGTTCCGCTGGATCAGGGCTGTGGTAGACAAGTACAGAACTGATGTGAATGGCGGCCGTGGAGAGCTGCCCTTTTTGTACCTTTTTTCCCGGTGCTTTTTGTCGTGTGGGGCGATTTTGATACTCTCAATTGAACAGACTTTCCTTAGAAACTCTTCTTCTGATTTAGGCCGTTCCCTTTAGCTGCTTATTTCTGCCTTGCCAGCTGTGCTAACACACCTATACGTGGGGTCCTGCTGTAAACTGAAGCACTGAAGTCATTCTTTCACTTAAGAGTTGCACTGCTTCTGCTGCACAGCCGGCTGCACCGCTGGAATGTGAATGAATGGGGGAAAAGCAGGACAGAAACTCTTTTTTTTTTTCCTTGAGCTCATTTTTCAGTCAAGCCTCTGTATTACCAACCTCTAGCCGCGACGTAAACTGGTTTCTGCAAGAGCAGTACCAAAAACTGCCAGAAATTAAATTGAAAACTTAATTTAGAGTTTTAATTATATTGTTTGAATGTCATTGTAGAACTCTGTGGCAACTGTTGCCTAGTTCTGCTGTTTCAGTATGTTGTATAAAATATCAATTCACTGATGTTAAGCGTACAGTGAACCTTTTTGGACATGATCTTACTTCTCCTTTGCTTTTGTTTCTCTCTGTCAGATTCTTGGGAAGTCACTCTTCTTAAATAGAAACTTCCAACTTTAGCTATGTCAGAATCAGCCATATGGTCACTTTCTGAGCTTTAAAACTTCAGCACTTCAGGGTTCCTTAATTATCATGTGGGGTGTATTTACTGCTTTTTAGAAGGCACTTGAGCTGTAATGTTGCCTCAAAGCCATGGAAAACTGGGAGCCTGTATTTTCATAGCATAGCTACTCTGGTCACAAAATGAAGTGTTGCTGAAAGTAGCTCACCCATGTCTTGTAATGCATTCCTGCTTCTTATTTTACCCTAGTGCTAGTCTAACCTCATGAGTAGTCAATTTAAAGAGCTAAACCAGAAGAAAATGAACCTATTTTGGGTTTTGTAGTCACTGATGTGACTCCTTGAACAGGTTGTGATGGAGGAAGATGAAATTGCGCAAAGCGGCAGAATCCTGTGGCAGGGCATGAGACCATGATGGCCTTTCTTGGTGATATCTATTTGTTAGTTTGATGTTACAGTTAGTCAGATCTGTGTCCTCACCTCAGCTGAAGGATTATGGGGAGCTGTAACATGAGAAAGTTATTTGAAGAAACACTGAGTGGTTTTTAATTTATCTATTTATTTTCTGGTTCAGGTGGAAACAATGGATGATGACTTTGTGGCTTCCTCCACACCTCCGTTTCTCACTGAAAGCTTGGAGATGGCAATGGAAGTGGAGAATGAGAACTCAAAGCCGCCTTGTTTTTCTTGTGCTTTTGACAACCAAAATGGAGGGAGAAGCTTCTCTGCAGAGTCTTATTTAGCAAGTGGGTCTCTTAAGAGGTATGGGGGTTTTTTTGAGTTACAAATATAATACCCTTCTAAGATGCTCTTTCCACTGGTGTTTGGTGCCTCTAAATGCTGACAGGGTTTCCAAATCAGTTTGTTCTTCAGCTCTTATGATCCTGAGATCAACTTGGTTGTATACCAAAGGGGGCAGGGCAATTGTGTTGATACACTGCTTTGAACAGTGTTTTAGGTCCAATTCCTAGCTTTGTGAACTTACTTTAAGATATTGTAAAGGAGCTGTTACAAGCCTGTTAGGACACTTCAAAGCTGGCCTGTTGGGCAACAGCATCTGAGACCCCTTAAATTTCTGAGGAGGCTGCAGCACTGCCTTTTCCAGTCATATGCTCTCTTCAGTGCTGGCCCTTTCTCTCTTTTCCATGTGATAGAAACAAACCTGCTCTGCCCAGCTTCTCCAGATCGCTGGGACTGTGCTTTGTAGCTTTAAGACCATCTTTCTCAAAGCTCTACCTTTGTATGCATTCTGGATTTAAGGTTCAGGAGTTGCATGCATAACAAGTAAGTATTTTCCATGAGGTTCTAAAATGTTACTTTGGTTTAGTTAATACCTTCTCTACTGTCTGTGATCCAGCTTAGTTTTCTGTGCCATTTGCTGATCCTGCAGGGGTTGTCTTGTTTTTCCTACAAAAGTGTAATCTTTATGTCTATCTGTCTGTCCTCCTGCCAAGCCTCATATTTTGTGTTGTTACTTTGGGGATTTTCAACCTTCATTTCCACAACCTCTTCTGTAAAGCCTTAAAGGGGGTTGCACTGCACCTCCCCTATTCCCTACCTTTTTTATCATATTTTTGGTTTTGTTGGGTCAGAGCACATTCATTGAAATTGATGTCAAGTAGAGGATTGAGAGAGCCTGTGTCTGCAGGAACGTATCAGTAGTGGATTCCACACTGACAAAGAAACATTTAATGACAGAAACAATTTCATGTGGAAACTCACTCAGGAGCTTGTATGTAGAAAGGTTTCCCAGATCGCTACAGTCATGATAATACTGTTCTCCTCTAATTTATTCACCTTGTCTACTTGGATTGTAAATTCTTGGAAAAGCCTGCATGTGAGGGACTCCTCTGTCATTATCTAGAAGAGGAGTAACTGAATTTAATTGCTAAAGGCTTCAAAACAGACCAATGTTTAAGCAGCTACCAAGTGAACTACAGGTGTTGTGGGAGATTGAGCCAATTATTCAGCAGATGCTCTTTTTGCCTCTGAGAACTGAATTGGTAATAGTGCATAGGTCAAGAAGAATACGAATTTGGTGTGTAATATAATGAAAACCAAGTGCTTGCCCAGTACATTTTTTTTATTTTTAAACCCAGAAATATTTCTTGCATATTAGTGAATTCAGCTTCATCTATGTGTGAAAAGCAGTGGGAAAATTCTGAAATAATTTGCTTTGATGCCTTTGTTGTTATTATACAGCTTGCTGTGGTATTTTTTGAAAGCATATTAATGAAATATTTTTATATTTGCACAATTAGTAATGTTTTAACAATTCTACACAGATGTCTGATTTTCTCCACTTTGAGTAAAATGGTAATTCTGATTTTATTTATTTTTTCTTTAACCAGTACAAAGGGTAGTCATGGCCTAGTGTTAGTTTCAGTTCTAATAATGAAGTCACATTTTGTGACCCTTATCAGTTCACCTGCCTAAAAGTGTGCTTTATATATTTTTATATTAATAAATGTGCTTTTATCAGTGTGTTCTATGTAAATATTATTAATTTATCTAAAGGAGCAAATGTATGTTCTAGCATTCGTTATTAGGCATGTAGTGTACATGGAGACAGATTGCAAACACACACTTACAGTGGAGCATGTTATCTAACATAGCAGCCTCTTCTGTTAAGGACAGTCTGTATGTTGTGTCTCAGCCTCTTTGTAAGGATTAAGATGTTTCAGGGTGGTAGCTTGTTAATTTTTATTTGTTTCTGAAATATACTGTGCCCTGTGACTATATCATGTTTTTATGCTCCTGAAGCTAGGAGTTGTCATATTTTATGTACTAACTATTATATTGCTATAAAAGGTGTAACAGTCTGTCTTTTGAGAGCACTGCTACTCCTTCCTATCTACAGTATACATGTTGCTGATATACTGATAAAATATCAGTGGTACATAAGACAGCTATAGATACTGTATTCTACAGGTTTATTACTGGGGAATGTATGAATATTGTTGGCTCTATTTTACAGGGTTTTGCTGAGACTAGAT
Source organism: Aquila chrysaetos chrysaetos (assembly GCF_900496995.4). Lineage (NCBI taxonomy): Eukaryota > Metazoa > Chordata > Aves > Accipitriformes > Accipitridae > Aquila > Aquila chrysaetos. The sequence continues at coordinate 66,757,532 of NC_044005.1, forward strand.
CCTTCTCCAAATGACTATGAAGAAGATGTAGTGGAAATGTTTGGCTTTCAGTGGGTTACTGAAATGGCATTAGTTGAATCCTGTAGACTTCTCTTTGGATTACTTAGGTATGGTAATGTTCATGTATTTTATAATTAATCCACTTCTGTAATTATACCCACCTTAAGATTGTAACAAACTTTTATGATTTCACTATCAAATACTTAAAAAGGCTGTGGGCTATGCAATGCATCCAAAAAGATTATGGTGTCTTAACACCCCAGTGATGGTAAGACACAGATGGAATTATGGGAAGAAGTAAATTTTGTGTCACAGGTTGCTAATATTATGTGACTTATTATTAAGTTTCTAAGCAGTGTGGTGCATATCTTAGCCATCATCAGATAAAAATTGATAAGTATAGTTATTACAACAGAGTGTTGTGATTAATTTAGAAGGCTCTAACTTCAGAATATATGAATAAACTACATAAGATTTCCTTGAATGAGATTGTGCTACCCATATAATTAAAGTTGTCTTTTGAAGGTTTTACGTCCTTTTTTTGTGCATAAAGAAAAATGGAGGTTAAAAATCAAATACTGTAAATGCTGGATGCAGCACTTTCTTCAATTGTTTGGATTAGGGTAGCTTCAGCAATCTCTTCAGATACAGTTACTCAGTGTTTGACTAATTCAATGTAGATGTTTAATCTGGTCAATGCAAATACACAGATCACTGATAATCCTCTTTGCTTCTGATAATCCTCAGGATGTACAGCACATACAGAGAGTGGATGGGAGAGGAGCTTTTGTATGATTCCACAAATATATGTGATATATTCCATCATTCCTTTGATTGTAGTGGATTCTTCCATCCCTTTAGGGTATGACCAAGGGCATGATGTGAAACATCATTAATAGGGTCTGGCTTATTGAAACACAATGGCATAGATGGCAGGAAGTATATTAAAACCAGTATTATTTAGATATGCTTGTTTGATGCAAGCTTTGACTTCACTGTATTTAAAAAAAAAAAAAAATTAAAAAAAAATCTGATAATGAAGGAGATAAGAGGATAACTTAGTTAAAAGAAACACTGTATCGCTTTCAACGTTTAGTCTGAACTGTTTATTACCTGTTTATTAACATAAAATCACTGGGCAGTGAGAGCGATGTAGTTGATTTGTTGAATTAAATAGATTTTTTTCTGTAATGTAAACTACTCTGTAATTGTAATAGAGATGAACCTAAGGCATAATATATTGTGGGTTTGAAGTTATTCAAGCTATACATGTTTTAAAACCTACTGAACTGGTAGGAATAATGGATTTCAGCTAACTCTTGGCTATGAGAGTTTGGTTGCTAAGCTGTCTTTTGGTGTGACAAGTCCCTCTGCAAAGATATTCTCTCTTTCAGTTCATTTGTTCAGTCATAAAATGGAACACTTTCATTTACAGACCAGTTGACAAGTGAAAGTAGGAAAACTCCTTTTTCCATTGCAGAAGTCTTATGTGTTAAGTACAAGTTATAACAATTCTTGAGGACAAGGTGGCTGTAAATAGGTCAATTTATGAAGTACAGATAATATCTGTGTTTAAATACATGCTTACAGAAACCTAGTCTTTTTTTAATGTGTCTGTAAATATTAAAGAATGTTATTATTTTAAAATATTATAATAAATAATAATACTGTACAGCGGAACTGCAAGTTAAAACTATTAATTGCACAATAAAAAAAATTCTTAGCTTTTTTTTTATGTGATTGAAGCTGTGTGAGTCGAAGTGAGTAAGTATACCCATTGAAGTGGGTATATTAAGACAATATATCTTTAACTGATTAATAAACAGAAGTACCAGTTTAACTGTCAGAATATTTATTTGCAAATCAAATGATTTAATAATTAACAAACATGAGGATCAATCTTTGAGGTACAAATGCAAATTGAAATTAAAAAGACTTATTTAACTGATGTCTTTGTTATGCTTCTCATGCCCAGTTTGTGCTTTTATTTTATCAGCCCACTGTATTCTGTCTTTTGTCAATTCAGTGGAGAGTCCTTTTTTTTTTTTTTTTTTACTCCTTCCTGTGTGGCTCCTTTCTCACTCTTTCTTTCTCTAACCTTCAGCCTCAACAGCCTTCTTTCATAAAGTCCTCATGCTTTAGACTTCCTTCCTTTCTACATGGTTGAAATACTTGAAAAATTTGTGTAGAAATTCAGCTTTGATTTCAAAACAAAACAAAAAAACTCCACAACCCACCTAAATGGCTGAAGATAATCTTGAGTAGCTGGCGTGATTTTATCTAAGGAAGGAAGAGCTAAGGGAGATAATTTTAATGTGTGCCTGTCCTTTAATATGCAGCTTACAACCTGGGGTTTTGAATCCTTGTGGGCACTTAGTAGTTTTCAATTTTTTTTCTTTCCTAAGAACATTCGATCTGGGTTTGATCCAAGTATCCTGTTTTTGAATCCTTCAGTAGTTGCTGCTTTGACTGTATAAGAAATGAGGCAGAGAGCTCCTTCCTCAATTTATGCAGCATTTTCTTTCAAAAGTCTGTCTTACACAGTTGCGCTTTTCACATATGCACTTTAGTACTGTGTTATCTGTGTGGAGACTATACTTGAAGACCACTTAAAAATAACAGTTGTTGCAGAATATGGCTGAGTACTTACCTATGTTACAGCTTTTTTTGATTTTTATTTGCAGTAGCAGTTAGCAGCTTCTTTAAAAATGTTCTCTCTCCCCACCAAAACTGAACTGAGTTTTAATTCTAGAGACACTTTCTCCTTTTACTCTGCTATATTTGTTGCTCTTTATCTTTTGTGCTCAAGTTAAGCAGCAGACCACCCTAAGCAGGAAGCGGGAAAAGCTGCTGACAGAATTCACTAGTGCTCATCCACAAGTAAATTAATTTAGTATATACTGAGTGTATGCCGTGAGGGCTAACTTTCAGGTTTATCCTGTGGTCAAATATGAAGTGGAGTTACACTTGTGGAAAGATCACTTACAGGGAATGGCTTTCGGGGTTTTTGTGTGTGTGGTTGTTTTTTCCCTCTCACGATATTTAGCTAATTTTGTGTTTGTTGTTACTGTGTTTAATGTTTTAAAAACAAGCAAAAATTCTATCCGTTGTCATTGCTTCACACTTGGATATGTCTGTTGCCTTCTACTAATACTCTTTCCTAAGTTACATTTCTGTAAGCTTTTTCAGAAATACGAAGCAAGAAACACCTCTCACCTCTCTCTGTTCTATTTAGACCTTACTAAGATGTAGTTAAAGGACTTTTACCTATATGAATACCATAAACCTTTGTATTCCTTTAATTAGGCAACAGATACACAGACTGGAAAACCTAGTACAAATGAGTTCATCTGATTTTGGTAAGTTTAACACATTTAATCTGACATTGGGATAGGTATCTGACTACCTTTTCATTATAGGCTTATATTATCACAGATACATTGTGCTTTGACTCTTGACCAAGGGCTCATGGAGTGGGCCACAGAACAGCATAAGCCTGCAGTAAGGGTACAAATATAGGCAACCAAGTGATGTAAGGTAGTGTGAAAGTACATAGTGGAAATGTTGTGAGTCAGTTTGAAACCAGATCTGCCTGTATAGTAGGTGCACAGGGCAATCCTGACCTTACTGACCTTAGTGGGGAATTTTGCATTAATTTGACTTGAGCAAGATGTCACCCCTAAGGTAGAATTTGGTGAAACTATTAACTCGTTTAATTAAAAATGGAAAGTTGCATCAAAACACCCAATAACTATTTTAGTTACAAAGGTAGTAGGTTGGGACTTTTTTCAGTGTTCTCTTGGCTTTTATTTAAACAAGTTAGTTATATTTGCTTAGTTTAGAGTTATTTGCAGCAGGATCGATAAAATGGGATCACTACAAAATGCTTTGTTTCAATTAAACACTAAGGCATGAGAAGCAGTATGTTTCTGAAGGATTATTGCAGCCTTGGGCTTATTCTAAGTTTGAAGGCTGAATTACTTAGCAAGTTGAGAAGTAATTACTCAGAAATAAACTGTCTGTAGTATATTCTCATTCCAGATAAATTGCTAGTGTTCTAAGAGTGTGAGTGAATATTTTTACACATTATTATTATTTTGGTTTGGTATTGTCATGCTCTGCCATTTAAATCATTGGTATGAATTTATCATCAAGCTTCTTTCATATGCTTTTGTTGATTGTATCTTAAAAGTCTAATTTTGCTGGCATTGAATACATAAGTGGAAATAGCCTTATTTTAAATTACATTTGAACTTTGATATGGTAGCTGGACATCAAGAAACTGTTCTGTAGTTCTTTTTCCCTTAAATTTAAGCATCTGCTTGGTCCTCTTCTCTGTATCCTGTTCTTCCTCTTGTCAAATAAGCTAGTAAAATAAATAGCTGTTGAATTTTATGCTTTGCACCAGGCTTTGTTTGTGACTTAGAGCAAGTCACTGATCCATCTGTGACTCAGTTCCTCCTTTATACAAGCAGGCTGGTAGGAGAGGGGTGTTGTGAGGAGTAAAATATTTAAAATGATCAGGCAGTGTGATGTTAGGTATTATTGATGTCTTAGATAAATGCGCTGTTGCCACTGCTTAAAACCCCAGTTTAGAGTTTTAACTCAGTAAATCTTTGTTGTGCGCATATGTTTTTACAGATATCAATACTGTATATTTGATTTCCTATCAGTCTTTATGAGCTTTGGAGACTTGGTACTGAGAACTGTGTAATGTGGAAGCCATATAAAATCTTTTCTTATGCTCTGTGTTGTTTTGTCTTTTTTTTGAAAATACCTGATCTGTTCTTAACACTCTGCTGTTCCTGTTTTGTTCCACTTATTTCATCGCTCAATGATTTAGGACAGTATGCAAAAGATTTTGTAGTGAAATACTGTAATATAAAATTTTGCTTAAACAGAACTTCTGAGAACTTAGGGTAAAATATTTGTTACTGCTACAAAGCAGCAGTAATATCTATAAATAATTCCTTTAGAACAAAGTGATTGGAGCCTCTAAACCTGTGGTTCACTACCACGGCAGATCCTATGGCATCTTGTGTGGTAGGGGTAGGCTGTACACTGGAATATTATGGTACTTGTACCAGTTGATTTGCTTCACTCTGTGAGCGTTGCTCAAAAGATGTTGAGATAGGCTTATACGCACAAAACTTTTATTTGTGGGGTCCATAACAAGTGGCATACGTGAACTTCAAGGTTACCGGGAGGGTATAGGGGAAACAAAGGAGAGACAGGGAGCAAGAAAAGGAAAGGGAAGACTCGCTAGTGGCCAGCTGGGAAGAGGAGCAAAGGCGACTGCCTTTCCCTGGACATGCAGTCAAATGCAGCAGGCGTCAAAGAGTTTTTGCCATTCATCTCCTCTAGCATGATACACTTTCATTGGGGCCTGCTCAAACTCCTCATTTGCTGTTCCCATTTATGATGCTCTTAATGATTGGCACGTGCTTAATCAGGTTCATGTGTTGCAGGCTGACTGATTGCTAAGCATTTGCATATATATATTATTGGGCATTAGTTACTGGGTATTTAAATGACTGTATCTGCTTTGTTATGCACTAAGTTTCATCCGTCTCTAGTATAAGCTGAAAGGTACAAGGCTGAAAGCTACAAGGCAAGATGTGGGAATAAATGAGTGATTCTCACACCAATGGCAATAGCTTCCAATGAATTTGTGCCATAATGATGGTGTTTGAGCTTGCAGGTGCAAGATAAGGAGGGTAACACCATGAGAACAACAGCTTCAGGGAGCAAAGGAAAGGAGACATATAGCCTCAATAACTGGCTGAAAGAGTACAGAGCTGCAAGTGAAAGGCAGGCTACAGGATCGTGAGTGGATGGCTCTTAGCATTACACTTTTTAAGGCACTGTGTAACAACGTGATGCTTCCTAGGAAGAGAAGTTACAAAGCATATTTCCAAATAAGTCCACCTGCTTAAGTCCCTCAACAGAAAAGGATGCTGAGAAATTGTTTCACACGTCTTTTCTGAAGGTGTCTTGGAAGCAGACAGGGAGCAGGGCAGTAGGGTTGAATGATTTCTTCTAGCCCTGATTGCTTGCCTCTGCCACCTTTCCTGAGGGACTGGATGCCTTCTTTTCTCTGTGTATCTGGATATGCACCTGAGATGATAAGATAAAGAGTGGATCCCTCTGGCAAGATGACATTTAGAAGTGGGTTTTTGCCACCAGTCACCTTCCAAGTTGTCCTCAGAAAAGAGGGTGGCTTTCCAGTGGTCTTGTTTAATTACTGGGGAAAATGCACGTTACATGAGTCACAGTCTGGGCACATCTGCTTTGAGCTGTTGATCTCTTTTACTTCAGGTCAAGCTGCAAACTTGCACTCTGAAGCGGAGACCATCAGGTGTCAATGTACTGAGTTTTTGCATTATGTGAAAGTTTTCATCTTCAGGTGAGATTTGCACACAATTTACCAACTTATGTACTGAGCTTTGTGTAGCTGCTGCTTATCTGTTTTCTGATTGTGTGTCTGTGTATGTGTGCTCAGGTATCTGGAACCCCCTAAAGTGGAATATGATGGAATGCTCCATCCATATGAAGAACTAGAAGCGCAGTTACCATCCGTGTTGGTGGAAGAGCTTCATGCTTTGACCATGCACATTGGTCACCTTTGTGAACTCCCTAGTAGTGTCCTGGCAGCATTTACAATTCAACATCAGGCAAAGGTTGATGTCTTTTATAAATTTAATTTTTTTTGTGTAACAGTACATATTCAGCTTGATAAATTTTGGCTGAATAAGAATTAATCTTTCTTCAGGCTGAAATTGAAGTTATGCTTTGTTTGGTGTTTTTTTTTTCCCCTTTTATTAACTAAGTGCCATCCCATACTTGGCAAACTCAACTAATGAGCTCTGGATTTTCCATTGTTGTTTTTATTTATTTATTTATGTTTATGTTTTATAGCTTTTTAGAATTCTTGCACTGAACAAATGATGATATCTACAGGTAGATAAGTAGGCTTGAATTAGCGTGGTATGTTTAAAAAATTCCTTGGTGTTTGTCCTTACTAATGGTTAGAATTTCTGAGCTTCCCAGTAGGAGGGGCACTTTTTTTAAAAATACATTCTGAAATCTGACTCAAAATAGGAAAAGATCACACATATAAAGAAGGAACGTGCAGACATGGAAGTAGGCACTGCAACATTAAACACTAATGAAGTATACACCATTAATATTTGTGCATACATATAATAAATGCTTTTAAATCTTTTAGAAAGAAAAAGGAATTTCAGTCTTGGCTTGTATAAACTAGTATCTGGAGAGGAATGATCCACTGGGAAACAGCATTTTGAATCTTTCTGTTCATTTAGCTTGTCAGTATGGCCACTGTTGAGCTGATGAAAGAAACAGTAATTTCAAGTAAACTTTACAGAAGAGAATATTGAAATTTTGGAACTACTTTCAGAGCACACTTTTCTGGAAAGGAAAGGATAACTAAGGCTGTTGTAATCTGTCAAGCTTGAATCAAAACATTGTGTTTAAATTGTAGTTTAGATCAGATTAAAGAATTCACGAACATCCTTTACAGACAGAATTAATTGTCATGAAGGTTTTTTGTTTGTTTTCTTTTTTTTTTTTTTAACTGAATGGCATTTTTGTGTGTTACAGTGTATTTGATCATAGATCTCCATAATGTTCATCGCAGGCAAAATGTGTGCACATCTTCACGTGTCTTCGTACAGTATCCAGAATTTGCTAAAGAAATGTTAAAAATAAATAAATGTGTATATTTCCAATCACAGGTCTTTCCCCCATCATGGCATTTACTACACCTCCACTTGGATATTAACTGGCTAGTATTGGAAGTTCTTCATGTACTAAGTGAAAAAATGATGAGTAAGTACGTAGGTTTTTTTCTTGAACTTACTCTTGTACATATGACTTACCTAGTTTTTTCATCTTAATTTGTCCAGAATCATTTACTACTTTTGGTAGTTTTTAAGCATAGCTTTATTTAATAGGATAAACTCAAATATGGTGAAGGCAGGTTCTTCGTGAATCTTCATGTAGCTGAAATTAAATTAAATAGCATTAGGAATTTGTTCTATCAAAACTTGACCAAGATTACAAAGTTTGTTCTCAACTGATGCTTACAACATACTAAATACTTAATAACAATACACTTTTTGACATCACAAATAAAAATACATTTGCAGAGATTCAGAATGCATAACAGTGAACAGCAATTTGATGAAAACAATGTAGAAAAAGTGTCCAAGGATGGACCAGAGCAAAGAATCTCAGAACAGAGAATTTGTATTGTTAACCATATGTGATGCTAAGAAAATACTGGGCAAAAGAAGAAGCCTCAGTCAGAGGAGTTTGTAAAAGTACAGAAAAAGAAAAGGGACTTTTTTTTAAAGCCTTTAAAAGGGCAAAAAGTAGATTGATAAGAATAAGCTGTTCATAGAAGCTAGATAAAAAAGGTCATAGAATGCAATGGAAGAACCCAACTTCAAATTATCTCAGTTTGCTGAAGAATTGTTAAAATACAGAAGACAACTTTATTTGCTTTGTGAGAATTATATCTATTGTTCATGTCCATGCTAGCAAAATAAATCACAAAAATGTATTTTCTTCCATAATCATTGTGTCACTACAACCAAACTTACCCCCCACCCTCCCGTTATTATAAATTATCAATATAAATTCCATATAGGAATTGCAACAATTGGGAGTAAAGTTGAGGTCCAGAAAGAATGCACTGTATGTTTAGTGCAGGTAACTGGTAATGAATCTGAACTCTTGGATTAGCTTTTGCCTGCTCTGAGTTCTGTCGCAACACAGCCTTGCTCAGATTAATGCATCTTCACTGTTTCTGCATGTCTGTGTTACTGGATAATGTGTGGGTTGGCTGTTTGTTCTATAATTCTAATTTTCTTTTATGATCTGTTGTGAGATAACCCGTTTTCCTTTTTTGGGGCTTTTTGGAGAAAGGATGGGAAAACTTGGAGGCAACTTACTGTCCGGAATTCTATATTTCTAGATAAAGTTCTGAGTAATAATGCAGTAATCCATTTTCGTAAGAGAAAGTTTGTGCTTTTTAACAACAAAATCTACTGGTCAAGACAGTAGTATCTCTGCATATATTATCTTGTCTTGTATTCTTATGTGCCTTGTAGAATTTCATAGGTTCTCATCTCATTCTGTAGAGCATGCTGAGTAGAAACTTCCCACTGCTGAGACCAATAGCAGGATAGTGGGTTCAGGGCTTCACCCTGCATTTCCAAGAATAAAATACAGGCTCGTTCTACATATCTTCTGTTCCACTGATGTCAAGGGAGTTGTACTGTTGAAAAGCTTGTGGGATAAGATCTTACAGCCTCTTAACTTTACCATTTTATCTGTGTTAATGTCTACAAATGCTCACGTTGGAATATGATCATGCCAGCTTTTTACATCAACACATCCAAAGGAAAGTGTTAGACCTCTCCAGAATTGTTTGTCATCAACTTGCATCTCTGCGAAACATGTCATGATTTCAGAACATGCGCACTGGCATGTGACAAAAAGGAACTTGCAGATAAATAAATCTTTATTCCACTGCAAAAACTGTGCCAATAAAAGGCTGTAAAGTGCCAAACTATTTTACTGTCAACCAGAATAATACCGGACTTCAGGGTAATAATGCAGGCCCTAGCTTGATCTTAGAATGGATGAACTTTCCCAAATGAGTTTGTAGATTAACATTACATACAGCTCAACAAGCCAATTCTAAAGTATATAGAATAGAAAAAAAAATTCCTCTCTGTCTTGTATTCCTACAGCCAGGACTAAATAGGTCTAACTTTCTTCTGTGTTTTAGGACAAGTTGTATATGCTAACCGCTTCATAAATCTAACCGGAGAGAATTTAACCAGTATCAGTTTATTTGAAACACACTGTGGAAATCTCATATCTGATTTAATAAGCTTGTCCATCAACAAGTATATCAAGGTAACTTTTTTCTTTATATAGGACACAGGCAGTTAGATGCTTGTATTGGGACCCATATGAATTAGATATTGCACCAATGCATAGATGATTTCTTACTGCTAAGTTTTAAATGTTATGTATGGATTTATATCTCCATGTTTTAAAGAGTGTTATTTGTTAGGAGCTAAAATTGTGTTATATTTATTCATGACCATCTGGCAGTTGAATGAGAGAGTAATATTGAAATGCACTGTGTACAGAGCAGAAGTGAGTGCCACATTTCCTAAGTTCAGTGTTCCAGGTTTAATGCCAAACATGGTACAGTCTAAAAGGTTTAGAGCTATAGGTGCAAAAAAAAAAAAATCTTTTCAAACTCTCTCAACAGAAACAAAAAGAGAGTAACTATAATCCTGGCAGTGAGCTAACTGGACACTTACAGACTGTCATATTACAGTTTATTGTTGCACTGCTCCTATTTCCACAACCTCATCTTTCTGTTACAGTGATTTTATGTTTGTCAAGGGAAAACTTGTCCTTCTCCTTTCTTTTCTTTTTCTTTCCTTCTACAGCTGCAGTGTTTTTCTCACTTGTTTTGAACACTCCAAAGCTAGAAAGTCATAATAGCTCTGTATAGCAGCTAGTAAAAGAACTATGTAATCTTCTTTGTGTCATTGTGAAACCTGCTTTAGGTGGGCATGTGTCATTCACGAGTGCAGGACTGAACTCTGAGAATAAGTAGCAGTGACCACTGTATAATTTATGTTTTCCTAGTACAAAGACATGAAAAACGGAGTTCCCCTTCTTTCATATTACTGTTGGGGGGGGTGGGAATGGCTGTACTAGCATTTGATAACTATTCTTTTAAAGTATCTTTCTGTAGAGAACTCTGTTACCTTTTAAAATCAGTTTTATCTATTAAATTATCAGATAATACTGCAACTTCCTCCCCCATGAAAAGCAAATAGATGAAAGTAATTTTTTTAAAGGAAGATTCAAATAGCATCTGTTGACCATTGTGCTTGATGGTAGGCTTTGAAATGTCAGATGTTAAAATGACAAATTCATCCTACTTCCACAGAGCTACATTACAAGGAGAGAAGATTTTTTTTTGCCACTGCTTTCTCTTCAGCTCTCCCTGGGCTTGAGCCTCACAGCTTGAACTAGTTCTATTGGAGATTCATTTCTGAAGTGGAGCTTGCACTTGAGCTGGATAACATGTCTTCAGCTGGTGCCTCCTCTAGTATGCATTAATTGCTATAATCCAGTAATAGAAATAACATCCCTCAAAACTGTTGAAAACACAACCGATACCCATAATAGATGACACTGTCAGATCATCACTAAAACACGTCATTAAGCTTTTGGCTGAGAATATTCAGAAGTGCAGCTCTTAACATTGTGGGTATCCTTGAAAGGACGGATGTAAACTCTAATCCGCCAGACTCATATTTGCAGATCTGTTTCTTGGGGCAGCTCTGGTATCAAGACACTTGGATCATGTACTGAGCCCTTTGTGCTCTGAGATACATTTGGCAGAGAAATATATATCCTTGGATATCTTCTTTCTATTTTCAGCAGCATATTTCTGGCACCAGAGCTCTATTGTCCCGACAGTACCACAGCTTGAGGTTATAACCTTTCTTACCAAGATACTGAACTTGGGATGTTGCAAGCGGAAATCCAAGCTCTCTCCGAAGAAAACAATGTCTCGGTTATCCTTAGTCTAACCAGTATCTGTGTGGTGTCTTGCTTTGATACTACTAGCCAAACTCTATCCTGGATGGGTACTGCACATCTCGTGCAGAAGAGATCCTGCTATCTTGAGAAGAACACAGTAGTAGGTGCAAGTAGTAGATGGAAAAACCTAGTTGCTGCAACAACTGGTACTCCATGTAAAAGGCCTGAAACTGTCACTTGTAAGATAGTTTGTGTACCTAGTACTTCCATAAAATCCTCCAGTGTTATAGTGCGTCTGTAATAAGTAGACTGCTCCTTTTTGAGGGATCTGTTTTGCTCTTTGGTGATGAGTCATAACCAGAGTATTTTTGAGGCACTTCATTTTTGGGAAGTTAGTAGTTAAATAATGAATTTTTCAACAGACTTTAGTAGTCACACTGATGTTTATTCTCAAGATGATATTTACATAAGATTAATTCAGGTTGTTGAGAGATTCCCATAACAGATCTTTAACTAAAAGCATGAGGAGGCATAGGCACATGAAAAACTCTAAACAGCATATGTGGAATGTGAATAATACAATTATGTTAAATATTTTAGTCTTGACCTCGTGATGTATTTAAATTGATTATCAGGGTCCACCCTGGCAATTTCATAGGGTAAGCAGGGTTCTTTGTAGAGAGAGAAAAACAAATTATGTGTCACACTTCTAAATACATATAAATTAATATTTATAATTAAGTGTTCAGTATTTAAACGTGATTTGGAGCTGTATGAAAACAGCAGTTGTAAACCTATTATTCTAAAGGTGGGTGATAAATCAAAAGTCTGTATCCTTATAGAATGTTATACAGATTTGAATCTATTGGTGATATACTTGTTCTTCTAATTGTGAGAGTGTGGTTTTTAGTCATTAACTCTCACTTCTGTAATGTCTCTTTCATGCAGATACTGCTGTCACTGGCATTGCATATTTTGATTTAATTTTTAATTTACACCATTAGATTTCCAAATTCAGAAATGATTTTAAGTACCAGTGTGATTTGAGAATAGTTGTGCATGAATGGATCAGGAAGAGCATGAGGATATAAAAATTCAGGATTCATCTCATCAGATCTAGGTGTCTAGGAGTTAGTTGGCTAAACTAGTCACTCTAGGTTCTTTTTATTGTCAGAGAAGGATAGCAACAGTTCTTTATCCTGCAGTGAGTTAGATGAATTAGTCTCTCTAGGTGCCCATTCCCCTCTATTTGCTTTAGAGGACAGTAAGTTGATTATTCAAACTTGGACTACTCATTGTTTAGGGATAAATTGAGTATGAGGTGCTTTGTCCTGCCTCTCTTCTTTCAACATTTCTGCTATTGTGTCCTTGTTGAAGGTAAAATGTGCTGAATTACGCTATTTAAGCAAAGTGTTTCTCACTATTTTTACTACCTCTGAATAGAATTCAGTGGATTCATAGGTCCTAAGACAGAGTAAGTAAAGTTTTCTCTATACTATGGTTATTTCAAATACAGTGCTGGTAGGTCTTAAAAACATTAAAGCATACAGAGAATTTTTATGTATTTAGCACTTCCTTTTGCTGTTTTGCGTATTTTGTTTCACAATTCAGGGAATGTAAAACTGAAAGATGAATCACAAGAAGACTACTTAGCATTTGAAATGCATCAGTCTGAGTGAATTTTGTTAAATATGGAATAGTAATCAAATAACGTACATGACTTGAAATATGCTGTTTTATGCATATTAAAAGAATGCCTTCCAGTAAATTTACCGAAAAGCAGATTTTGTGAAATGTTGTGGGAACATTAACATCCTCATGCCAACAAAAACATATTCTACTAGCATTATGCCTAGTCATTAAGGATTTTTCACTTAAAAATAGCAACAATAATAGCTATTAAATCATTTGAAATCTTTTTCTTATCTTCCCAAGAACATCAAGAAAATCTAATCAATCATTTTTTCTTTTCCCTACTGTCAGACAATGAATCAGTATTTATTGAAATTCCTTTTCATTTAGGCCTCAGCATCCCATTTTCATTTGGTTAAATAATGCTTGAAAGTGGCTGGGAAGAAATAGCACAACCTGTAACTTATGCAGAATTAGGAAACGGTCTTTGTTGTATGAGAGATATATTTTGGATGTTAATGAAATAATGCACTTTCCAATATGTATTTGTAGCTATATTATTTAACTGCAAAAAAAAACCCAAACAACCAAAACCAGAGGAAATATTGGTACATAAAATACAATTTCAAAAAATAACACTTCTCCGAATAATTGTATTGCATATTCTCTTTCAGGTGAGACCTTCTGAGGCTCTTACTAGTCACCATTATTTCTGTACTTGCATTAAAGAATTATGGATTCTACTTATTCAGTTGCTGGACCACAGAAATAAAGGGTCTCACACAGAGGTAATGGAAGAGTACTGTTACACATGCATGCATGTTAAATACGCAATACAGTCACCAAATGTCCCCAGATTGCCATGGATGCACTAGTGCACATACCTGATAATAGAACTAAGCTTCATATTTGCTTTAGGAGGACTGCATGCTAGCTGTGATGCTTTAGGCTGCCGTCTTGAATGTGCATCACGTCCTGACTCTAGGTTTGCGGTGTACTGTTTAGTTATGACCTAGGGCACTTGATAAGGAGTGCTCCTTGTGCTAAGGAAAGCAAAGCAAAGGAACAGACTGTGAAAGTTGTATGGTAGAACAAAAGAAAAGAAACCATGTTTACCCATTTTTAAAAAAAAAGTATTATTTGCAATTTATGTGTTATGTCATGCAATGGTTCATCTGCAGGCATTAGAAACATGAGTACAGTCAGACCAATGATCCATCTGGCCCATGTTTCTGTCTTTGGTACCCATTCCTTAACTACCTGTACAAAAACAACCTGTTTTTTGTTTTTTAATCTTGTAGTTGCTGACTTCTTTTGATGCCCCCTTACACTTTTATTGGAAGAGCCAATCACTACCTGTTCTCCTTCCTTGTACCACTATTACTTTATATGTCTCTTCAGGTTTTTTTTCTGGTATCTCTTCCCTTCTGCCTTTTCTAGGCTAAAGAGTCTTACTGTATTTAGTCATTCTTTTTACAGGTGCCATTCTTTGCCTGTGGTCATCTCTGTCGCCCTTCTCTGAACCTTTTTCCATACTACTACATCCTATTTCAAATGGCAGAGTACCAGCATTGCATGCAGTATTCCAAGTATGGGTTAGGTGGCCATATGATTTTATACATTGCATAATGACATTTTCTATTTTGTTCTTTTTCCTTTGCTAATATTTTCTAGTGTTTTGATTTTTCTTTGACTGCTGGTTAGAATGGAGCTGATGTTCCTCCGAATGAATATTAAGAAGTGTCAAAATCCTTTGAAAGTTTTCTGAAATAATCTTTATAAAAACCAAAGCTGCCATCTGCACAATGAGTACTGTTCACTTAGTATAGAATGAAGTATTTCATGGTAGAGTGTTTGTACTCATAGCTATTTGCTCATTAATGACAACAGATGTAAAGGTGGACAACACAAGTGAAACTTCATTAACGTTAATTGTTCGTGCTAGCACTAGCATGTTGAAGCATAAGTTAGGATCAGGACCCAGCTAAGGTGGGTGAAATACAGTTGCAAAGAAGTTGCAGAGAGTTTCTGTGTAATTAGGGAAGATAGGCACAAGCTGTAAGAAGTAGTAATATTGTGGTATAGACAGGGATCTGAGCCAAAGAGAATTAATCAGTTTGTCAGCGCTGGAACAGACTTGAAACAAAGCAGGGAATTTGAACCTCAGTTTGCTGTCTTTCACATTGATTCTCTACCATCTACTACTATATTCCTCTTGGTTAGGTTAGTCTGGCACTAAGAGTTTTTCAAAAATCTGTTATAAAAAGTCTTCATTAAAGAAGTATAATCTCTCTCACGTGAGTGTTGGTGCACCATCCCGTCTGCACATCGTCATTCCATCAGCTTGTAATTTTGTCTGTGAAGTATCACGCCATGTTCTTCCTTGTGACCAAAGCTTGTCCTTTCACATTGCTTTTTACTGGCAATTTAAAGCTGATATTCTAAAGTAGCCCCAGGTTTTCTCTGGTAATAATGAACACTGGTTTTTGTTATTTTCTTTAAATGACTTGTCATCTTGCTTGTTCTCTGTAAAAGCAAATTAATCAATAAGACAGTATTGTAAAGAAAATTGTTAACATAGGCTTTGTAATTCAACACAGTTCAAATTTACTTTTGCATTTTCTATAGTGTTTCTGGAGCTTGGTGAACAAAAATCTAAAGAATATTTTTGAAAGGCCAAGTAGTTCTGAAAGGATGTCTGGTTTTGAAACAATTCAGTGTAAAGACCCGTTGAGTTTTAGCTGGTGGATTATTACTCATCTGGCATCACTCTACCAGTTTGACCGTAATGGAAATCTAGATGAAAAGGTGGGTATGCTTTTTTCTAAATACCTAAAAGTTGTTATAATTTATTCAGGTCTCTAACTTTGCTTGGTTATTTTTGTTGACAGAAAACAATTCATGTTGTAAAACAGGAATTTTCACACTCCTTAAAAAAAGGTCCTTTAAGATTGGTGGTGTTAAAGTGTGCTTTGTACAAGTCAGTAAACATTCCAGGAGCCCCTGACATAATCATGTTATACACCACATATTCAGTAGATTACTGTATTTGGGAAACTTGAAATATCCCAGCTAGTTAGTAGCACATATACTTAATGATGTAGCATATGTTTTAAGACTGTCTGCCTGCAGCATAAATGCTTCACTGCGTTTGTTGTTTTAGGAACTGAACACATTAGAGTGTACTGTACGAAGTATAAACCTCAAACATTGACTGTGTAATTGTTAATGCCACTTTTTTTTTTTAAAAAAGTGGTAGGTCTGTTCTGGATAAATTCCGATCTGTCTAATTGCATTCCCTTTGCATTGCAGCAATGGCATGATGAGGTGCACGTATATTTGTGTATGCAGCTTAATTTTCTGTATTGGTGTGGTACCAATAGGCAATGTTTAATAACTGTTGAATTCAAGTTTCAGTTTAGGAAGTTCTGGCAGTAAGTTGCAAGATGTTTGCTCTTAGAAGATGGCCTTAGATTTTCCTACTGGCTAGAGCAGGCTAGTCCCCGATTAATCAGGTTCTTGCCTGTGAATCTCATTGTGAGGGACTTGACATTACCATGCATTCTGTAAGGGACCTAGATGAGACCTGCATATGCCACTCCTACACCTGTAAGATGTATGTAGGGCCATACTTGGTACTGATGCATCAAATTCCTTCATGGACCTCACTGCAGTTTTCTGAAGTTCTGGCATCATATAAGCCCTGATGCTTCTTTAAGTCTCTTACTCCAAGATTCATCCTGCCTAGTTTTAAGTTTCTAATCATTTATTTGCAAGGAAATAAGCATTTGTTGAGGCAATTCATCCTTTTTGAGAGGTATGAAAGCTGACCATTTTTCTTAATTGACTATAGAGGGAGCTGACTAGAAGCTAAAGAGATAGCTGAAGATGCAGAAATCTAGATTTTGTGGGCTCTTTTTGTCTGATAGTGTTTTTGGCACTAGGGAGAATCCTGTCATGCCATCTTCTGTCATCTGTCCTTCTGTTCTTTGATCTTTTGCCTCATTGTAGTTGGGGGGGGGGCAGGTTGTGTTTTTTTGGTTGGTTAGGTTTATATTCCCTAGTTTGCCAAGCATCAGCTATATATGGTTTCTTCCACAAATTGGGCTTAATTGCCCTTTCTTGTAAAGTGTCTTTTTATTATTTGTAATTTAGTAGTGTGTATTAAAACTGGAAATGTCATACCCTTTTTCCTGTTAAAATCTTTACCATGATTTCCTGTTCTGACTTGGGACGAAAAGTTGAAAACCTTGAAATACGTTTGTGAACTGCAGATCTGTAAAGAGAGAAGAGTCTGATCACATTAGTTGATCAATTTGTTTTGATAACTTAAAATCCCACCCCCCCATCTTTAGATCTTTAAAAGCATTAGTATATAAACAGAGAAGGAAGGAAAACTGTTGAACTTCTGTGAATACTTTTAATCCTAAGTAAAATTAGACTTTCTAATAAAAGTAAGAATTACTTTCATTGATTTTTATCTTGCAAATTCCCTGATTCGTCAAAAAAAAAAAAAAAAAAAGATAGGGAAGGTGTGGTAACTCTGCTTGAATATTTAGCTGAAAAACTCATGACCATTTCTGGTGACTAGAGGACTTGATCAATGTGGGATGCTTATGCTTCTGCTGCTTGCAGGTTGACAGATCCTTCAGGATCCAGTGGCAGGCTGCTTATTATCATGTGGTTCAGTCTTTTCTAATAATACCATTGCAAAATAAAGCAACTTCTTATTCATACAGTATAAAATTGCAGACCACAACTGATTGTTATACGGAAGGTTGTCTCAAGCTTCAGTTGCTTTTGCCCCATTACTATGGTAGTGGGGGAGGACCACAAACCGTAGTGTATTTCAGAGGGACATTGGGGAAGATTAGAATTACTATACTCCCTGCTTATTAGAGGAACTTACATGGAGAGAAAAGGTTATTCCCAGGTTGAATACAGAAACCAGTGTGAAGCAGACATTTATCCTGGGTTTCTTATATTTTATGCCCTAATCAAAATGCAGTGATACTGTTTACTTTGATCATTGGATTTTTTTTTCCTGTCTCTCATACTGATACATACTATGTATTTAGCCTCATGAGAGATTATTTTTTGCCCCAGGCACTATATTATTTAAATAAGCCAAACAGATGTAGAATGGAAAAAAGGATTCCTGTTGTTCTTATTTTAAAGTAGGAATCTGAGATGCAGTGACAGGAAGTGACTTGCCCGAGATTAAATAATATTTTTTCCTTAGAGCCCACCTGGGAGAAGAGAATTTCCAAGTCTCGATTTGTAAATCATGAGACCGTCCTGTGCATGCTCCCCTTGATGTTTCCAGTAGTCTTTATGTTCAAACTGTTAGCTGTGCTTCGCATTTCTCTGAGTGTGGCTGTGAGTTTGTCCAGGGATCCCTGTTCTCTTAAGTGCCATGGGTGCTTACAAAAAAAATCTATCGGTAACAACAGTGCCTTTTCACACACCACAGGAATGTAATCTGTCATAGATAGTTGATGGTAACCATTTTTCTTTAGGTCCGGTCTGCAATGCCCCCCCCCCCCCCATCCCCCTGCCGAATTACAGCCTCAAACATTCTTTGAACATTACAAGACCATGATATAAATTTGTGAAGCCAGTGGAATTACATCAGGGTTCAATGTAGTCCTGTTTTGTTGGTTAAACATCTGATATGATAGCTTCGTGACACATGCTTTCTTTTAATTAACTGTGATCAGAGGTGGGAGGGTGATGTGTCATAATGATGGTTATTCATGTGCTCTGTAGTAAAAATTGCCTCTAAGCCTATGTCATCTGTGGAAGATTTTCAATTTTTTAATATGGTCTGCATGGCCTTGAGGTTATTATGAAAGCTTTTAAAATTCTAAATAGGTTTCAGACTTGCTTCTTTTTATTTTTTCCCCTTTAGCTCATATAACATAATTTCAAATATGCAATGATTCATATATATTGAATATATATTTCATAAACATGAAACCATTTTTTTAAACTAGAAAATTTTGGCCAGGTTTCTTAGAGACTCTGTTGTGAGTGTTGTACAGTACATGTCTTTCCATAACCCTCCATTCAGGTCTCACTTCACTCTTCTGAAAAGCAGGATTTGTACATTTGAAAACCAAATGGGACCTGATGAGAAAATTTGCTACTTCTGAACATTGCAGGGGTCAATTTCAATATACCACGGGCTAGGGAAATATAGGCAGAATTACTTGAGGCTAAGAATTCTTGCCTTTGAATACAATAATCTGAAATGACTACGTGGCAAGATATGCAAACATGGACTTCCAGCTGAGAAGCTTGGTATGGCTCTTCCAGGTAGTCAGCTGTTAGTCCTTGCAAAAGTTTCTTCCTGCAAACCCAGAGGGTCTCAGCTCAAGTTTTTGGTTTTAGCAGCACTTTTATGCCCTGTAAGGTCTTGAGGTATGTATTCTCTGACAAGGATGGATTGTAAACAGTTGCCATGCCATATCACCAGGGTAGCAGGGAATACTGTTAGGATGTAAATTTAGTGAGATTTGCATGAAACAAGTCTGTTAAGATAGAGACAATTGAGGCTAAAAAAAAAAAAAAAAAAAAAAAAAAGCGCAGCAGGTGGTTGGTGTCATTTTTTCCTGAGTTTGGGCTGAACCTGGGTGCACTCTTGTAATCAATTTCAGTTTGTGTCAGGAGTTCGCCCTCGATTACTCCAAGATCTTGTAAGGTGATCTGCATACTGCAGAAGCTGGAACTTTGGCTATAAACACCTTTTGTATAAATCATGTGTCCTTAGGCTATAGGGTTGCTAAAAGCATGTTCTGAGCAGGCTTCCAGACATTCAGAGGTCTCATAGCCATTTAGCATGACTCTAATATCTACTCACCTCTGATAAATCTGGCTTTTGAACAGTTGATTAGCTCTACTTGGGATCTGCATTAAGACCATGCCAGTGTGTAGGTATTCACATAACATCAAGCTCTAAAATACAGCAGTCAAAATACGACATAAAATACTAGCCAGAACTGTCTAGGAATGCTGATTGTGCAATGGGTTTTACTCATTATTGAAGTGCTACTTTTATTCCTTAGCTACTTGTTGATGCACTGGCCTCTCCTTCTGTGACAGGATGCTAGCTCTGGTTTCATGATACAAAGGCTTTGGCATCAATGACAGCTTAAGAAGTCCTGTTTACCACCCTAGGCATGATATGCCTTCTGCTGTTGTGGTGCAAATATTTGTGTCCCTATTCTATGACCTCGGTCAGGCCCTCCTCCCTTTTTCCATTCTTTCTTTCTCTCCTAAAGCTCTGGGTCAGTTCACTGATCTGGTTCACACTGTCCCTCACAAACAGAAGTACCAGAACAACTGAGTGATGGCATGCTACAGTTGTGAGGGCAGGAAGAACAGCTGCCAGGATGAGGAGGAAGCAGTGGGAACTCCTTAATTGATGCTGCTCAAGTTCCTGAATCGTGAAATCACAGCTTTAGTGTAACTTCCTGCAGATCTGTCCTTTCATTCATATTTGTTCCATAAACAGTCTACAGACTGTGACTTGCTACCATCAGCAATCTTTCAGAATTCTCTTTTTCTTGTCGTGCAAAAATGTAAAGCCACCAAATAGTCAAATTGTGTTACGTTAGTATTAGTGCATCTTTTTAAAGAGTTCATCTTTAAAATTCAGTCCTTTCTGGAGTTCTGTGTGGAATTGTCACCAAGTCACAGCATTAAGTAGCACAGTCAGTAGCAGAGAATAGGGCACAATGATGTTGCTGCTGGAAAGTAGTTATATTTCAATTACCAAAGCATAAGATGCCCTTTATTGTAAGCTAGATACAGACGTTTAAAGGACAGGTATCTGCAGAATAATTTACAGGGCTTAACAGTGTGGTAGTGGAGGGAATGAGTAAGGAGGGACAATGATGAAAGTACTGTGTTCACACATCTAGTTATCTACAGAAGCTATATCTACACAAGCTGAATGTAAGAGATGATTTTTGGACCTCCTAGAATTCTAAGTATGTTGGCTTGGTTGCCTTTTATTTTTTTTCCTGGGAAATAGCCTTAGTTGCAAAACCTTCTACCCTTTTCTTTCCAGCTTTGCCTAAGTATGGTTTTTTTTCTCTTCCTTTTTAATATACTTTGCCACGCAACTGTCTTACTTCACTAGCATGGTCTATTTGATTCAAATGGATAGTCGTCTGTCTTCCCAAGCTGAAGAATATGAATTATGGGCCATATTTGACCTACATTATATTTTTTATCTATATAGGCCATTACTATCTGGCCAACTCCTTACTGAATTGGCCAAAACAATCCTTAATGTTTGGCCTGGGAAAAATGAGTTAGAAGTGGTTTTCTTCATTGAAAAGGAAAAAAACAAGAAAAGGTGACATTGTACCTTTTCCTCTTTCTTACCCCTTATATCTTCCTTTTTACAGAATGTTAAAGAAAGAAATTGTAAGACATACTTACTGCTTGTACTGATCAAAAATGCATGAATGTTTTGCTTCTTTACTAAAAGTGAAGGTTGGGATTGCAAATGAGTCACTGAAACCACTTTAAATTGCGTACTCTTTATTTTCGGCTGTATTAATTTTTGAGGCCTAATTTTTAGGACAGATATCAATTACGTTCATAAAATGAAAAAGCTGGTTTTAGTGATGACTACAATATGCTGTCATGAACTGAAATATTTCTGGAAATCTCTTGCCTGCTTATTTTCATGTTATTATGTAATGATTCCTGTGAGCGATACAAATGCTGATAATCATTATTTTTCAGAAGCGGAAGGAATCCAATTGGAAATTTGTGGAAGAACTCCTTAAAAAATCCACTGATGCTCAAGTAAGTGTGTAAAGGAAGAAATAATGAACAAGGGAAGTGTCAGGGATGCTTTCAGGAAAAGACAGTGCTTGAAACAAAGTCAAACTAACAAGCGTATTTTTGGAATTCTAGTGTTTTTATCACAGGTAAATGAACATCCTGGACATAGCTGAACTATGGCAGTATACAGTTCCCTCCTTGTTAGCGGTTACACTTGCTTTAAAGTGGTTGTGCTTGATGCTAAATTGTCAGATAAAGGAAAAAGATAATTATCCTGGAAGGGAAGGTATTTGGCTACTCAGACAAGATGTATTCAGAATAAGAACTGGATGCTTAGAAAATGTAAACCAGATACTGAATGTAAGGATATCAAGTTGAGGAGACATGATGAGGGAGATAGTCAGTTGCATTGAAAATTCAGCTATATCCTCATCACAGCGGGAAGGTGACTTGCCTTGCTGAGCAATTTGTCTTACAGGCTTGAATCAAACTCTTACTGATAAGGTTCTAGTTTCTGAGCACTCATTTCATACCTTATCATTTTTCTTTCTGCAGAACTGTTAATGCAATGCTTCATGGCCCAGAGGTCAGAATTGACCTCCTTTTAAAATGCTTTTAAATATGCTGTTCATCACGTTTTTAAATATGTTACGTTGCAGCTCTGTAAATTTGTTCTGAAGTTGCATGGTACAAATTGCAAATGCTGTATCAGCAACACCTATAAAAATAATTTCTTTAATTTGCGTATGCTTAAGACAAGAATAAACATGGTTATTTTCTTATTTGGTTGCTCATGAAATAAAAAAAACACCTGCAAAGTTCTGTTGTTGAAAGCAAAAGAGGAATCAGTTCTTTTTTTTATTATTGCTGCCTTGTTCATGCAGCAGCAACAGCTGCGGTTGAAGCTGGAGTATGGAACAATACTTGTTACAATTACAGTTTTTACAAAAAAATATCTTGTAGTTGTTAGGATAGTTGAAACAGTAGGGTATTTAAAAAGTTGGAAAATCATGCTATACATAAAGTCTAATGTTTATGTAAAAAGGTTAGCTCTTTGAATGATTTCACAGTATATAACTGAATACACACACTGTGCATATACATTAAAACTACAGTGATGACTTCACTTATTGGATGCTTACTGTTCTGTGAGAGAAACTGGAGAGATTTACATGAGATAAGAGGCATAAAAACTGTGAGTGGCTTATTAGCCACCTTCCTGTGTTGCATCTTCTGTATGTCAGCAACCTGAGAAACATTAAGAGGACACTTGTAATTACATTTTTCTTCAAAATATTCCTCTTCTCTTGTAAGTGTTTATTATTTTGAATAAAGATTACTCTGAAGTTGAATATACATGAAATATACAGCTTTTTAATGCTTCTGTTAAACAAGTATTGAATTGTAGACAGTTTAGAAAGGCAGCTAGGTGGCCAAGTTCGGAAGATTCGAATAATGAGTCAGTCATGACACAGTAATATGAGGCAAATATCAGTTTTCATTTCCAAAGGCAACCACTGTTGGAATTAAAACAAACCTTCATTTGCCAAGGATATGTTTGCAACTATTACCAACCATCTAAGGATCCATCTAGTTTATTTCCTTTTTTTTTTTTTTTCGTTCATTGTTTTTTCTTGCATTATGGAGTTAGCTGCTTGTAGGAGATGCTCCTTGGAGAGCATTAGTCCCTATATGTGCATGCACAAGTACATGTAGGTACTTCTATTAAAAAATGCATCCTGCTTCCTATCCCTGCACACCAGCCTTCTTGACAGTGTCTAGGAAGGAGATTTTCTTTTACCAGTAGACATGTCCATCTCCTCTGTTGATCTGTCAGCTTCATGTGGTCACTCTTATCTTATCCTTTTGCATCTCTGAAGTATCTGCTGAGTGAGTATGTTTGAGACCAGAAAATGTAGGAATGAGAAGCACAAGGAGATATCAAGAAATGAATAATGAAATGGAACATGGAGAAGCAGGAAAAAGCAAAAGGGAGAATAGTGGTCTTTGAATGAACAAGAGGACAGTATTGATGATGCTGCCCACTAACACTTGGCTTGATTTTGTTAGTAAGTCCTACCTGAGCCATCCTTTTCAGCATATACCCTCTGTTATTTATACTAGAGATGCACAGTAATAGCTGTGCAAAATAAGTTAGAAGAAATGATAGTGCCAAATCACTCATTTGCAAGAAAGGGCAGGAATTGGTGGTTAGAAACTTCATTTTTAAGTATATGGGAGCTTAAAAACTAATCATGTTCAGTACATAGTATGTCCATCAACCTCATAATCCACTTGTGCTTGTTGCTCCCTAATTTCAAAAGCAGAATGGGAATATACAAAGGATGGGAGGAAATGGAGATGAAGTCAAGTATGCATAGTTTTGTGTATTCAAAAGCATTTGAAAAAGGTGCAGATCATACATTTGTAAGGTAAATTGATAATCTCCTTCCTACCAGTAACTGTTAATTTCTCTTCATGTGAACTTCAATTTCTATGTTGTGAAAAGATGATTTAATAGGCACTGTTGCAGACATGGATTTTGAGGGTAAGGGAGTGTCATGAAAGTAGAGAAAAGAATGGTCACCTTTGATGATGAATCAGCAGAAACTGGAGTTAGCTTTAACATCCTTAGGACAGCTAAGTATTGGGATGCAAAAATGACTAACCAGTGTTAAACCTGCAGCATTTGGGTAGTTTCAGTAAAACTGTTGAGTATAGTGATCCCCAGCAGAGAGCGAGCAGCCCTCATGCAGGCAGCAGAGTGCCTGAGCCACCTTCATCCAGGATATGCCTGATTTTGGGGATGGTAAAGACTTCCTGAGGAGATGTCCTATGTCCAGGTGAAGGTGGCAGAGGGGTGCTGCAGTGCCCTGTCTCCAGGTAGGAACTCCTTCTTTATAATGTTATAGTCAGCCTGCTTCTGACCAAGGAAAAGATGTGAAGGTGGTATTCAGGTTAGGGGACCAATGGAGATGGGAAGCATAAATACTCTATTTGCGAGCTGTAAATAAACATAGGAGCAATAGTGGATACCTGTGCAAGTGCAGAGTCCTGCTTCCTTGGATATATCCTTTCAGTTTCAAACAGTTGACAGACTGGTGAGTTTCTCAGCCGGAAACTGCTCTCTTTTTTTATAATTCTCGATGGATAGAGTTGAAGACAATTGATCGTGTGAAAGATCTCCCATCTGTATCACAAAAAAGGACATTTATGGGGAAACTAGTTACATAAAGTATTCCCTGCTTCTGTTGTAATTTGGATTTCTGTTACTGGGCTAATGACAAAAGTAGAGCTGGTTTACAATTCTATTTGTACTACAAAATGAAAAAGGTTGTACTAGAAATATTAACATAGCTGTATTTTTATACTAGGCAACATCAAACTGACTAAATTTATGGATTGTCAGTATAAGATGAATTTGTATTTACAGAGTTTTATTGTAAGTGAGAATCAAAAGCTTTTTTGTTCATAAGAACTAACAGCAGTCTGTCTTATTAGCCTTCTCTCATTTTAGAAAATAAATGCTTCATGTTGTTTCATTTCTGCCTCAATTTTGTCATACCTTCACTATATTTTTTGTTTAATTCTACTCTAAAAGAGATACAGAAGTATTTGTTGGAGTTCTAGAAAACCAATTTTGTTACTACAGTAGGAGGTCATAAGAGAAAAATGTTGTGTTTAGATAGTACTATCATTTTGATAGTATCTGGTATTCTTCCCTTCTGCGATAAATTAAAAGCTGACTACCTCAAGAGTTCTGGTAGTATTTCCAGCAGTGCAAGAGAACATTTTAAGCAAAAGAGCAATGAGAGAGTCCATTAATCCCAGGGATATTTGAAGTCTGGAGAACTTTCATATTAAATTTGAGATAAAGCCTTCAGTACTATCCTGGTTTTGAAAACTGTTCTAAAACTATTGTTGGACAGATAAATAATGGTTGAAATTGAAGCTGCTCACAATACCATATTTACTGTTGAATTAATTTAACTGAAGCAGTCATTGTTTGTTGAAGTAGATCCTAAACATAATCCTATGCACAAATTACAGCTTTAAGACTAAGCATTCTCTTTCTAAAGGGTGTGTGTTTTGGTTTGGGTTTTTGTGATTTTTTGGTTGTTGTTTTTTTTTTTTTTTTTTTTACATCTTTCATAACTGGGTAGATCTCTCTAGAGAAATAGATATGTTCATCTGCAGTTTTTTGTTTTATATCAAGACTCTTGCTTTTATTCATTAAAAAAAAAGCAGCTGTTGAAAATGGCTGCAGTTCTGTCCCTTGTTTTTTTTATAAAAGATTGTTATTTTGGGAAGACTACTGATTTAATAGTTACAGTTATGTCGTAAATAAAAACAATACTTGAGGGTCACCTTTCATTTGTAGGCATTTTTATTATATTTGAACTACTATTCTGTACATCTTTTAATGAGTCTCTCCTGAAGAGTTTCTTTTCTATTTCAGGGATTTCGTATGTTGTTATACATGTTTTGAATATATCATTTTCTATGGCAACTGAAAATGCCTTTTCAATTTTCAAGTCATTTTAGAAATATACCACTTTAGAAGCCATACGCCCTACCTTAATTGTTCATGAGAAGGCAGATATGATTAGAAGTTATTGTAGATGATTGGTGTAATTGTTTACAGTATTCTGATAAAGTGTAGCAAATAATGTTTTTGACATGAATGTATAGCCAGGTAGAGATAAGTTAATGAGTTATAACTCCTTTGTGTAGCATTGAAAACAGGGAAAAAAGCAGCTCTAAGACATAGTAAGCCATAAGAAGTAGCATTGTCGGTAAGAGCAGAAGTCCTGCTCTTTCAGTAACAGGTACTTAATGAAAGACTATTTTAAAACAACAACAACCACCAAACAAACAACCAATCTCCCCCCCCCCCCCCCAACAAACCCCAATACAACCTAATGCTATCTTTTTCCATCATCTGGCATCAGTGATTTTTTTTTATTAGTATTATTATTATTTTATTTAAGTCTTTTCTGAGCAAGGTGAGCTTGGGACATAATTCAGGATATAGCACTGTAATTGGAACTGAAGGGGTTAACTTCCCAATATTTATCTGAGGCATGGTTTCCTTCATTTCCCTTCCTGGGTGTCCTGGTTTCAGCTGGGACAGAGTTCTTTTTTTCTTTCTAGTAGCTGGTATAGTGTTATGTTTTGGGTTCAGTATGAGAAGAATGTTGATAACACACTGATGTTTTCAGTTGTTGCTAAGTAGTGTTTAGACTAAGTCAAGGATTTTTCAGCTTCTCATGCCCAGCCAGCAGAAGGCTGGAGGGGCACAAGGAGTTGTGAGGGGACACAGCCAGGGCAGCTGACCCAAACTGGCCAAAAGGGTATTCCACACCATGTGACGTCATGCCCAGTATATAAACTGGGGGGAGTTGGCCTGGGTGTGGATTGCTGCTCAGGAACCAACTGGGCATCGGTCGGTGGGTGGTGAGCAATTGCATTGTGCATCACTTGTTTTGTATATTCCAATCCTTTTATTATTATTTTCATTTTATTATTGTTATTATTATCATTTTTAGTTTCTTCATTTCTGTTCTATTAAACTGTTCTTATCTCAATCCACAGGTTTTGCTCCCCCCCCCCCCCCCCCCCCCCCCCCCGATTCTCTCCCCCATCCCACTGGGTGTGGGGGGAAGTGAGTAAGCGGCTGCGTGGTGCTTAGTTACCAGCTGGGGTTAAACCACAGCACTGGGGCTATGATTTTGAGTCATAAAACTCATCCTGTATATTTTTTTATTTTTCTTACCCCTTTTATTCCTCTTCAGCTTATTTTATGCAGTTAGAAATTCCAGGCCTGTATAGTGTTTGGATGTATTTGAAAGCTAGAATTAGGTCAGGGGTTTCTCTTGTCAGAGAACAAGTTTGCTACTATCCCAGAGATACGTTAGACTTACATGTGTAAAAGTCTTCCCTTAAGACAACTACACAGAAGGTGGTCCACTAAAGCACTTTTATAGTCAGCGGAGACAATAAAGCCCTTCCAGGGCTTATCATCCTATACTTATCATATTAAAGTAGATATCTAAAATAGGCTGGATTGAACACATGTTTTCAGTCTAAGCATGGAGCTCCTAATATCCTAGCTCTGATGCAAGTCCAGTTTTGCTGACATCAAAAGCTGGATGAGATGAATCCCACTCTCAGTATCCCACTATTACAACCTGAATGCTTCACTGTGTTCAAAATATTTGGCATTTCCTGTTTTCTTTCCTATGAGACGCCTTGCTTTTGTGTGCAAAATTTGGAACTGATGAATACGAAAAATGTGGTGTGGTGTGGGAAGTTTTTTGTCTGGGTTTTTTTGTTTGGGTTTTTTTTCTGGTGTTCAGGGACTTACTTGCCTTTGATTTAGAGCTGTCTGGGATGTTAGCCGTATAACCATGTTGCAGAGATTTGAGAAGGGACATGATTCAGAAAGAAAAGATCCTCCTGTTTGGAACAGAGAAACATGAGTTCTCAGATAGTTACACCTTCCCTCTGTATCAGTAGTGAATGAGCCCTCCTTTGGACTTACATGACAGAAGGGCTTAAATGTTCCGCTAACTCATGCATTCAGTATAGCTACTGCCCCGTTTACTGCTTTGTGAGGGTCGGTCTCTACCATGCAGTCATGTTTCCAGTTAGGCTCACCTATTGAGTGGGCTGTTATCTTAATGTGTCTACAGCTCTGTGGACACCTGAAATGGTGCATGATGAACTATTATATTGGCTGGATTGCAGGTTGTAATTGTCAGCTTTTATCTTCTAGTTCATTGCTCATATTAGTAGATGCATTTCCTCAACATTATAAAATTAAAAATAATTTTTGTATTAGGAAATTATTCTTAATAGTGTAGTAGTATTGGGTTTATGTGTAGACAAGGTGATGCTCCCCTCCTCAAACTTCTTATTCCCTTTTCAAGACTGCTGCGTTAGAGGAACACTTACGAATGCATCTTCAGTGCTGTTTGACTTTGTGTAGTTTCTGGGACTTGAACCTATCTATTGTCACCGTACTCTGGGATTATTACAGCAAGAACCTGGTAAGTAGATGACTGTATTAAAATGTAGAATTGCATGTGGATGGTCCTTGATTTTGAGCAATTAATTCTGATTCTCCGGTAGCCAAGCGTGATTGCTATACTTTTGTAAAACTGACTAGTCAATGGCAGTATCCCTATATTTGCTATATTTATTTAAGAAATCATGTTTAAATACATGTTATGGTCCCTTACATTATGTCATCATAGAATGAATTATAATATATTTTTACTCTTATTTTTCATCAGGACTACTGATTTTAAGATCTTGCAAAAACACTTTGCACATAGTTACAATGCATTTTTATTTTTTGAGTTGTGGTAGGAACATATCCTTTTGTTTGTGTGAAGGATTGCATCTTATTGCCGTTGGAATATTAGCATTTACTGTTACTTATAATCTTTTCTGTTTTCATTTATTCTTTTAGAACAGTTGCTTTACTGTTCCTTGGCTTGGTCTGAAGGGTCTGGCAAATGTTAGTAAAACTTCTTTGTCAATGCTTGAGTTGGTAAAAAGTTGCTGTTGTGAACAGCAGATCCCCACCCTGTACGAGTCCAGCAACAGTTACTTCATTTTTGTCAGCATTTTGGCACGGATGATGAAGGAAGCAGAGAACAGTGGCGTGCATCCTTGGAAACAAATTAAAGGACGGTATGGCCGGTGTTTAGTTTCTCTCACGTTGTAAGAGGTCTAGTCACTCAGACTGCGTGGCCCTTCCAGCCACATTCCAAAGCAAGCGGAGCGGGGTGGGGGGTACTGTCCTCATGAGAACGTAAAGGGGATGAGGGATCCAGGGTGATTCATAATTTGAAGAAAGCAGTTGTTCCCTGAAGTTTCTGTTGCCAGCTGAGGCTGTGACAGGGTCCAAGAGCTGGGTCCAAGAATCACCTTGGCACCTAGCCTGTGATGATTTACTCAGTCCCACGGGCCAGGAATTTGGTACGCTGGCAACCTATGCAGTGGTACAACCCTATTGCCAGACAGGTAATGTAATTAAAGCACAGAAGTTCTGTCTGAGCTGCATGTAAGCCATGTGTGTTGTCCAAGAACATGCAGACTGGCTCTCGCTAGGCCTGCAATTTCGTTTATATTTCCATATTCTTTTTCATGGTTTCCAAAATTTCTCACAATATTGTTTTTGTGAGGGTTTTAATTTTTAATTTAATTTTGAAATTGCTAATTAAGAGGTATGGTCAGTCATGCTATAAAAAACACATAGAATATATATGCTCTAAATCAAAAGTCTGATGTTTTATATATTTACTGAATCCTTAAAACTTCTATTATAGTAATGAGATTGTACTGATCATTAAAAGTGCTTACTTTTAAATTTATTTTTTTTTCATTGGATATAGAATACTTAGAATTAGTTTTGCTTTGGGGTTTTTGTTTGATTTTTTAAAAAGATTTCATTAAATATTAATAAAAATAATTAAATTTTATTAAGTATTGATAAAATCTTTTTGTATGCAAGTAATAAATATATAAAAAATGTACATGTGTATGCACACCTTACAATATTATGTGGTATATTTCTCCCAAGAAAGAAGGGTTATCTTGGCTATCAGAAAGGGAAAATGTACCTAATGTCTATGTACCTTCACAAGTTGTTACAGTCAGTAAAGTTCAGGTTTAAAAATTACTACAACTACATAGAAACAAATATGTTGTTGGATGCGGAATCAGTGTCTTGCGTTAGTAATTTTAATTAGCCTGCTCTGTTTTTACTGAAAACAAATGATACTTATATTTTTGTGCTGTTATAGCTTGTTACTTTCCCTAATTTAAGAGGGGGAATAATAATACACAACACACACTGTGTCAGTCTGCTCAACCAGTATTCATCTTTTTCTACCTTGAATAAATCAATTACACAAGTAGCAAAATTTAACAGCCTACAGCTATGATTTTGGGATGAACTCTGTTTTCAGCAGCTAACCAAGCATTAATTGATGCATGAAGAACGTAAATGCCTGTCAGTAGTAATTTACTACTAAACAACATTAATTGGATTTGCTGTAATTTTTGGTGGCTAGATCTGATAACCTCAGCACCATTTCCAACTATTTTTCCAGGTAACAGAATAGGAAAACAGCATTTATGGATGTTTAACTACTGTATGTGGAACTTACTTTAAATTAAAGGTGAAGGATATACCCAAGGTTTTAAACACAGAAATCAAAAAGTTAAGCAAGCCATTTTCATTTCACTCCTTTGTCATAGGAATGGTGACATTTATTTAAAAGTCCAGATCTGAGCAAAGATCACAGAAAAAACACTTACGTAAAAGCTTTCTGCTTTTTGTCAACCCCTTCAGAGTTGCAAAGTAGCAGTGCTTCTCACCATCAGCTACTGTCCTATAAGCAATACAGCCTAAAGGTTCTTAACATCCTCCTGCTGAAGAGAGGTTTCTCTCCCAAACGCCTCAGTTTCCCTGTTTTCTCTCAAACTTGTTGTCCACAGTCTGTATAGTAGGTGTGCAATACAGGTCAGTACAGACTTTGGCGAAGCACTGTGTAGAAAAGTAGCTGTCCATCAGAAATCTTCCTCTCCCTTTTGCTGCAGTGATTGTTAGGTAGGTGAGCCTTTGATCACAGCAGCTGTGGCAGTATAACATAAGAACAGAAATCAGTAGCTAAAGGAAGGAGGGTCCCTGGTCTTTTTAATTTTCTTTGTGCCACATGGAAATAAGGGATTTTCCAGGGAAGAAGTTGGGGTACAGGAATTGTTTGCTGTTGCGAAGAGATGCCACTTGACAACTTCCTTCCCTAGCAGCCCTCATGGGCTAAATTTAATGTGAAGGCATGATATGGAAGACATCCATCACAGACAAAGTAGAGAGAATCTGCTCATAACATTGTGTTCAACTTTGTACTAGAGGCTGGATGAGGGAGAAGGGTTAGGCTGTACCTGGCGTTGAAAACTCTTAACATGTACCTTGTATTAGGAGCAGAAAATGAAGTAGCATGTTTGTTCCAGTAGCCGAAAGAGTAGAAGAGGGGAGGGAAAAGAGGATATTTAGGATTTAAGGGTTATTGGAAGAGGATAACTGTAAACTAAAATAATGAAAATACAATTTTAGTCTATCAAGCAGATAGAAAATTGCATACTTTAAGAAACCTTCTCTTTCTTGTTTTTTTTGTTTGTTTGGGTTTTTTTTTAATGTAGAATTTATTCCAAGTTCCATCGGAGAAGAATGAAGGAGCTGACAGAAGTGGGGCTGCAGAACTTTTTTAACCTGTTCCTCATGCTGGCAATTGTTGCGGAGACAGAAGATATAGTGAGTCGAGTGTTGGATCTTTTGGATTTCCTGACTCCATCCTCCCTCACCGTGTCTCAGAGAGCTCTCATCTGGAGAGGTCATTTTGCTTTCCTTTTAATTTATGTTGAGAAGAACATGGACATTAGTGTCCTAGCTGAGAAACTCTCAAATGCTTTCCGTGAGAAGGCAAAGGAGTTTTTAGTAACCAAAAATGACTACGCACAGAAACAAAATCTGTGGACTCTACTTTCAACCTACATTGATGGTGTCCAAGAAGTTTTTGAGACCAGCTGCTACTTGAGTCTTTCTGAGGAAAAGTTGCTAAATGACGGCTTTACTATGCTGCTGCCTGCTTGTCGAGGAACTGAACTGAGTATGGTCCTAAATTTTCTTCAGGTTGTTCTAGCCAGACTTCGGTAAGTTATGTAGTTAAATTGTGGCTATAGACTGGCATGTTGGTTTTGTGTTTAGCGTTAAGCTGTAGTTCATATTAATTTCTTACTGAAGTAGAGTAAAAGGAAAGAGAAATGCCTGGAGGACTGTGAATGATACATTAAATTTAAAAATCCACCAGTACCTCACTGCATTGAGAATCTTAGAAATGTTTCCTTACTATTTCAGGACATTAGGTTTGACATCCCTGCTACTTTGTTATGAATTAGTGGCTCTGTAGAAAGTCATCCAGTTGCTACTGTTTCAGACAATACCATCTTTCTTTTGGCACAGGAAATTTCAAAATTATTATCTGTACTAAATTACTTAAGTTAGGGGGTTTTCATGTTTGGTTTTGGTTTTTTTTTTTTTTTTTTTTTCTTCAGTGAATCTATTCTATTTTTCAGACTCTTCATTCTATTTTTTTCTCTTTCAGCAAGGTTGCAATCAAATACAACAGTTATGGAGATTTAAATACTTGTCTGGGGTTCAATACGAAAGAAGGAAATCATATTTTACCACTTTCAAGCAGTTTTGCTTTGATGTACTAGTTCAGTTTTCAACATCTACAGTGCCCTTCAATAAGCATATTTTTGTCTACTGATGCCTTTGAGAAGTAGTCCTCCAGTTTGAAGCCCAAACTGCTTTTTTTTTTTTATAAGATATTAAGAGGCAGCTATTGATCTGCCATTACTTCAAATGTGCAAGACTGAAATATGTGGAAAGAGCTGTGGAGGAGTGCATAATAGGAATAGTGAGGCCCATATGCAAGATCTCTCTTTAACTAGGTTCTTTGTTATTGTCTAGTAGTTTGACTGCAGCTGTCAATAGCTTATACATCCAAAGACAACTGTTTTTCAGGCAGTCTTTTGAAAAAAAGATGAAGCACGAAACTAAGTTTAGTTGATTTATTATTTATTATTTCAGTTCAACTGAATGTATTTACTGGAATAAATTGGAGACTTCAAAAATACTTTGACATTTTCTCCATTAGCTAATACACAGCATTTGTTGTGTTGTTTTTAAAGATGAAATACGGAGAAATTTGAGATTGGTGAAAAAGTTGCCTATTTCATAACTCAGCTTTATTTCAAAGCTTTCCAGAACTGGGGGTTATGTGATCCTCTTGAAACACAGAGAGGCGGGCATAGAAGTTCATTACAGACTTCTCAGGTCATCACAGACAAAGTACAGGACAGTATTTGTACCTTTTCTTACAAAAAGGTCTGCTGAAATATTTGAATTACCAACACGCTCAAATACTAATTGGTGTGTGAAAGATTATTAGAGCCTTGTTTTTAACAGTTCTTCATTTCAGCTTCTGTATTTATACATTTGGTTACTGTTACCTGCCTATTTATCCCATCTACGGAGAACCTTAATTCCTTAACGCTTATAAAACACTTTGATCTGGAGGCTGTATGGAACAGGAAAATGTTACTGGTTCTCTCTCCCACTTTGACAGACTCACTGAAAATAGTCCTCTGTTGCCATACAAGTAAAACAACACTAAAACCACTTACTTGGTT
This sequence comes from Aquila chrysaetos chrysaetos, assembly GCF_900496995.4. Lineage (NCBI taxonomy): Eukaryota > Metazoa > Chordata > Aves > Accipitriformes > Accipitridae > Aquila > Aquila chrysaetos. Next base: position 66,791,846 of record NC_044005.1, read on the forward strand.
CAGAAGATTTGGATGACTTTGTGCCAGCCAGTTGTTAAACTAGTATTGGCTTAACCAGACTGATTAGGCCTGGTCTGCCTGCAAACTTGGAAAGGGATGAAATGGTTCAATGCTATCCTCTCTCCTGTTTTTAAAATCCAGGCAGACATAAGATAGTAGGCCATTCATAAATGTAATTTTTCTGTACATTGCACTCTAATAATTTTATAACTGTATGACAGGGAATTTACAGGTAGGAAGGAAGTGAGATCACTGATTAAAGAGAGAAGCGGCTCCCTTTAGGCTGTTAGGAAATAATAACTTCATGTGCCACTTTCTGCAAACCCCAGATGATGGCTCACAGGAGCATTCTTTATTGCTGATTAAGTAGCATTATGAAAATACTGACTTGGTTACGTTAACTAAATGCCTCAGTATTTAAAGCTTAAAATGTCAAATAGTTTTAGCAGTCCCCTTTAACATATCTTGTTGGATTGCTAGAATTGCATTCCAGGTTTCCCAGTTGCTTTTATTTGAGGATACTGTAAAAATGGCAATCTTTCATTTGCAGAGTGAGGTGTAGCCAAAAGCTGCTCTTTAATTATAGCTATTCATGCTGCTATGGTTAAGGGTCTGTCAGCATTTCCACTATAAACCTTTATTTTCAAGGGTTTGGAACATAGCAGTGAAAACTTGCTCTGGGCTAAAACTTGGCATACAAGGTTTTGAAAGTGCGCTTGTTTTCTTCCTTTCTTTTTTCTTAAAAGGCATCTGAAAAGAGACCCCCACCTTCACCATTTTTACACTACTGTGTTTTAAAATAACCCTTTCCAGGTTTTTCTTGTATTTTTCTTGTCTGCTAGAAAAGTACTGGTAGCTTTTGATTGTTGTATTTACCTATGCTTAGGCTGTTTTAAGTAAGCTTCTTTTTTTAAACCAAGTTGTTTGGGTTTTTTAAATTGTTATCATTATGATTATTTTGGTGTCCATATATTTAAATAGAACTGTGACTTGGCAGGAGAACTCATTTTTATTAGTTTTTGATAATGTGGTGAGTGGATAATTGGAAACAAGATGCTACTTGCTGGCACTACCAAGTATTTGATCTTCATAGTGAGATTCAGTATGAAGTGTAAGATTGTATTTTAATACAGTCCCCTTTTTAAAAACAAATGTAAAATAAACAGTAAACAATGAAGAAACTCCCCAAAATAAAAATACAAAGTGCTTCCTTCCTATGTTTACTTTGAGCATTCAGCTTCTAGCTCAGACATAAGTTCTTCCTTTATTTTTTGTTTCTGTTTATAAGTTTTAGAATCATGATTTTTTGTTTTTCTTTAATGAAAGGTAAATGCGGGATGCTTGCCCATGTGTGTTTTCATTTGTTCCAAATCTCTAGTACTACCCATCATCCGAGTGCCTTGTGACACAAAAAGGAACTGTAGGTTAATAAAAATACAGGCATTTAATGGATTTGACAGAACTTGCTGTAAAAATGGACACAACATCAGAAATCTGCTGAGTGCCTGCAAACAGTAGGTTCCAGCATTGCAATATGTTATTCTTAAAAGAAGTGCTTGAAACCTGTTAAAATGTCTCTTACTGTAATCAAGTATTGCTCTGACATGAGCTTTCTCTCGTTATCGTCATCCTGGCATTTGGGTTTTGTAGTGTATTAGCACTGAGTTACAGGATTATAAAATGAAAGTACATGCCCAGGTGTAAAATCACTGCTGTACTCCTAGTTTCAGGGAGACTTGCTACTGAGTCCCATAGGAGAAATAAGAATTACCACAAACCTAATAACATAATAAATGGTAATTTTGTTTTGAAAACAATTCTTGTGTATTTATGCCCATTTGTACTGTTCTGCCAGTGTTGAAGGACATGAAAAGTTATTGAAAATTTCAGTGTGTAAATTTCATAAGCTCTACAGGAATACTAATCAGGTAAACCTGTCTCTAATTAAAAGTTACATTAATAATTGAGCCATGGATAACAGCAGAACTGGATGTTTCTATCTGTTAGAGTGTGTCTAGCCTTGAGGTTGTGAGAGAAATCACGATAGGAATGGATTATCCAGTATATCTTTGCTATGGAAATGTATAGTCATTTGTAATTTTTTTTGCGTTACTTGCCATCAAAACAGCCTGTGGGAAGCTTTCTGAGACCAACAGAAGCCTCTCTCCCCCTCTCTGTTACCATGTAAGTCAGCAGATAAGCTCAGGAGGAGAATAGAAAGGTCCTTCCCCCTCCCTCCTTCTTTTCTTCCCCCTCAGGGGTTTTAGTGTTAGTCTTTGTAAAATGCATTTTCTGATGTTGAACTTCTGAAAACTGTATCCAGAAGAGTTTGGAAGAGCATGAGTCCTCTCTTACCCATCCCATCCTGTGAGTATATTTAGAGCTACCAGCTGTGATGTACTGATAAGCACAGAGGGCAACTCTGTGACTAAACCACTGAACTGAGAGTCAGAAGATCTTAGTTTGGCTCTAAGATCTCCCAGGCTTAATGAATGACCATTAGAAAGACATTAGAAGTTGCTATGAACTTTGTTTACTTGTGTGGAAAAAGGAAATAAGTCTTTCTTTTTTGACTTCACAACATAGATCTTATGCTTGGGGAGCAAGCATGCCTTGCTGTGCTAACTTGACCTATGGTTTAAAGTATTCTTAGGTTTTTTTAAAGTTCAGTTATTCCGTTAATAAAACTGAGGTTTGAATGAACGTAAAGAAAATCTAGTTTCTAAATGCTTTACAACATGCTAAGCAAGCACTGCTTTAGAATATAGCAGCATTTTGAGAGGTTTGCTGTGTCTAAATCCTTAAAAGTAATGTTACCGTCTTTTGTGGGAATACTGGATGTGCTCTTAGCTACAATTGTTGCCTTAAGGTATGGCTCTGGTAATTAAAACTGAATTTCTTTTCTCTTCCTCCTAATTTGTGGGATTTGAGTTGGTTTGGTTTTTTTTTCAGGAATTTTTTTTTTGGCTTTACACCTTTGTCCCTTGTATTCTGATCTTCAAAGATGACTAGCTAAAACTGACATGTTTTGATTGTGTGTCCTCTGCTCTGAGAGTATTACTATACAAAGGAATGAAATGAGCTACAGTGTGCACTGGAGCAGTGTACCTAATACTTTGGTTATAGAAAGTTTCTGTGTATGTCTAGCATTGGTTCAGGTTTGCAAGAATATTCACTTCCACTTCTCACCGTCCATTTTCTTGAATCAGTAGGTGGCCATGTGCAAGCTGAATAATTGCTTAAAATCAATTTCATATTGGTGTTTAAGGTGTAATAGAGAGCATCTCCCTTAGAAGGAGGGCAACAAAGCTGGTGATGGGGCGGGAAGGCATGTCCTGTGAGGAGCAGCTGAGGACTCTGGGCTTGTCTAGTTTGGAGAAAAGGAGGCTGAGGGGTGACCTCGTTGCTCTCTACACCTTCCTGAGGAGGGGATGTGGAGAGGGAGGTGCTGAGTTCTTTTCCCTGGTATCCAGTGATAGGATGCGTGGGAATGGTTCAAAGCTGCACCAGGGGAGGTTTAGACTGGACATTAGGAAGCATTTCTTTACCGAGAGGGTGGTCAAACACTGGAACAGGCTTCCTAAAGAGGTAGTCAATGCCACAAGCTTGTCTGTTTAAGAGGCATTTGGACAACGCTCTTAATAATTTGCTTTAGCTTTTGGTCAGCCCTGAACTGCTCAGGCAGTTGGACTAGATGATCACTGTATGTCCCTTCCAACTGAAAAATTCTATTTTAGAATCACTTTAAGAACAAACTGAAACAACAAAAGCTGTCAAAGGACGTTCTGATTGTTGATGCCCAAACAAAGCCAGTCTTGGTAGACATCTGAAGCTAAAGAAACTGGAGTCTGGTACTTGGACTTCAATCATGAAGATACACAGCTCTGTCCCCTGTGCTACGGATGGAAGTACTTTTCTGTGTTTCATCCATTGTATCCGTTTTATCTACCAAAAATTAATGCACATAAGCTTTCTGTGGCCTACCTGACAGCAGTACAAGACTTACTGTTGTGAAAGAGTAAATCCACCAAAAAAAGAGAGTAAAATCATAGCCAGGTGTACTGAGAACCTGCTGCTTAGGACCCTGCAGTTGTTCAGAGAAATATGTGCTCCCTGAAGGACATAAAGTACAGATTTGTTTTCTGATGGAAGTAGCTCACTTTTGAAACTATTTTCCCCAAATTAACTTTCCTCTCAGTTTTCCTTCTTTTATTCTTCACACGAGGTGTGAGAATGGCTTTTCATACGGAGTATTTTTTTGTTGTGGATGTTAGACAAAGAAATATTTTCGCCAATAAAACCATTATATGCAAGTAGCCTTCTAATCTCTTAATTTTGATTGTTTCTTCATTACCTTACAAGATATATATTTCTTCTCTCTTTAGGATATCTCTTGTCAGATTTAAGGCTTATTTAAAATGAACAGAAAGCTGAAGCAATTTTCTTTATTCCATTTCAGTCTCCTAAGGCCTATTTCCCCCTGGTGAGCTCATAGCAACAGGGGGGTTTAAGGGAATTCAGCTTTCTGCAAATTAATGTCTCACATCATGAAAATTCAGGACTTTTTTTTTTTTCCTATATCTTGAAAAAGTAATACAGTGAGTGCGAGTATTATTTCTTGCCAGCGGGTGGAAGATGAATGATTTTGTCACAGTTTTACTGCTTGATGAGCAGTGTCCTGAGGGTCAGGCTTAAGTCTGTGTCACTATGCTGCTCATTACTCTTGAGCTAAATAAGGGCTGATTGGATCTAAATTGCCTAGCACACGGGCCGCAGATGAGCTCAGTGAGTAGGGGATGACCTGCTATTCAGACTGGGAGTAACCCCGGTGTGCAAATGCTGCATTAGAACACCGTGGGAGAATGAGAGGCTACCGACCGCTGCCAGCAAAAGAAATCGAAATGTAAAAACTCTTTGATGCTGCAATGTTAGAATTTGAAATGTAGGAAGTGACAGGTTGATGGTACTTATCAGCTTTGGCTGGATTAGAGAACAGTGTCATCTTGCTTATATAATGACAGAAGAATGAAGCTAGCTCCCAAGTACTTTGCGGTGCAGAGCTGCTGCTGTCAGAGTCAATGCTGCCTCCTATTGACAGTCTGTGCAGAAGGGTGGAGAAAGTGGATGGATAGACATCTTGGGATGAGGTTCTCGGGTTCTCTAGTGTACCAGAGTGCACTCTGTGCCTCTGCCCATCTGTTCCCGTAAGTTTCTGGTCTCTTCTCTTAGCAGAGAATTGCAAACCTGATTGACAAAATAGCAAGTGTACATTTTTGGGACAAGAGCAAGCCACCGTTGTCTTCAGGAACGGTTAGACGAGTCATCTACATGCACTGAACTATACATGTGTGTCTCTGCTTCACACAGATTATTTGCCTTTGTACTCTTTTCTCCATTGCTAGCCCCTGTGAAAGGGGGTCATCTCTGGAGAGGAGAATTAATTTGTGCCTGCATGTTTTAAGGAGGAGAAAAAAATCTGAATGAACTCAAAGGAGAGTTCCGTTATGCTAACTGAACACACGAATATGCTTATCTTAATGGTGGAGAATGAGAAGCAAGCAAAGCACCTGCCAGGTGCTGAACACAACACAGATTGTAGTGGTTTGTGCAGTTCTGAAAGATTCAGTTCAGTCGTTCAGTAGAACAAGCTTTTGGGTTTTGTTCCCCCCACCTCCATCACTGGTGCTTTGGAAACTGAGTAATAGCTACAATGATGATAAATAGCCACTTGCTTAATTTTTTCCAAATTTGTTTCAGATTCTGTTACTGACCGCTGTAACCTACCAGGCTCAGCTTCTCTTACTACTAACTTACGGGACTACCTCATCAGCAAGAGCAATTTGGTGCTCTCATGAAACCAGTGACTAAATGAAGAGAAGGGATGAATCTAAATACATTCTGTGTTTTCTGTTTACTGTTTTTCTGTTCTCTGGGTATATACTATTTGATTCTTCTTCCCCTGGGATGCTTTTGCTCATGATGAAATTTCTTCTGGGACATAAAGCAACTTCCAGTTTACTTGTTTCTGGGTATTCATAACAAAAAAGGAAAAGAAAAGAAAACAGCAGCCTTACAAGTACAAACATTTCTGTGAAATGGTGTAAGTCTATGGGAATGAGAGAGAATATTTTCATAAAGAACGTAATTAGTGTGAGGCTTCAGTGTTACTTGTATTATCTTAGTATTATCAGTGTTTAATGGTATCGCTTCTGATCACTGAAAATGAGGAACTGTTTAGCACAACTAGTTGTAGTAGATGAAAATGAGTTACAGAGTTTGTCTGAGTTTGTGTGTGGACAAAAATTACAGGGTATTTCTCTGTGTTCAAATGGAAAGCAGAACCAGAATTTAAAATTACTTTGATATTTTGGGGAAAAAAAAAAAAAAAAAAGATCATCAGCAAGAGGAAATAGCGAAGGGCAAGTACTGAAATTAGGAAGAAGAAATGCTAATACAACATATGGAATGCTTGGCATGGCAGCCATACTGTGAAAGTATGGGGAAATAGTATGTACCATGAGGTGAGAGAAACAAAAGGGATCTCCACACCTGGGGTTGGTTAAAGTGAGGTAGCTACCATAGCTGTTACCCCGTCTGTCTGTCCTGCACTTGCTTGTAGACTTTGCTGCCCACGCAGCACAGGTGGCTGCAAGGTCCAGTATTGTCCCTGCACTAGCACAGTTTCTGCCTGGTGTAGGGAGGAAAACTAAAATTGTTTGTCAATGGTAGTTCAAATGGATTCCATTGTATCTTAAAAAGGGAGTGGAGCATGGGTGTGGTATTTATGTTTTCACCTCTGTTTACATGGATATTTATTTACATGAATTTGTAAGACCATAGTGGCTGTAAGAAAATTTGAAATTTGATTGAAATCTGTCTATTGGCTAACTTTTAACAGTGACTTTCTCTCATGCACGCAACCTGTACGATATTAGGAAGCAGGACTTAATGTGACTCTGCTTAAGAAAAAATAAATAAATGTAAATATCACTGTGGGGTGTGTTAATAAAACTTGTGCAGCTGAGAGGAGCTGCGTATTCTGTCTTTAGCTGTAGTTCTGTATGCAGTTCTGGACATGTCAGTTTATAAAACATCTATGAATGAATAGAAAATTGGAGAGAGTCACAGAAGTGAATTATGAGAGTAGGAAGTTTGTAGAAGTTTGAAAGAACCAATTTTAGCTAGGAAACGTTGAGGGGAGACATGCTGAAAGTTATCCAGTATATAAGAGGATGTTGCAAAGAAGACGAGTTGTTGTTGTTCTCCATGCTGGTGAAGAAGGAATTGGCTTAATTTGGGGCAGAAGTTCAGTGTGGTTATTTAGAGTAGGCTGCAAATGTGTACACTCTGGCAGACTGCAAGAGAGAGTTGTGGAATCAAATATAATTTTTTTTTTTTTTTAACTTTTTAGACAATACATTAGACAAAACATTTGCCAGCGGGTAGTATTTGTAAGCTTACCAGACTGCTGAGATGAACTCCCTAAATGACTCTCGAGATGGTACCCAGCCCTTCACTTATGTTTCTGTGATTTGATATTAAGGAGCGCTCAATGCAGCTGGTGATTGATTAGTAAGGATGCTTCCTAAACAGTATTCTGTGCTTTTCCTTACAAAACAAAAACTCAGTGAAATTGGAAGGTAAAGAAATTGTGCCTGAAACTGTAGTCTGCCATAAAATTTAACTTTGGAAATATGTCGTTCATTTTGATTTGTAGTATCTGCACTCTTTTTAATTTCCCCTTTCTATTGGGGGGGGGGGGGGGGAGTTGAACTTGTTTAGTGCTTCTATGTCCTACTAGTTCTCAGAATTTCTGGAGCGGGAGCGGGAGGGTGGCTCGTACTGTGTGCGCAGCACAGCGGCTCTGCTGAAGAGGGTGCTGGGTTTTCGGTGGTTTTGTGTTCAAGTCGAAATCTGTCTAGAAAACTACTTTGAAAATGCTTTTTTAGACATTTTCTAAAGAAAGCTAATTGATACAGGGCACGTACCGGTGTGTTGTCATGTTTTGTTTGGCTTGGAGCAAGTCCAAGTGCTGTTAATTGCCAATGCCTAAATGCTCCAGCTTTCTTTCCAGTGGTATTAAACCAGGGACGGTGTGAAATGAGCCTGAAATAGTAGGCCACTCTATCCTTCCTAAAACCAAAATGGGAGGAGTAGAGCATACTCTGCAACGCGTGCATCCTCTCATGTTGTTGTGGGGGTCCCTTCCTGACATTGTTACTGGGAGGAGCAAGTAGAGAAAGGTAAAAGCAGTTTGTGGTTTACTTAGTTCTCTGATAGGCTGAACATACTGTCTATTCTCTCTTCTTTTTCACAACCAGAAGGCCCTGTTTATCTCTAATGGGGTTAATTAAAGCCTCAGGGCAATGCTGAGACCCTGCCAATGGCTGGAAGGTACAGACATCATCAAGGCTACAGCCCCTCACTGTAGGGAACAGAGAGGTAACCCTGGGCTCCTCGCAGGCTCTGATAATACAGCTGTGCTAATTCTTTCTGAAAATACATGAGTGAACTTTTTTTTTTTTTTTTTTTTCGGTCAAATAGTTCTGTTCATTTACTAATTTCTGGCTGTTATCAAAGAGGGGTATGAAGTCTCTGGTTTAATGTGTGTGCTTGCAAATCCATGTCAAGAAACAGAAACCTTCTGGTTCGCTCTATGGTAATGCAGGGACTGCACCGGCAGCCACGGCAGCCATTATGCACGCAGCAGGAGCGTTCGCTGCAGCCGGGGATGCGTGTCATCTTTTATTGAGGGGCAGGAGAAGGGAGGAACAGGCGAGTACATATGTGCTTGCCAGGACAATGGGGTTTTCTTTTACTGCTTCTTTGCAGTCTTGTTTCCCTTACAAAAAGTCAACCATGAGAATAAAAGCAAATATTTTCATTGGCATTCTTTGTTTTCCTGGACGGGAATATATTGGTTCACTATTGGCGATGTGCATTTGAAAATACTTCAGTAAGTGTTCCAGGTATCTGCCTAAAATATTTTAAAGCTGCTAAAGACTTGCTCCCAGGGAATTCGTCCAATTCACACCACACTTGTATATTCAGGGGTATTCTACAAGGGCTTGATTTGGGGAGGAAATCTGCTGCGTGTGTACTTGTTCGGTGTGTTACATTTACGGGGAGTTTTGTATTAGGTGCAAGGATGACATCAGAAAGTAAAGCACTGTGATCATCTCTTAAATAATAATTAACTACAGCACAACCATGATTATCCAAATGTCGTAAGGAGAGTGAATATATTCAGGCAACCAAGGGATTTTACAATGTAATTATTAGACATTGGGGAGATGTGACCCTATTTAGGGTAACAGGGAGCTATGGTTAATTGATGTTAGGATAATCAAACTTTTACTGTTTTATTATTCTGGGACCCTAGGCTTTGCAAGAAAATGTGTGCATGTGCTTAGAAAAAAAGAAACCCCAAACGTATAAAAATGTAAGCCTAAAAGTGAATCTTGAGGTTATGCTTGTATTACCTTGCTGTACTGAATTACTGCTATGATTATAAGTGTTGAGAAATCATTTATATTGTCTGTAAATCATCCCCATTTTACATCACGGTGAAAATTCAATACATCTTGATTCTGAGTATTTTGTAAAGGTATCTATTTTCCTAAGACATCAAAAATGACTAGTTTTTTCCAAGTCAAACTAAAAAATTGAAGATATTTTTTCCTGCAGCCAAGAATTTTTTTGTTGTTTTCTTTCTCAAAAGAAAACCTTTGATATGTGTACAGTCTGAGCATTATGACAGAAAATACAGTTGATGCAGTCCCCCTTGAGCTTCATTGTCTTCTCCAAGTTTAGAACGTGAGGACATAAAGCAGAATTTTATTTCATTAGAGTTCATTATGAAAGGGTTTCCACTGCACTGCTGTGATACTGAACCTCTGGAATTTCTAATAACTCAACCTGCTCTCTGGAAGATTTGAAGATTAAGTATAGCATTGCTACTGTCTCTTACTGAAAGTTTTTTCTCTTGCTCTTTTCCTTCTCCCCCCCCCCCCCCCCCCCCCCCCCCGAAACAGAGTAATTTCTGAAAACTCTTCAGCAATCCTATCTCCATGTAAATTAATACTGTAAATTGTGCTGCTAGTGAGGGTGGAGGGAGTAGTAAGAGTGGGTGGGGGGAGAGAAGAATTAAAATCATTCCAATAAATGGTTTAATTTATGCCTCAGCAGTTAAGCATGCTCCTGGTTAACAGAAATACCCTTCAGCTACACAGGATTTGGGAGGGTTGGAGGGCACTCATTTGCACATAAATAGCCATTAACTGATAAATTCCCAGAGGTCTCCTGTTGCATGCTAGTGGTTCTGACCTACTTAGCTAGCTTAAATTTGTTTTACAGAATTATTATAATTCCATCCTTGGTACTTAAACTTTGTGATTAATGCATGCCTCACAATACAATTAAAGTATAATTACACAGTTTTACAGTTTGCTATCATGGTGTTATTATTATTACAAAGAGCTGGATTTTGCAAATATTAGAAGAATTAGGGTTCTGATACCCATCACTTTGCTGTTATTAAGTGATTATGTTAAATGGGACCCCTTTATGTCTGAAGAATGAAGTGGAGAGAGGGGAATCATTAACTAACACATCAGATGGTTTCTAAGTGATTGAGGAAGAGATGTGTGGCTGGGTTTTTTACACATCTGTAGATGATAGGTGCAAATACCTTTTGTTCATCTTTGCCAGCTGCCTATGACATGCTCTAGCACATCTGTACTTTAGTGCTTAAAAAAAGTTTCATACTAAACATCTCATCTCTGTAATCTGTTAAAAAATCATTTGCATGTGTTAAACATCTGATTTTATTATACTTCATTGAAGCTTTTTACTACAGGGACAGGGTTTTTTTGTACTCTTATTAAAAACATTAATGGCCAGATACAGAGGTCCAATAGATCTGTGTACTGTGGGTTAGGATGTGCATGCAAAGATGATACAGATCTTTCTCTTGTGCTCTGTAAACTCAGAGGAGTTCTCTGTGAGAGATCCTCTGTCTTTTCAGTTTGTGTGCACAAATGTATTGTATATTTATACTGGCTGCAAATAGCAGTAAGTTATAAACACTTCTATTTTTACCTTAATTGTAAGGGTTACCTGGCCTCCCCTATTTTTCTGGCGAAACTTAGTTCTGTGGCTACTGTTCATTCTTCAGAGTGATCCAAGAATCACTAACATTGCTTGTACATGACCCAAAAATCCCTGCTGTACTGCATAATTCTTCTTGCATCCTTTTTTGCCAGTGCAACTACACCAGAAAACTTTAGATCTTTACATCAACAATTAATACAATTAGCAAATCAAAGGACTGAAAAATATTTTTTTAATAGTGTTTCCTTATTCTAATGTAAGTTACAAATCTAATTTTACTTTCTTTATCTGTGAATATGTGTTATATTGCAGACTTCACTTGTGGGAAATGGAGCAGTTGACGTGTTTTCTGTTCTTCTAAAGCTCTTAAGGTTATACTATAATATTTTTTTATCTGTAATTGCACAGTGAAAACTCCATATGGTGTACGGAAATTGAATGTTGCACCCTCAAGTCTTATTTGATCCAGTGTCTTGGATTTCATTTTTGCTTAGTTTAAAAAGACCTGTTGCTTTTGTGCTTTTCTGGGTTTTTTTAAGTTGTGCTATTAGTTTCTTTAAGAATGAAAATATTTCTTCTTTTTAATTCCAGAGAACACAAAGAGTAAAAGGCAAATAGAAATCTCTTTCTTAGAATGACTCCTTTCACATCTGTAATTTTTGTCTGTATTCATGCTACTACAATGATATAATCTCTGCTTTCGCTATTATCATTTGCTGTCATTGAGCTCAGAAAACATTGGTCATTATTACTGATGCATGAAAGCATGTGAGCAGGTAGCCAGTAATTATGCTTGGAAGAATTTACTGTATTTCAGGGCTTCCTACTTGAATATTCGTGAATTGGTTTTACTTCCAGTCTTTAAAAAAAATACTGCATTGAAGTGCTTTAAATCATTTTCATGTGGCACAGCAAAAATGCAAAGGCCCATTACCAGAAAGAAATGGTCAGCAATAAGAGCTGTTTTGCAAAGTTGGCTTGCAACAACCAGCACGCTATGTGGGGAAAACAGTTATCCTGTAATAATAAGACTAATGAATTCAGAAATCCATTGATTGAACTGGCTCTGGGTAGATTATGTGCAGGCTTGCTTCAAGGAGAGGAATTTATGAAATGTTTGCCGCATCCAGCAAGCACTGCTGCTATAATACAGCTGCCTCCTCAGTGCTTTGCTTTGATCCTGTGGAATGAAAGGACAGGAGGATCAGCTCAGGTCTAAATGAGATTACAGCTGGTTCGGCAGCTTATCTGGTCTAATGCCAACTAGTGTGGCTTTGCACGTCCTAAGGGGTTTACAACAGAAACTGTTTATTGAGTATCATCGGTTTACTCAACACAAGCAGGCTAATCCTTCCCAGCCTCAGCATGTTGTAGGATTGTGCGTGAGCCAAACCAAAAGCTGGTGTAGCCAGGGCCTCCAGAGCCCTTTGTCTCGCTTCATATTGATTTTTTTACCTGTGTTAAAGACAGTAAAAAATAAAACCAATAACCAGCCCTATTGTGAACAAAAGGTTAATCTGACCTAAAAATCTTACAAAAGCATCTTTTAACCCTAGAAGGGATGGTAGCCTTTCTCTGACTTTTCACTCAAGGGATTTTCTAGTTTAAGGTTTTGAAGAGCAAAATAGGAAAAACAGCTTAAATATTTAACTCTGTGTGCCTTGCAAGGTCTCTGAATTCTTTCAGCAGCTGCATAGAAAACTTTAAGCGGTTATTTCTGACATGATTAACAGTGTGCCATCTATCTGTGGTAGGTGATGCTGTGTAGCAAGGACATGACATGCTGAATGTAGGCAGAGTAGTAGGAGCTGGTAGGTGTCCCAAGGCTCATCCTGGTTTTTCATTGTAGTGGTTTTTATGTAAAAACATCAGAAAGTGCTTTTATCAGCTCCTTTCTCAGAAAAAAAAAAAAAAAAAAAATAATTAAAAAAAAATTATGAAGTAGGCAAGTGCATCTTAAGGAATTCTAAAAAGTGCCAAACAGGCCCATAGAAGCAGAATGTTTTAAAAAATTATGTCCTGCAAGTTTTTAAAAAACATCCCTTTCTGTTTTGATATGAAATACAATGGAATATTAGATATAATAATATTTTATTGAGCATGTTTCCTGTCAGAAGTGAGTCTTTTTTGAAAGACATTGCATGTGTGTCAGATTATTATAAATCAAATGTTTTTTATAGTATAAAGAATAGATTAAACTCCAGGAAGCCTTGCAGAGTAGTAGCAATACATTTGCACTGAAAAGAAACACAGTAAGTTATTGTATCTGCATTGTTGGAGTTATGTAGGAATTTATTAGATACCTGTATTTGTATACTGTGCATATTATTGGGAGTAATGGAATCAGTTCTGCTGTGATGCAGGGAAGAGAATTTGGTGACATACTTACTTATCTGTCTTCGACTGCATGTGGCAGACAAACTAGGAACTGTTCTGAAGACTGTCGAATACTATCTAAAAGAAAGGACAGCAGTAACTTGAGGAATTATGAATGGCTATTTTCTGTTTATTTCACCTAATTGGAATGAATGTGTATTTTAAGCTATATATAAGCAAAGAGGTTACCATGGATACCATGGAGGCATTATGAGTGTTGTGTGGGGAAACTGCTAAAAATTATATTTAAGATAAATGCAAACTTTACTAATACTTAAGCCTAATGGACAAGATGTGTACAAGTTTAAAATGTAGTATTTATCCAATCACTTGTATTTTATCAAATCTGGTCTTAAAGCAATAGGTTGCTCTCATGTAGTATTACACTTTTAGCACATTTGGAGATAAAAGCTGTTGTTGGTGATTGCTTAAAGTCTTTGTTCAATCATCTGAACAGTGCAAATCAAAGCATTTTGTCAGACTGTGAGAAGTTTGCTTGGATAATGCTTCCCACACACGCAGGTCACCAACTAAATTATGTTTTACAGCATAGCTGGTGCTGGAAGTTAAATGGATGCCCAGTGGTAGAACTCGTAAAACATTTTCCTGTTAACACAACCAGGCAGAATTGACATTGTTGATGGTAGCTTTGATCTAATAAACTATCAGTTCTAACAGTGATTTTTACTGTGTTTCAGAAGGGATGATGATAAAAGTTTAGCAAGCCTACCGTTCTTCCTGGATGACAGAAAATTAGCTCTACTGTCTCTATTACCAAATGTTGGGAACAATTTTAGTAGGGGATGTTTTGTCCCCAAAGTAATCTCCTTCACTAAAAAGATGTATTACGCAAACAGCATCCTTTAACACAACAGATACTCCATAAAGAACAGAATTGATTTTTCAGGAAGGAAATAAAATACTTTGTTTTGGAATTTGGAAACAAGTTAGTTCATTATCTTGAGTACAAGTTTGCCTGCCTTCCAAAATTTGTTTTTCTCTCTTGGAGAGAAAGATTTTCCTAAACAACTTACAGTATATGACTCCCAGCAGGTTGCTAGAGAGTATCCATATGCATATAGGTTTTTGATTTTCTGCAAAGGCAGCTAGAGGAGCTGGAGCAGAGAGTTTCATTTTAAAAAAGAAAAACTTTATTTGAACTACAGTTCCTGTCTGTTACAGTCTTGTTTTAAATTAAGAGAAACGCAGATAACTTGAAATATTTTTTTAGGCTTCCTACCTGAAAAATAAGAATGGCATGATAATAAGAAAGTGTTAACACATGTAATGGTAAGACAGGTGTGTTACTGGAAATTCAGAATGTTTGAAGAGATAACTGTGGGTAGTAGTACTTCTAGTTTGTTTGTTTTCAGTATTGGGAATTTATATTCTGATACTGTTCCTTTACCTCCCCTCAGGACTTTGTGTAGTTATCCTCAGAGTCCATTTCACATCTCCTGATCAGATCAGGAAATTGCAACTGAGATGACACCAACTCAACATTTGAATTTCTGCAGCCGCAACAGCTATTTTACCGGTTTCTCTCTGTCTTCTTCATACTTGAGTCTGGGTGAGAACATGCTCAATGAGAGAAGCTGCGTTTCTAAAGCTGTGCTAGGTAAAGGAAAACATTTGAGAGATGTGGTGAAGTTGATCTCAGTGAATTTGTTTCAAGTAATTTGCCAAACTTTGGGTTTTTTCATAGTGTGGCTAAGAAGAATTTTAATGATCTTTACCTGACCATAAATTGACCATCACATCTCTCAAATTGTAAGCTTTTCCAAAGGGATCTGTGCGGATTTGATCTGTTTGAATAAAACACCATGAGCTTAAACAGAGATCCACTTTAGTACAGTATGTGGGTGTCTGTTCCCCAGTGTGGGGCATCCATCAGCACTGGGAGTCCGTTAACTACTGGACTCTGAATTGTAAGAAATCGTCTGTTTAAGGTCAACCTGTTAAGCTTTTTTTTTTTTTAAGGTATCTTTACTGTGTGAAAAATTACTTTTTAAAAAAGTGTAAACAATAGCTTACAGAAGATATGAACCTATCCCATCATTATAATTCTCTGTCAACTGGTGTTATCCTGATCTCAGAGTCCCATGGAAGAGATAAGGTAGGATTTTGGAAATGACTGTACTTTAAAAATGGGCTTCAGTAACTGGCCTTTCAAAACCAGTTGGTTGGCATTCCAGTCACACTGCATATTTATCATTTCTCATGGAGTTTTTTTGTGAACAAAAGAAAGTAAGGAATTAGTAAAAAAGGCTTAGCTTACAACAAATTTTCTGAATTTTTACATCAGAGTCTGGGCTATTGTATAGCTATAGACAGCTACACTTCATTGCCCTCCTGGTGCTCTAGAAGAATGTGTTTCAAGTAAATTATGTTGTGTAAGTAAGCAGCATATTGGGTTCCCAATACAAGAAAAACATTGAAATACTGATTTAAGTCCAGCAGAGGACCACCAACATGATTAGGGGTCTGGAGTAAATGCCCTATGAGGGGAGACAGAGAAAACTGAATTTGTTCACCTTAGGAAAAGAAGGCTTGGATGGGAGGTGGCAGGGGGAAGGTATTTTATTGTTTTGTACAATAATCTAATGGGGGGGGGTTATAGATAAGATAGAATCAGACCCTTCACAGAGGTGTATAGTAGTAGAAAGCAATGGACTGGAGATTGTGATGAAGGAAGTTTTTATTAGATACAAGGATAAAATTTTCCCAGGGTAGTCAAACATTGGAACAAGTTTCTAAGTCAGGTTGTAAAATTTCCCTCCTTAGGGTTATTCAAGACTGGCATTGCTTTGAGCGGTTGGACTAGATGACCTCTAGAGGTCCCTTCCAGTTTAGATTTTAGAAATCCTATTTAACACGCAGTTTCTAGAAGATTACAAATTTTAGAAGTTTTGCTCGAACAGAAGAGTTCTCTGGAAGATACCCATTTGCAATCTGCAGTTTGTCTATGTATTAGTAACATGACTGAAATAAGAAGCACTCGTTTTTTTCACCTCAGCATTTCTACTTTATTTCAGTTTCCCAGATAAACTGGCATTCTGATTCTCACTATAAATTATATTCATGTATGATTCATTTTACAATGATGCGGAAGGTTTCCATATACCTTCATCAGGGATTTGGGCCAGCAATGTGCCCTTGCCGCAAAGCAGGCTGATGGTATCCTGTGCTGGAGTAGGCAGACCATTGCCAGCAGGTGAAAGGGAGGTCATCCTTTCCCTCTGCTTATTACTGGTGAGGCCACCCCGGGAGTACTGTGTCCAATTTTGCACTGCCCAATACAAGAAAGACATGGGCATACTGGAGAGAGTCCAGTGAAGGGCTACAAAGATGAAGGGACTGGAGCATCTCTCCTGTGAGGAAAGCCTGAGAGAGCTGGGACTGTTCAGCCTGGAGAAGAGGAGGCTCAGGGGGATCTTATCAATGTATATAAATACCTGTAGGGAGGGTGCAAAGAGGACGGAGCCAGGCTCTTTTCAGTGCGCCCGGTGACGGGACCAGAGGCAATGGGCACAGACTGAAACACCAGAGGTTCCCTCTGAACATCAGGAAACACTCTTTTCTCTGTGAGGGTGACCAAGCACTGGCACAGGTTGCCCAGAGAGGTGGCAGAGTCTCCATCCTTGGAGATACTGAAAAGCCATCTGGACATGGTCCTGGGCAATTGGCTCTATGTGTCCCTGCCTGAGCAGTGGGGTTGGACCTGGTGATCTCCAGAGGTCCCTTCCAACCTCAACCATTCTGTGATTCTCTTGACTTCGCAGTAAGAATGGAGAATGTGGGTTTTGTACTCAACAGTATGTATTCAAGGCAGGACTGTTGCATGTAATACCAGGATATTCTTTGATGTGTGGCATCTTTTTAGAACTTTGCAAGCAAAGAGCTCACTCAGAAGGCCTTGATGGGGTTGAGTGGATCTTTCTTTTGAACATTTTGAAGGTCTTTAGCAGGAAGCAAATGGTGCTGCCAGGTTATTTGCTGTGACCCTCGAGTCTCTGGTTGTAACTCCATCCTGCTCTGATGGCAAGGAGGAAGAGCTGTCACGGAAGGTTGTTAAAAATGATCTTGTGTACCAGCAGTGATTTGCTGTTTCCAGCTAAATACATAACAGCTAATACTGTCTGTTCCCTATATGACAGATACTAGCATTTATGTTCCTAATAAGCTATCAACTTGAATAAAGGTTGTCTGGAGTGATCTAGACTTCCTGTTCTTTCAAATATAGAATAGTTTGGAAACCAAATTCAGTCTCATATTTTAAAAAAAAACCAAAAAATGAAATTATGCCCCTATAATTTAAGCCTACAGAACTGTAATTACGATTTCTCAGTAGTTCCTAAGAAATCTTTTATATAACAGATGACCTCTGTTTAAAACAAACAAATAAAACCCTCAAAACCAAAGAGTGAAGTGTCTCGTGGTTAGGACTGATCAGAGAGCCTCCAGTGACACCTGCAAGCCTCTGCATGTGCTCCCCCACCCCCGCAATGCTGGATGAGTGTGTTTTGTGTTTTTCTTTTAAACTCTCATCATGTGAGGTGACGTGCCTGCAGACCCTGCCCTCGTGAATGAATGTCTGCCTTTGGTAAAGAACATAATTCAATCATGTGATGAATGTACTTTGAATCCTACACCGGGGAAGACTTAGCATTTATGGGTCAGGTTATGTGGCTCACAGCTCACTAGGAGCTCTGAAAGGACCTTTGCAAAACACTGCAGTAGAGGCTGAGGCAGGTTTACTGTTCTGAAGTTTTGCATGTAATACAAGAGTTTATTGGGGAATTTTGTCTTTGATCAAAACTAATTGTAATGTCAGTTTGTTACAAAGATTGCTATTCAAAATAAGGCTTTTAAGAATTGGAATGGACCTATTTTAAGTTCTGTGAAATGGCAATGATTTAGAAATACTAAGTTTGGTTTAGGTGGGTTTTTTGTATGTATGTGAAGTAAAAAGGGAAATACAACAGCTTAGGATAGCACCAATTTCAGTGCAGCCCGTCCATTTTTTTCCTTTATTTTTTCTCTATTTGTTCTTTGAGAGGATTAAAAAAATCTGAATCTGACCTATGCTGAAAGTCTGCTTAGGCAAACTAAATGTCTTTTTAACTGTTTGATTTTTCTGTGTTGTTTCTTGAAAGAACTGAGCACCGACTTACCTGTGCAAAGCAACATGACTCCCAGTGCCTTGAACAGTGCAGAGCCTAGCATAGAGTGCTTGGCTGAGATCTGCGAACACCTGAGCCCTGCTGCTGAAATGAGTACCTGGACTGACTCTCCTGGGACTTCAGATTTTGGGACAGCAGAGGGTCACTTTGTGTGTTCCAGTGTATACTTTGCATTAAAGACACAAAGAAAACTGTGATGTTAGCGTATGCCTGTGTAGTACAGGGGAGAAGCTAACTTGGCTGAATACCAGTGAAGGTAATGAAGGAAAATTGCAGTTGGGCTCAAATTAGCTGTCTGTTTTTCCAAAGAGTATTCCACAAGCTGAAATGTGAACCAGTTGCACTGAATTCAAGCAGGTTGTGTTGTCTTTGCTGCTCTTGCAACCTTATCTTAGTTAAATGTGGTTAGGAAAAGACAACAGCGCTCTGGCACAAATTTGCTAGGGTGGCTGAAGCGGAGGTAATGTTCCCTCCTAGCAGAACTAGCCAAAGCAGGCTAGAGCTTTGTTGCTTGCATTTAAATTATAGTCATAACAACTTGTCTTTTCAGTGATGTAGTTAAACCCTTTGAGAAGGGTTAGGAGAAAGTGCTAACTAATATGCTGCAGCTTTCAATGTTTGGCTTTTCTGTACCTTTGTGTTTTAGGGTTTGTGTGTCTGTTCTTGTTAATATCTTTACTTTGAGTGTAGGAAAGATGTTGGGGATTCCTTGTTCTCCCTGTATATTTTAAAAGTATTACTGAGCATACACAACATGCTGTCACAGTGAACACAGGGTTGTCTATTACTGTGCTTAGCTATAGAGAGGATTATATTAAACTCAGTAACCTTGCTGAAGCCCCTTTGTACTTTGCTGCTATATTGATAATCTTCACATGATTCAACTGCAGCTGAAAACCTTTTATTCACAGCATTAACACTTTCCATCCCAGTGAAGATTAGAAACTTTGATATCAGGATGTGAGCTCTTTGATGTGCAGATAGGGTTTTTTTGGTTTTGGGTTTTTTTTTTTTTTTATTAGTGTGGTCCTGTAGATGTTGCCTTGGATATTTCTTCTCCTGGGCATATACAGGGAATGCTCATCAAGACTAACCATTCAAAAATGGGTAAAACAATTTAGTGATGAATGAATTAGTGGTTAACTAAGGGACTGTTACACTGTTTGCTTGCTTACAAAATGGTGAATACTTTAGGAAAATATTTGTGTTCTGAAAGAAATCCATGATAACATTTTAGAGTAATTAAGAAAAACATTTTGTAGTGTTCCACATCTAAAAATAAAGAAACATTATTACCTACAAATCAGTAGATTGAAGGAGTAATATAAGATATGTTGACGTTTTGTATCTGTGATGAATGCAGACCTATTAATGAATGACTTGCCTCTAAAATTTAAAGTTAAATGCATGGAAAATCATTGGAACTTAATGCCCCATCTTCAATATTGCACATTGTGGAATCACTATTTTGGTGACACTTGCTTTGCCTCTCTTTAAAGTAAAGGGAATCCAGCCAGTAAAAAAGAATTTCAAGCTTGATTTCCTTTTCTTTATCCATGATTTTATTTTATGCTAGTACTCTTCCAAATACTTGCTGTTTCTTGTAACTTAATAAGTATTTCGGGTAGACTGCTGGCCCATTTCTCCATATATTTAAGACCTTCATCAAGCAACTTGTGGAAAATTCTTGCAAGTGTTTATATGACAGCTTCACTTGCATCTCACGATTATGGCATCTCTTTGGCCTGGATCATTGCAAGTCTCACTGCATCCACAGTCGTCTGGCAGAGTCAGAAGGACAGGACAGGGTGATCATAACATGTTCCAGGTCTCTCTTCTGCCATATAGTGCATGGGGGAAAGGTCATTGCAGGAAGAATGTGATGAAAGAAGTGGTATAACAGAGGAGGGAGAGCTGGCTGTGCTTGGAGGTCACTTCATTTGTGGGTTTTTTTCTTTCTAAGTTAAACTTTTCAGCAGTTGCTGTCTGTCCACTTTCCTTTTTGAAGGATTTCCACATTTCTTCCTGCAACTCCATGAGTTTTAAAATAGCCTTCTTTTTATCCTCTTGTCTCTGCCAAGTCTGTTGGTGGTATCCTGAGAATTTTTACTGCTCTCCAGTGAAGGGCGGGAATGTTCAGGCTACTACTGCTTTGGCCTTTGTGCAACTTTTGCCTTCCAGTAGAAAAAAAAGTAAAGGGGTATATGTGAATTACACCTAGATTTTGAGTCGTCTCTGTCACTCCTATGCGCTACTTCCTTCTACAAGTCCAGAAGGTGAACTCCCAAAGAATGAATATATTTAAAGTGTCAAGGGATGGCCGTGTTCAGAGATGCTGCAGCTTGACAAACTAACATCTCTTAACTTTGAATGCTTGGTTTGCAACTTTGGATTAGGTCATGGTTGCTTTTGCCAATTTTAGTGATTCATTGGTTGGGAAAATGGATAGAGCAATGAGAAGTAACTTTGCTGATTATATATCCTAACATAACATATTATTGTTTCCGTATTGCTGTGGAAAAGACAACTATCTTAAAACCTGAGACTTTCAGTTCACTTTTTTCTGTGCTACATGCTGTTTGTAGTGTTACATTGAAATCTAAAGAATGTAGTGAATAGCATAGATCTACCAAATTCCTCTGTATTAGTGTCAGAAAAAGAGCCACATTTATTAGATTGTATTTCTCTAATGAAGTAGCTGCCAAGCTATGTATTACAGCATCTGTTGTTTAAAAAAAAATAATTTAGGAACATTGGCTTAAAATTTGAATAGTGTATGTTTTCCATTTCTGCTTGGTATGGGCTCGGTTGCAATGGTTATGTTTTGGGGTTTTTTTTGTTTTTTTAATATAACCTTAAATTTGGAAAGCTTTATAAAAAGAGTGCTGGTTTTGATTTACTTTTTATTTTATGTCAAAATGTAATGTAATCAAATGCTTTTAATTGTGCAGTTGATAAACTTATTTGTAGGAGATACATAAAACAAACAAAAAAACCCCAAACAGAAATAGTCAAAAAATGTAATTGCTTGTGAGGATATTAAAAAATCATAAGAGCTAGATTCCCTAGCTGTTGATAATGTAATAATTTAATTACTGATAACTTGCATCATCTATACTAATGCACTCTCAGGTAACGTGAGAAAATATTGCTGCTGCTGTACTTGCGTTATAACATTTAAAAAGATCTGTCACATTTTCCTCACTCTTTCCTATGTTTTAGTGAATATCCCAAGTAATGTCTGAGAAATGAAACTTGGCTTTAGTTTTCAAATCACTAAAAGGAAAAAAGTAGTTGTTTAAAGTGGTTAACTGTTCTTAAAATATTTGTATCTTCAAAGACCTTTATGTAATTTCCTGAATAGGTTTAGTAATGAGTAAGGATCATTTAGTTTAAGGTATTTTCTGTTGATATTATTTAACTTGGGAAGGTGACCCTGAGCTAAATTGCAATGTGTGATTTGAATGCCCATGGGCTGCCCTTCATTGGTTTGATTGGGGGAGATTATCTGGATTTCTAATATACTTTAATTACTCTGTTTATATAAATTGTCACATTAGAAGCCTCTTAACTGTTGAGTCTGTTCTGTCAATGATCCACTAACAATAGGAATATACTAGGCTCTTCCACTGAGATTTGAAGATTTATACCATCAATGAAAGAATTGGAATGGCTCTGTTTAAACCTACTGTATCTTCAATAGGAAAGCATGTGTGATCTGCTTCTACTCAGGCAGCGATTGATGTGTGGTGAATTGAAAGGATCTGTAGCCTTTTTTATTTTGTTAATAGGCATTTTTTCAATTAAGGGAACATAATGCAAAATATGTTTTAGAATGTTTAGGGGCGATGCTTTCCTGATGGGTGTGTGGGAAAAACAGAAAACAGTCCCATTAGGATTTTTGGGTGGAGGAAGGTGAAGTATCTTTTAGCAATGATTAGGTAAGGTTTTAGAGAGAAGCTGTCAAAACTGAAATGCTGCCCTGATGTCTGTGTGTGTCTCTTGCAGCCTAAGCTAGATGCCCTGGTATTTTTATTTCTCTCTCTCTCTCTCTATATATATATATCTACACACACACATATATAAACAAGCCTTTCAAATTATGGTCTGAAGCACCTCAGTCCTAGAGTGTTACAGTGATTTAGGCCTCTTTTGACCTTTTACTCCTGAGCACTAGGGCACCTGCCTGCCTGACAGCTCTGTCCAGGTGAGCTAGGAGGATACCAGAGCTTGGAAGACTCCTGCCTTGAAATGGCGTGGGGGTCTTCCAAGATACTACGGTCTGATGGCCTACAGTAACAGGTCCAGCTGAGCAGCAACTTGTTTGGCACATACAGCATGCGTGTCTTGTACAACAAACCACTCTTGCCTCCTTTGTCTACCGCTAGCCTACAGAAAATGTGGAGGATTGAATCCCGTGTGTGTCTGGTGGGCCCAGAGACGTCTGATTCAGTGTCATGAAGAACAGAAATCTGTGTGCTTGGAACCACTCGTAAGGTCCCACTGCTGAAGATGCGTACTTAAATATGTTTGGGGTTGTTTGGTTTTGTTTTGTTGTTTGTTTGTTTTTTAAAATAACAGACAACAGTCTGAATGATTAAATATATGTTACCTAGTGGTTAGGACATAATATGGGGAGGGAAGAATGTCATGGGCTCCATTCCTTGTTCTGGGATTTCGCGTTTTTATCCAGTGACTGACTTAATGTAAAATTCGCAATCGAGCAGAGCCTGATCCCAACAGTCTATCAAAACTGGACCCAGGTGCCTTCCACCCTGAGGCTGTGACTCATTGGTTGTTACATTAAAAAAAACGTGTATTCTAGGTTTTAAAATGAAGGTAGCTACTGCTGGACCTTGTGCAGCCTGCTTTGTTTGGTGTGGGTTAGTCGTTATCAGATTTCTGGGCCCCAGTGGAAGGAGATTGTGGGTTAGATACTCAGCTCAAGAGGCTCTTGTGTAGCTGAATTGCAGGCACCTAGGGTCAAAAGAGGGTGATCTAAGTGAGCAGTTTGGGAATTATGATCCAGGAGTCTGAGATCTGTTTGTGCCCCGCTTTTTAACCATTACATCCTTTTATCCCTTTGGATCTCATCCAACATCTAAGACCTGTCACTTTGTGTGTGCTTCATATTGTTGTGCCTGATCAAGGCATGTTGTAATACTGGCATGTATGATGTTGTGCAAGTCTGTGCTATAAAAAACTTAAGCACAAATGGATGCATTAAAGCATTTGATAAAAATACTGGACGTTAGAGTTCTGAAAAGCATCTCTCTTCCCTTCTTAGCCTTCCCTACCTCATCACACCAATCAGTGATCATCATACACATACATAACCAGGCATATTATTTGGACATCCTTTTTGCAATAAACATTTAAATATGCAGTTTAGTGTGGATTATTGAAGCAAATTAAACTGAAGGGAGAACACTGAAACATGATTTGATAAATACTGATCTGATGGGGGCATGTTAATATTTGATAGTATTGTATCATGATTTTTCCAGTTCTATTTGTACAGTCAGCAGTACAGCTCTGTGGTGGTGGTGATGCTATCATTAGGGCTTACACAGTGCTGACGCTTTCATTATAAACTGTGGGATTTTTTTCAAATGTTTCCTTTAATGTTTGGGAAAATTTATTTTTGGCCTTAAGTTTGTCAAGTTGCTTATCTTTCTGAAGCCTATTTTTTAATTCCATAAAGGTGGGTGAAAATTCTGTGCTTTTTTGAGTTTTTTAATTATCAGAGAGTGAAAAGGCTGTTGCTCAAATATGAAGAAAGTTTATAAATACTTTGTATGTATGTTGCAGATATGGAAACAACTGAAGTTGAGAGATTCTGATTTGAGGTGGGATTGCTTCTTCTGTCCGGTTCCCACTGTAGTCACACCAGTGTCAATATACTGGGTGCTATATAAAGGGATATAAAAAAGAAATTGTATCTTAAAGAGCTTAGAAACAGATTTAAAAGAGGACTTGGATGTTTGAATCACACTTGGGTAGAATTTAGTCACCTTCTTTCATGCATGTTTCACTGAAACAGCCTGAATGTGGAAGTGTCTTGAAAGTATGTACGTGACTGTTTTAACGACTGAAGTTCCCTAGGTACCTAAACTTGTGTGCCTAGGGACACTAAGGCTGTTTTCACAGGCCTTAGCTGTTTAGCATCCAGCTTAGGCACTTTGAGGCCATAAACTAGATGTTTTAGCACTTAAAATTCTCGTAAGCATGCTGTCAGTGCACTTACTAAACAGGCTGATAACCAAGAGTTCAGTGCAGAGCTCTGCAACCTGGCATACCTGCATTCATAACTATGGCCAAGAAAAAGAAGGTTCATCTTTTTACATGTTAGGTCAAGTGGTCACATCATTCACCAGTGATCAGGAAGCCAAAAGCCTTTACCATGAGATGCCTGAAACCCACATCTATGACTTGCCACCAATCTCTAAGCATGGTTAGGTTAGGGCATTTTCTTCTTGGAGGAGCTGGGCCATTGTGGAATCACTGTGCAGCTAGGGTGCCGCTTCCGTGAATTCAGGTCCATTTCATTTTCATGAATCTGCATGTATATGAGAGGTAGGATCATACAGTTTGTTACTGGTACCTTGGCAAAGCTCCATGATACTGCATTGAAAGCAGACTTGAACCCAGATGCAACCGTTTTGTCCTTGCCTTTGTGAATGCCAGTATTCTAGTCCATACTTAAACTGGCTTTTCTTTTTTGAATGTTTTGAAAAATTATGTGTAAAAGTAATTAACTCTAAAAAACATACTCTCCTTCACACTTTGTGTTATATTTTATGGTAGTATAACAGGTTATGATTTCAGAAATGTACATGTATTTAGTGTAAACTGCATATTTGAAGCACAGACATAAAAATAAGTAAATGCTTATCAATAAATTACTAAGTAAAAGTTGACAGTGAGTTTGTCAACATGGGAGTTGGTATCTGTATGGATCAATGAGTTAAGTGCTATGGTTGCAATTTTCTATAACTATCGGGTAACTAAATGGCATAACAGTCAACTAGTTGAATATCCATACTGGATTATTTTCAGAGGCATATGGAAGCCATGCAAGGATGTTTCTCAGCTTAACCTTGGATAGGACTAGTTACTGGAAATGTGTGTGGCTTCAGTGCTGAAACCTTGCTTCCAGTTCTGGTCACTGTAGGAAGCAACAGTTCTGATGGAACGAAAGGAAGAAATGAGTAGAGGTATTAAAGAAGTATTGGTGTTTTATTGCATTTGAAGAAAGTGAAATTGGATGAGTAATATTGAATTGAATTCTGAAATGCTGCTTGGTAAATATTGTTTGGTCACTGAACCTGAGTGGGCTGCTGTCGAGCAGAGATCTCAGAGTTTTGCACCTGTAGCAGTAGAACAAATTTTGAATGTGTCACTGCAGTGAGATTTATACAACTACAGAAAATATGACTGGATAGATTTCTACAGCCCAATCTTTTGCCATGCAATAGTGCTATATAATTTGTGTGTATCAACAAGTAAGGGGGAAGGGAAGCAGAAATACCTTTTCATATGAAATGGAGTAGTGTCAACACTGGCACTTCTGTTCTGGATTTTATTTTAATGCCATGTTTATTGTGTAACTTGTTGTTAATCTTTTCAGCAGAAACAAATATACTTTTCATTGTGTTAATGTGGCTTTTGATTTTCGGGAGACCTTAAGCTGATGACTTTATTGTTGTGCACATTTCTAAGTACCTGACATCACCTCTGTGTCTGGGGTTTGTTGAGAGAATGTAAAGCTCTTCTGTCTTCTTCACTGAAATCAGAACTCCCACTTTATTGTTCTCTGCATCAGCTAATCTCCATATCTCTTCAGTTCTTTATGCTGAAATCTTCATAGGTACCCCATAGCTGAAGAAGCCTCAACTTCCCCCAATCACTTCTGTTGCTGTGCTTTATGGCAACATTAAAAAAGGACCAAGGCACAATGCATTTGCTGCCAAAATATCAAAATGAGGAACTGCGTTGATAGTCTTACAGTGATGCAAAAAGAGGGAGAATATTTGGCAGGGAAGTCTCCAAATTCAAGTATTATTCAAGTTCCATTGATCTGCAGAGAGCACAAAGACCCTATTACCTGTCTTTGAATCTGAGTGTGATGATGCTGTTTCATTTCGCTTTGCCTGAGTTTGCCTTGAAAGAACTGATGTTAGTAGTTGAAATTCTAAGCGTCAAAGTCATTTATCATTTTAGAAATATTCATATATCTCTACCCAATCTCCCTAGATTCAAGGGTGTTGGTCCTGCAGGTGTTGGGTTTTAATTATTTATTTGTTTCAACATTAAAAGGTCATTCAGGTCCTTTAAAAAGACTTTTCTGAGCTTGATCTTGGCTATACTGGGCAGCTGAGTTCTGTGGATGCTGTGGCTGGCCTGGCATTGTCTGGGAGCAGAGGAACTGGGAGTACAGTCTGTGGAGAAACCAGTGTCTGTATTTATAATCTGGGAGCCCCTGACGGTGGTAGTGTGTGTCCCTGGCAAAGCTGGTAGGAGGAGAGAGGTCTTCTCTCATGTTGGGGACTTCTGAACCCTTGTAGATCAAATTAAATGACATTGTATTAAGTCTGGATGCCAATATGCAGCCGGTGCAGATTATGGACTAGTAGTGACTTGAGTTTCCCTTATATAGGCAGGTTTCTGCTTTTTATGTGTTTTACTTTTCCAGCTTGAACTAAAGTTTCACTCCATTTTAGTAATCTGGGCTTGCAAAGGCATGGTTTATCATTGTAAAAGCATGGTTTGCGATTACAATACCTGGATCTAGATAAATGGCTGAAATTCCTTACCCAGGTGTAGGATGTAGAAAGTAATCCCACATGCTACTGCTATACCTATACATCCACAGTCCTCATTCCGGTAGCACAAACATTCCCCTCTTTTATAAACCCAGGGTTTATTTGATCTGATGGCAAAATGAAAAAATGCCTCTTTTTACAGAAATAGGAAATCCGTGATAGAAAACAAGTAAAATGAACACCAAGTTATTACGGTTGTAATGAGGCAACTGGTGGTTCCAGAGCTCTTAACACAATGGAAAACTAGATGTATATAGTTTCAGAGCTGGAGTTATGTTTGGACTACTGTGTTCAGCTCTGGGGCCACCAACATAAGAAGGACATGGTCCTGTTGGAGTGGGTCCAGAGGAGGGCCACGAAGATGATCAGAGGGCTGGAGCACCTCTCCTTTAAGACAGGCTGAGAGAGTTGGGGTGGTTCAGCCTGGAGAAGAGAAGGCTCCGGGGGGACCTTACTGCAGCCTTCCAGTACCTAAAGGGGGCTTGCAGGAAAGAAGGGGAGGGACTTTTTACAAGGGCATGTAGTGATAGGAAAAGGGGTAATGGCTTTAAACTGAAAGAGGGTCGATTTAGATTAGACGTAAGGAAGAAGTTCTTCCCTGTGAGGGTGGTGAGGCACTGGAACAGGTTGCCCAGAGAGGCTGTGGATGCCCCATCCCTGGAAGTGTTCAAGGCCAGGCTGGATGGGGCTTTGAGCAACCTGGTCTAGTGGAAGGTGTCCCTGCCCATGGCAGGGGGTTGGAACTAAGTGATCTTTAAGGTCCCTTCCAACCCAAACTATTACGTGATTCTATGTTTGATGATAAGCTTGTCTAGTCTTGGAAAAATGTGGAAGCCTGAATAAAAAGTAAAATTGTATTTATCCATATTTTTAGAGAATTAAAAAATTTGCTTGTTGGTAGAAGTAGCTGGCTACATCAGCTGCAGCATATGTTGATGCCCTATCAGTTCTAAGCATTTACCTTATTGCAAGCATTTGTGTAGGTTACTATGAATAAACATAAATACTGATTTGTACGTGTTGCCCTTCCACTGACACAGAGATATATTGCCTTACTTTGGAAGTCTGTACACCCTTCCACTTTGCATAGATGGCTAAAGGAGATGCATGGCACCCTTCTTTGGAGAGGCAATTTAGAGGAGAGAAAAAGGTCTTTGTGCAATTTTACAGCATATTCTGGATGTAAGTAGGGCAGAATTTGGTCCCAGAAGTTTTATTCACTGTACTATGAGGCATCAGGCTTTCCTTTCTTAACAAAATAAAACAGAAAAGCCCTTTGTTTTTACTGTTAAACTTTTCTTTTTTTTTTTTTTTAATAGGCAAAACTATATTTTTAACTTGCTTCTTTAGCCCTGCTTTTACTTTTTCATTTTTTGTCCTCTAGACCTCACTATTTCTATACCCTTTTCTTTGTCCCCTTTTTTAATAAGGGGATACTCCCAAAGAAGTATTGCTTGACTTTTTATGCTAATCTCACTTCTATTTCAATTCATGTTGACTTGGAGAATATGCCTTGTAAATAGGAATACCACTGACATACTGAATATAATCCTCAGTTTCTAAGCATTGATTGTTTTCACAGCATCCTTAAAGGGTAAGCTGTCTACTATCCAAATATCATGGCTGGGAAACTGAGGCTAACAAAGGCTGAATGATTTATGTGAAGCCACAGAGGGAATAAATGTTGGGTTTAGAATTCTGGCTTCTGTTCTTGTGTTTAGACTTGCACCGTCTCTCAAAGAAATACTTGATTCCTCCTAATATTACATACCTTTCCATGTCTGTTAAATGTAGCCATTGGAAAAGTAGCTGGTACTCAATTCTCTCTGTCTGTCCTATTGAAACTAATGGATGCCTGCAGGCAGGCATAAGGTATCGTTACCTTTGACAGCCAGTATGTTTTATGTTTTAAATTATGTGTTAGGCAGAATTTTTGGATACTAATTTGATATAATGAGATGCGCTTCTAATATCAACCGTAGTATGGGAAGGCCTTGCAGCCAGCCTACTCTTTATTTAAAATTATTCCATTTCAGATGTCCTAATGAGTGCTGTGAGTTGTGTAATTCTTTCATAATTTTCTCACATTCCCAGAAGAGAACTAGGGGCTAGAGTCTTTTCTATTTTTGTTTTGGTTTATTTCAAATTAGGGTGAGCACAGAATAAAGATCTAGGGGAAGAGTTTTGTAAAACAGTTGCTATTGCGAGAATGGCAATTAAGAAAAAAAAATATTATAGTCTACAAATGTTAGTGTTAAGGCAAGTCTCGATGCCTCTGCTTTTGCCATTATCTTATAAATATCTTGACTCTGACTTTACAGTGCTGTTTATAGAATTTAATAAAGCAAATGTAATAATGCTGCCTGTGCTTTAATGCACAATCTCAATTGAGTTGACCAGAAGATAAATAGGAACAGGAATGATAGTGCGTTCCTACAGATTGTTTTTAATAAGCATGTTATTTAGTTGATCAGCCCAGTGCAGTAATGCCTTCTATCCTGCTCTACCAGATAAATTTATTAATGCTTCCCCCCCCCGCCCCCCATTTCTCTGAGAACATTGATTCCCTGCAGACATATCTCTATTAAACCTCTAGAAAGTCACAACTTCCAAATTAGATTAAGTAGCAGGAATGGTACTAGAAGAATCAAAGAAAATTGAGTGCATTATTGAATTCATGCCACATTGTCTCAGGAAGAGATGGGAGTTACGTGTAGAGGTAACTTTTGTCCTTACTGTACTAACAAAGCTGTGGGCATTGCTGTCAAACCTAATTGTCTGCAGCGCATCAGGATAAAATGAATCTTTTCTCTTATCTAAACTCGTACCTAGTGAGGTTTTACAAATGAGAAATACGTTTCAGAAGGAAGCTTTACAATTGATCAAAATCATTTGCCATTATTTGCTGTACACAGCCCTATCCTAAACACCCTACTGACAAAAATTTTCAAAACGCATCTGGCTTGGGATTGTAAGCAGGCTTGCGTGTCATGCTAGCAGTTGCAAAGTGCAGATATTAATTTTAAAGCTGCCTATTTCTCATTTTGATCTGACATATTAAAAAGCATATAATTAATGGTTGACATTAGTAATTAACATTAACTTTACGATGCTTAATATGCCATCATTCATCCGTCAAATAACTGGTATGCATAATGTCTTTGCATAAAGGTTTTAATTGCACAAAATGATCCTTCAGTTCTCAGGCTCTATGGTTTAAAGTAGTTGTAAATGCGTTTTTAAAAGATGTGAATTTTTCATTTATTGAACGTAAACATTGTTTTTGTTTCTCCCTAGGAGTGTGCACAAACGTGTGAGCCAGGGACTTCAGCTAGGGAACACGGCCCCAGACGCACAGCTTCCATTAGCGGCTAAAGAGCACCACCTTGCTGTCGCCAGTGCTCTCTGGAGAAATTTCTTTCCCTACTTGAAGAGCCAGAGAATGTCACAGATGCCACCTTCCCCGCAGCTTGCTGATACAGCTGCAGGTTAGCATTGATCCTCCCTGTGACTGACTGGATTTGGTGCTGCTTTCTGGGTCACAAACTTTCAAGGATTTTGCATTTTGGGGTAGTTCTGCTTCCATGTAGTAACTTAAATATGCATAAATGCAAAAAAGTAGATTCTGTACTAAATATTTTGACAAGAAGAAATATTGTAGTGTTGAATTACTTGATAGAATACAAACAGATTGAGAACTCCAACGGGCTTTGAAGCTATACAAACCTGACTTCTTTTTCCCTACTAGTCACAGATTATAATCAACATTGCAAATGTTATCCAATATAAATGAGAATAACTTCTCTCACTGTATCTAGAATTTACATATTTTTGTAGAATTTTTATAACTTTGTGTTGAACTACTCATTATGGTTGCGGTTCAAACTACATTTTGTAAAATGATATTTTACATTTGAAGACAAATTTTAGAAGGTTATATTACATGACTTGTTTTTTGCTGAACCTTTATGGTCATGGTCATAAAACCATTTCATAATTCGTTTTAATAATTTATCTTGCTTTACACTGAAGGGTTTTAATCTTGAAGTACAACATTCCATACGCGAACTCTACGTGCAACAAGTCAGCATGGCAGTGAATAGAAAGAAATCCCAGTTTGATCTTTAACATCAGTAGCTAGCTTTATATTCTGTAGTTACAATGAAATCTTGTATCTAACTAAAATTTAGAGAAGTGAAATATAAAATATTTTTTCCCATCATGATATGAATTAAAGTTACAAGCTCAGAAGTACCAAGTTGGTAATAGAAGAGTTAAAAGATCCTTCATTTGAAGCAGCTCTGCAGTAGTTAGTAGGTAACATTAATGAAGGAGGCAGCGTGCAACAGTAGTGGTCTCACACTGCTGAAGCATGTATGGGAAACAGCAATACAAATCAAAGGAAGAGGTTGTTAATGTCAAAACTTTCATTCATTTCCTACAGCGTCATATCTTTTTATTTTATATTAATGCAGTGAAACAGCAAGAAGAACAATCTATTATAAACTCCACTTAGAAGCAGGGGAGTGCAGTTGTGACCTGCTTTATAGAGATGTGTTAGGCAGTACTACAGAGGAAGGCAAACCCTTCCCGCGCTGCATGAGCTTCTTGCCTTAGAGGTTGCAGCCCAGAGGAGAGAGCAGCTGTCACAGCTCTCCTGCTCCCCCTGCCAGGCAAATTAGCCTGGGACCCATATTAAGGCTTCTGTCTCCCATTTCTCCTCCACCCATGTTATGGCTGATGCTGTAGAATCAATGTGATAATCTGGAAGAAGTCTGGCACAAATTGCTTCCTCACCTAAGGCAGAGTGGAGACTCTATATGTGACCTCCTTTTTTATTCTGAGGCACGTAAGCAAACGTTAAATCCTTCATAGCTTAAGGTAGTCTGTCCCCACACCGTTAATTAAAATAGCTTCATT
This sequence comes from Aquila chrysaetos chrysaetos, assembly GCF_900496995.4. Classification (NCBI taxonomy): domain Eukaryota; kingdom Metazoa; phylum Chordata; class Aves; order Accipitriformes; family Accipitridae; genus Aquila; species Aquila chrysaetos. Next base: position 66,824,262 of record NC_044005.1, read on the forward strand.
GTTGTTTCTGAAAACTAGCCTTTTTTGTCTAATTCAAAATCAGTTTTGCAATGCGTGCAGTTTTATAAATCACTATTTTAATAAATTAATATTACACTTATATTTAACTTGAACTGGAGAATTTGGGAACTAGTGAGCCTGTTTACTTCATTGCCCTCCAAAGTCAGTTTTCCTGACTCATTTGGTGCCTCTCATTTCCTATAACCTAGTAACTGCTCAGCATTTCAGATTACATTTTCTTCCTCAGTTTAAATGCCTTTGTCATTTGCAGCATAAAGAATGTGCTATATTTTTTATGCTGTATTGTTAGATACAGATTCCACAGTAGACCTAACAGAAACAGCAAAAGGTTATGCTTCATTAACAAAAACTCTGCGCAAAGTACTGTCCCAGTTTCTAGATCTGCAATTGTTTTATGAAGATCCTTTTTTTTCAAGAATAAGCTTGTCCGTAGTGTTTTATTTACACAGTAGTTTCTGGTACATGAAAGTCTATTCTAAAAATAGAAAGATACCAGCTTTAACTGAGTGAATTCTTTCCAAATACAGTTCTTCGCTGAGAGAAGTGTGTAAAAACAACTAAGCAAATAAATAAAACTCAACCCTGTAAAGCACAGTAATACTTATGTGTATAAGGGAAGAAGTGGTAGATGGAGGCAAGAAAGGGAGGCCAAGAAGACAAAAAAGCAAGTTTTTAAGACATCTTTTTTATTGCATAGGTGGTAAAGCTATGCCTTCCGGATTTATAATCTGTGGTTTCATGAGTATATTTAAAATTGCATATGTTTGGATCCATTTTCCCTCCTTTGCATTCAGTGTGTCATGTTGACTTACAACCTCCTTGGGACACGGACTACATTTTAACACGTGTACAAACGCTATCTGTTAGAATAGTTGCCCAGTTTTAATTGAGATTTCTGGTACTCCCAGACTGCACGTTATTAATCATCATTAATTTTCAATGCTTTCTAATGAAAAAGGGATGTATTGAGAAACCATTAATATGGTGCCATGTTTTTCTCTCTTTATATTAGGTTTTACTCTCTTGGCTTTGGATATACCCAGCAAAGCCCTATCAGATCTCCAGCCACAGCCCGTTCTATCAATGATGCAGCTGTTTGGATGGGATGACATGGTGTGGCCTCAGCTGGTGTCAAGATATCTAAGTCACCTAATTCAAAACAGGTGAAAAATTGTGACTGCTTGTTCTTCCAGTACCCTCTCATTCCTTCATTAGACTTGTGGAAAATGTTGCTTCAAACAGTAATGTTTTATTAAGATGGTCCAAGTTCTTTGCAACTGTTAAAGTTCTAGGTTTCTTGAAATCATCTGGGACATTTCACAGGGGATAGTGGGTGTTATTTGGGTTGGGTTGTTTGTTTGTTTTTATGTGTAAATAGCCTAAGATACTCAAAATTTGTCAGGAAGATAGGTAAGCCTGTTGAAAAAGTTGTCTTTTATATAGCTAACCACTTGTTTTTTCCCAATGGAAACAGTGTTGTTACTAACAGATTTTGGAAAATGGGGACCTAGACAGTGTCTTCAGAGAAATACTTCCGTGAAGAGCAATACTGCATCGAAGTGAAATACCTGAACCCATAACCTAGTTTTAATTTGCATAGCTATAGTTATCCACCCCCTTCTATTGTTATTACACTTGGGCAAAGTTGTTACAGCTTGGCAAGGCAGTAGCCTCCTGCCCTAGCTGCATTTGAAGTTGAGTAACGTAACTTGGTAAATTTTAAAATTTCTAGTTAAAAGTACTGGTCTTATTTTTCCCCTACCAGTTACACTTAACACAAAAACTTAAATCTTATAAAAAGTCAAGATGAACATTATCACAGAAATCTGAAGATGCTATATAGTAAGTACTGCACGTTTAAATACCTTGACTTCTTCAAAGCAAAGAACTTCTGCAGGAAGCTGAGGAGGATGGGGTGGGCAGTATTGAAAGTAGAAGGAAAATGACTGTAAGGAAAATGACTGTAAGGAAATGCATGCATTAAAACTCTTTTTGACAAGCTTGGAACGTTTTCTGATTGCATATTAATGTTCATGTAGCTCAGGTTTCCGAGACCTGCTAAATGGATACTTTAAATTAAATAGTAGGTTTAGAAAATTTATGACATTCCTGTGTTTTACATGCCAATGTTGAATTTTCACAGAATTACAGAATTGTTTAGGTTGAAAGGGACTCTTGAGATCATGTAGTCTAACTTGTCCAATGCTTCTGCTCAAGCAGGGTCAGCTAGAGCACATTGCCCAGGACTCTGTCCAGTCAGAATTTTATAAACCTGAGAAATTTTATTTGCTTTAAGTAGGCCTCTATGAACCTATGATAGAAGAATGGTGGTAGTTTGTGTGGTGTTGTTTCCCCCCCCCCCCTCCCCTCGCCCTGCTTCTGAATCAGGCTTTGGAAGCAGGGGAGGTGAGAGATGAGAGAGAAGGAGGGAGTGTTTCTATGTTGGACTGCATTTGAAAGTGAAAAATGTTGCACATTTTTAGGGTACATATTGTACTAAGGAGGATAGCTGTAAATCAGGATATGGTAAAGACTATTTCAGTGTGATCAGTAAAGATGAGGCTATGGCCTTCTTGGAGGGAGATGTTAAAAGAGGTTGAATTTAGTTCCTCGTGTGTCAGTTTGGAACTCAGGAGAGGCGCATTCAGTCCTCTGATTTGCCGTATTTCTGTTGTATGATCTTTATAGGGTGAGTTTCATGCTAGGTTGCAGATACCTAGCGTGTGCTGAATGAAATAGGAGTTAAGCACATAAATACCCATTTATAAGTTGAATTTTGTTGCTCTTCAGGTGAAATAAGAAAAACATTTTGATGCCTAAACTGGAATTTTGGTATAATTTAGGTGCTTAAGGCTAATTACCGGTTCCCCCAGTAAACACTTAAGTAAGTCATTGAAAGCAGTTACTGAAGTATTCATTAGCAATATTCATTAAGCACCTGACATTGTTATATATGTATCCGCAGATACACTGCTATGCTGGCTGAGGTAACGTTTACTGTATTTGGAACCATGGCCAAAGCATTCATGTTTCCAAGTGCTTGGGAGCACGATTGCATTAGCAAGTGCAGAGCATGCACACATGGCTAGTACTGAGTTCCCTATACAGCCCTGCTGCCATAATTTAATCTAAAAATGCAGTTAGTATCGATGATAGTTAGCTGGTGTACATTAGTTGAGAAGTTAGAGCACTTGTGCAGGTATTTGGAAAACCCAAGTTAAGTGGGTCTTGCACTCTGAGGGAATTCAAACCTTTATTTCCAAATACTGCCTTAGAAAGGAATGAGAGGACCTTGCCCTCCTCTGGCAGGTTGTGCCGTGGACTAACTGAAAATGTCAGGTTCGTGGATCCATACTGAGAGAACTAGCAGGAGAAAGCATGACTCCATAGTTGAGTGATGATGGATATTTGTCTTTTGCTTACGTGTGTGTATGTTCTCACTCTTTCTGGTTCTCTGTCATATGTTCTCACTCTCTCTTTCTCTGCTTTTCTGAATGTCCCCCCTGCTGGAAGCATAGGACAGAAAGCACTCACACAGAGGCAAATATTTTTGCCCCTAAGGTGTTGGGGTTGCAATTGCCCAGCCACAAGGAGAATTGTCTGTTTTCCCCCATCAGTTGCCTCAAGGCCAACAAGGTAAAAACTGAAGTATCTGAGACTAAGTGAAGGTATGTCCCTACCTCATCAGCAGAACTGTAAGGTGCTCAGATTTCCTTGTGAAAGGACAGTGAATACCTAAGACAAGACTTTTTTGGTGGAATTATACAGAGGTATCGTACTCTAAACACTGTCATTTTATTATATGCTAATAAGACAGCAAACTTTTTGTAGCATGATTCATGTACTTATTTACCTTAGGCAGTTGTAGAGCAAAAGTTGTCAAAGTATCTAAGTGCTGGGATCTTAAGACTTCATGGTTACTGCGCTCTGGTAATTTTCACACGAAACATTCTCAGTTAAAAAGTAAAAAGATTATTTTGTTGCTGATGCTTTTCTGTACCCTGCAAGCTCTGCCTGGTCTCTTTTAAGATTGAAGCTTGTTCTGCATATCAGCTACTTCAATATCAGTAATAAAGGTTCTGATGGACAAGCTGTGCCCTTGGGAACATGCACACAAGCTTTGGCATTTCTTTTGCAGTAGTGCCTAAAAGTTCCTCTCCAGATCCGTGTTGTGTAGTGCGTGATACTATTATAACCTCTTTAAACTAATTTGAGGATGTGTATAAGCTCACTGGTTTAAAAGGACCACTTGCCGTGCTTCTAGCAGGTAGTTATTGTTCTTTCCTTTCTTAAGGATTAGGAGCATATTCCTCTCCAGTTCTAGGAAGACGCCTAAGTGGCCTACCTATCAGCAAGCAAGAGAAACAAGAGTGAGACTACAGCAAAAAGTGTTTTCGTGAGCTGTTGGGGCCAAGTAGACCAGCTGTGTACATCAAGATTACATAAGGCTGGAATTGTTAATATGTTACTGCAAAAAGCATTAAGTCCATAGGCATCCTGCTTTTTTCTCTTCTGGTACTGGAATTTAATTTTCATTTTTTATATTTTATTTGCTTGTATTTCGTCTCCTTATTTGGTCAATAGTACTTCAGCAGGGATGTTCAGACAAAATATACAGTTGTCATTGGTTTTTAACTAAATGAAACAGAAAGAAGACTTTACGAATGTTGTTTAGTGAGAAACAGAATCCAGTTTGGTTTCCATCTGGACCTGTGTTGACTTTCTGTTTCACGCATGAGTAAAAATTCAGTAGAAAATAAGCAGATTTATATGTACATATATCAAGAAAAGAGTACAAGCATTTTTCATTAAAGTTGAAGCACCTAGGACTGACCAGGGAGGAAATCTCTCAAATAAAAAGGTGTAACTATTTTCAAGAAATTTCACTGACCTGAAGCACACATGGAGCTCATCCGATAGGAATTGGAAACAGGGTGTAGGACACACCCACTGTCCGTTAGCAAGGAGTATCTGCAGAATTAATGGTGCGGGGCTGATACGCTTGGGAAAAACTGCCTACAGCAGCTACTCGTGATGGTAAGGCAAATAAAACTTTGGGAATACTGAACAGTAGCGTACAGGGATTGTGCATTGAGTGTTGATGGTGCCATTGACTCTGGCCTGACACCTGGCTGGCAGAACAGTAGCAAGTGTTTGATTGAAAGTATATACAGCAAGTTTGCTGTGTGTGGGAATGTATATACTTGTGTGTGTATACATACATAAATGCATATGTCTGTAAGTGTACATCAAGTATAGCGGTTTCCTTTCTCATCTCCAAAGTGCCTTTCTATGCTTCCTTTTTTGATCTGTTACTAACATGACATATCTTTATTTGCTAAAGCAGACCTTTTCTTCTCCATCTTTTATGTAGTTAGAACTAAGCAGACTTCAGAATAGTGTGGGGCACCTGAGCTAGCTTTATATGAAAGGCTGGAGTAGCTTAAGCAGTGTCAATATGAAGTTCCAGGTTGATTCAGATAAACTATTCCCAGCATTGTGCATCATCAATTTAGATAATACTGTCAAATTATCCATTGTTAGAATAAGGTATTTCCCATTGTGTGAATTTTTCCCCCTCTGTTTTGTTTTATGTAGCAAAAACATATATATATATATATGTGTGTGTGTGTGTGTGTGTGTATATATGCTTTTATATTACCATGCGTGGCATTACCAAATTTTTCACGTTCTCTGTATTTGGGCATCAGGATATTGTGAGCAAAGTCTGCAGAGTGCTGGACTCTGCAGGAATGCCAGTTGGCCTTTCTGTTACTTTCTTTCTGATTGTTTCTGTGCACTGTTTCTGTATGTCTACAGCTAAATGAGACACTCTGCCACCTTTTTGCATACTTTTATTAGATCTCTTTACCTTCTTCTTCTACCTATGCAGTGCACTATGTGAAGCTTTTTCTAGTATGGGATATACATCCTATGAAGCTTTGACAGTACGTTCTTGGTTTCGATGCATTTTGCAAATGTTCATAGATCAACCAAGTGGTACGCTGGCCAAGACAGATGCTGAGCGAACAGTTGGTAAGTGTTCACATTTCCCTAATGTTTGCAGTAACGATTCTATATTGCAAAACTGGCAAACATTTTCAGCTAATTACAAAATGTATTTTTGTTTGTATTCCTTTACTTTTACCTAATTACAAAATGTGTTTCTTTATGCTGCTTGTGCTATTTATTGATAGGTTGCCTGCTCTGCATATGACAAATTTATCACAAACAAAGATAAAAGAGCTTGTTTCCTTGGAAGCAAAGAACAAAAACTTGCTCCCAAGGAGACAAGCTATTTTTCCCCCATGGAGAAACTGCTCTGAAAAAAGTGAAAATCTGAAGTAAATAGTCAGAAATCATGCTGTGCATGCCCTAAAAGAAAAAAAAAAAAAAAAGGAAAAAATCCAGTTGCAAGTCATTCTTCCCTTTTCTGTACTGGATATTTTATGGATATTTAGAGCCATACTTTATCACTTCTATAAAACACTGCAGTTCTAATTATTTGTAGAACACATCTTCTAGCAACTATTTTTCATACACATTTTGTAGATTTTGAAGAAAACTACCAGTAAAATAAGACTTGGTTATACATACTTAATACTCTTCATTCTCATATATCTGTATTAGAAGCATAACTAGTTTAGACACACATTCTTTGTCTAGAGAGATGCAGTTGGTTGCAGAATCCTTGTACTTTAGATATTTTAAAATCATGTTTCATTTTATGATTTTGGGACTAAAGTAAATCGAAAAGTGTAACTGTATACTGTATTTACTGCTGTGCTCTCTTGTAACAAACAGGGAAAGCCTATATGGAGCAGCTGACTGAAATGACAAGACTGATTTTTAAACTCTCAGAAGTAGAAAACATTCTTTCAAAGGCTCATGTTGAAGAGTCAGTTTTCAAGCAAGACCCTAAAAATGCTCTTGTCCAATTCATTAAGGTACTGTACATCTGTGTTAGCTTCATAGGACAATTTTAGGGAAAAGGAATTATGTACCAGATTTTGTTTGGTGTATGAAAAGAAATTACTCATACAAACCTTGTGAGAGACTTAGTAAGTTTATTTATATTTATTTATTTCAATGTTTCTGTTTTCTCAGGCTGTTGGTAGAACTTACAGTGGCCTGCAGACACTCCCTGACAAATCTGCCATGGTAGCAAAGACTCTGGAGTATTTAGGTGATGTATTAAAGTATGTAAAACCTTATCTGAAGGTAAAAGGACCTCCAGAAGGTCTGCAGCTTACATATTGGATCATAGGTAATTATTTTACAACCTCTTTTCTTTTAGAAAATAGTTTTAAGGACTCAGTAAAAAGTGACTTGTAATACTGTTAGGGTTTTGTTTTGGGTTTTTTTTTCTATATGCTGTCTATCGTAATGGTTTAAAAAAGCAAAGCTACCAAGATGTTAGTGAGATACTTAATTTTCTTGCACTGTTTTTCTTTGGTTTTTATCCCGATGCCTAACCTCCTTGTGTTTGTTTTTTTTTTTTTTTAAATTCCCCCTGCAAATCAGTGTTTTCATAAGTAAGATGTTTTCATGTCTTTTACCACTGAAAACCACCTGTTTTACCTAAAGAAAACCAGAAACAGTGACAAGCTAGAGAAGCAGTGTTATGACATGGTACATTGTATTTAATGGAGTTAGGACAGTGAAGAGGTTGGTTTAGGAATGTAATCTGCTTCCTTTTAGAACTTTATTAAAGCCCAAATTCTGGTATTTGTTCATTAAAGTGTGGAACCACTGATAAGATGGACAAATATGAGTGCTGTTTATTATGAATGAATGTGCCAGTCTGACTCACTCACCTTTAAAAACAGGGTAAACCTTGTGTATCTTAAAGACAGAGGTGATGATTTGCATGTACACGCAGTGTACATCATGATTATAAGGACTACAGTGAAAAGCGTGACCGTGATGCAGAAGGTGCATCAAATGTAATAGAATATGAATTTTGTAAAATACTTTACTTTTCTATTGCAAGATCTGCATATTTTGTTACAGAAGACATATGTCAAATCAAATGTTTTTAGATATCCAGAGGTTGGGCTAGAGCCTTGTAAAGTAATTTTAGATTGGTATTTTCCTTTCTGTTCTTTGCAGTAGGAAATGATTAATCTTCAGTCATGCTGTTGTGTGCGAGAAATTGTCCTTTCTTTTTAGTTAAGAAAACATTTAAAAAGTTTAAAAGAAAAGAAATATTTTAAGTGTATTTCAATCACTTCCTCACATTCTGTGGGCTTGTTAAATTGTAATGATGAAGAAAGAAACTTAACAAGTCTAAACACCTCCTGTCTGTGGTCAGATTGTGTCTTCTACTGTCCCATACATCACAGCAGTGATAATAGAAGGAGTACTTTCAGCTGGAATGAGCATGTTTCTTTCAAAACAGGAAGCTTAGACAACATTATTAGAAGTATTGCTAAGTGATCGTTCTCTTTCTCTATGATTGATCATTGTGTTTTCTTTCACTCCACAAGATTAATGTTGTTTTGCGTTGTTTTTAGAGATGGTAATGAATGACTTTTATGGATTAGTAATATCTTGTAACAGCCTACTTTTGATCTTTCATTATTTTCAAAGTCTTAAACATATTTTTTTTTCTTGGGATATTCCTGTATTTTCAACCCAGCAAACTTTTTCTTGCTTCTAATTAAATATAAAGTTACGAATATTTGTGGGAACTACTATGTAGAAATCTTGTTTTATTTAATCTGTATTTTGAGTATTAACACTCATGAGTATAGAGTTATTTTCTCAAGAAAAAGTACACCTCACCTGCAATAAAGATGTTTCTCAAAGTTAGGTGTTTACACATCAACACCTTTTTACATTTTTTTTGCAACTCAAAAGGAAGGTTATAAACTGGCTCAAAGCTGTGCAAGTGATATGTTAATGTGTTGAAAACAAAAGAAGGGTGTTCTCTGAGGCTCTCATTTTGTCAACTGAGCCCACAAAGATCTGGAGAGACCATGCTGGTTTAATGGAGTTGGCTGCCCCTCATTCTTTTTAATCTGCTGAATTAGATGCATTAAATACAACTTGAAAGATATTTTCCTAACATTGAATTGCTATGTGAGTAGTTACTGATGTGGCCACAGTGGTGTTAGATAAATGTGAAGGAAAGGCAGAGGCAGTGTCTCTGCAAATTGTGATGAATGCACACAGTAAGGTAAATGTTTAAGTGCATGTGTGCTGATTGCAATAGTGTTATGTGTTAAGTTTAGTTAATTTTTCTGCATGGATGTGAGAGACTGTCCTTTCTTTAGCATTACTGTACTTTTACTAAAGCAGCTCCACTTGCCTAAGAACTTGTAGTTGTAATGTATTGAGTCAATTTAGTACTTCCATTTTGCTGAACTGTAAATGGACTTTGAGTCATCTTCACTGGGCTTTTTCTAAGGGGATAACATGGAATGAGTACATGGGAGTGAGACATTTCAGTTGCTGTTGCTACTCTTGGATTATCTAATTTAACGTAATTGCCTCTTTAGGCTTTCTTAATTTTATTTTTTTTTCCTGAGTGTAAATTGTTTTGTGAATTCTTGATTATTTTTTTTTTTCAACAGGATGTCTGGTAAAGTTCTGGGCACCAATACTGGCTACTTCCAAAGCGCAGCAACTGTTGTTCCGCATTGTGGATTGCTTACTGCTGCCACACTCTGTGCTCCAGCAGGACAAAGAGCTGCCTGTGGCTTTGCTGTCTGCCATTCAGGAAAGCCTACCTCTTTATCTTCAGGTAAATAGCTAAACTCTATTATCAGCAGAAAAACCTATATTCAGGAAAAGATTCATATTGCAGAGGATGTTTTCTTTTTCCCTAATCAAAACAAGCGTTGACTGAATTTAAAAGAAGCAGCAAAAGGAGTTTTTTTCTTCTTGTAGAAGTGGAAGGAAAAATGCCACCCCATTGGCTTTCCTCTCATTGCATGCAGCTATGCTGTGGTACGCTCCAGAGCTGCTAGTCTAATAGCTGTGTATAGAAAGCTTTTAGCCAACCTGCTGTTTACACTGGTCTCTGATGTGAGAAATTTCTGAAACAGTGGATCAAATAATCATGATATGTAGCAAGACACTTGTTGAGATGGCAGAGCAAACAAATGTTTTAAATCATCCGTGACTTGGCTAACTGTAGATAATTAAAGATGAGCTACTCTCTCTTCATTGCTTTTAGGAACAAAAGACAATCCTCTGCGTATCATGGCACTGTTTTAATAGTTTGAGAATATGTTTTGCTGAATCAAGTTCCTGCTGCTTACGCTTACATGACTAAAGCTTTCTTGCCCATTATTCCTCCTATTCTTCCCTCAGCTTACCTGTCACTCTTGAAACTCTGTAAGGCTTCTTGATGCTGTAGAAAGAGACTAATACCTGCCAGTGAGGAAGAGAAAAGAATGTATTTTTTTTAAATAAGTTTACATGTTCATCCTTGTAAATCCTTGGGTCTTTTTTGCTTACTTATTTTCTCTTCCCTTTTAAGTCTTCATTTTGATTGCAGTCTTAATTGATTACTTTACAGGATTGTATTGTGAAACAATGCAGTGGTGACATTGTAAACATCCCTCGGATTTATTCCTTTCAAAAGTTGCATTGTGATCGATGGCATGTCATATGGAAGTGAATATGATTATATAATGATGTGCAGAATATGACTTGCTTTGCTGATCTGTAGGTATTTTCAGAAGCTATATACATGTAGGACCATCTGGACACTGATACGACCACGGTGTGACTGGTTGCTAATTCAGTATTTTAGTTAGAGACCACTGTTTCTCTGTAGTCTGCACATACAGATGTAGCTTTAAGATGAAGCCACTCAAGTTGGTTTTGAAGTTCAAGTGTTGTGGACCCTTGTTTCCTGTTTTCTCTGTCAGTCTCTGACTTCCTGACCTCACTGTCGTACACTGTCGTACTCTTCAGCAGTCTGCTGTGTAGTCCGTGTGCTTTCTGGCTAAGCTAGATGATCTTATTGACCAAATAGTTTATTTTGGACAAATGCTGCTTCTAGAAAACAAGTAGTTCTTTAATTTGACAAACACTTTGGAGGACAGAAGACAGAGGAGAAGACTTATTTTTCCTGTTTCAATATGGTACTTCTACATTTTATTAATTGTTTGTATTTACAAAGTTCCAAAATTTTTAAGTGCTTCAAAATGCTTCATTCATTTCAAAATACTTCCTTCCCCTTTATTTGGGAAAGTGGAAAAATTCCAATTTAGAATCAACTCAAAATGAAAATATGTCAATATCAGTTTTTTTTAAAAAAAATTCTCTTAGGACTGCTTCTGAGCTCCTTTGAGATTGAATGGATTCTAGGCACTCTTTGACTTCTCAGGTTATTGTTTCACAGTTGGCTTACGCCAAGTTGGCTTAAGGCTAAATTCATTCCCTTTCACCCCCATGTGCATTCCCATTTAATTTGCTTTAATCTGTCAATACCAATTTGTGAACTGACTCAGCTAGTAACTAGCCCCACAAAACAAACGAACAACAACAACAAAAAAAAACCCAAACCCAAATGGGCATATCAGAAAAGTGATAAAACAGTATATGTGGGAGGGAAAGCATGTAAATGTGGTGGGAGGAAAGACGGAGAAACAGAATCCTCTGGGAATAACCCCACCTTGACTAACTTAAACTGCTGGTGAAATGTGTGATCAGGCTTTCCTTGGGTGGCAGTCCTGTGTCTGGTGCCCGTTCGTAGAGGTGGAACAGTGGTATTTAGTGCAGGAGTCTTAATTCACCCTACTGTTTGACAAACATTGTTCTATAGATCCGTCCCCGTTAATGTTCTAGCTTACAACTTAATCCTTTGACAGTTACATGAAAATAAAGAAACAGGAATTTGGAGACCATGCAAAATATCTTCTTATACATTTATTCATAGTCAAAGCATAAAAGCCCTTGAGTAGCATTTCTACTCAGAGGTCTCTTCAATTCTTTTTTTCCGGTCTTCTGAAAAGTTCCAGCCTCCCTCTCAATCTTCTCTTCTTTTCTTGTCCTGAATTTTCCTTCTTCATCTCCTTCAGTGTGGGCTGCTGCTCCTTTGTCGGGAAGGGGGGGGACACGGGACGGGAGGGGACATGGACAAAAACAAAAAAAAAACCACAAAAATCCCCAACCTCCTTAGATCTCAGAAAATGTCTTAGTTTGCAAGCAATGGTTTGCAAAACTTCCCTCTTTCCAGAGCTTTTAACAACTAATCTTAATGTGGTTTATTTGATCCTTTTGTGTGGGTTTTGAAAGGATTTTAAATCAGTCTTAGTAGCAGGTAATTAATTTCTCATATTCATTGATGCAGCAATCTTATGAAATCCTATAGAATTCCAGAATTGTATAGAAAAAGATTCCCCAAACGGTCACATACCCTGTGAAATGGTAATGCAACTGGCCACACAACTTGGGCAGCAGGCTTAAAAGCAAGGACAATGTTGTTGTCACTGTGCTGTACTAAGAGAGAGCATCGCCTTTGTGCGTCACCCTATAATGGCGGAGGCCAATTTTTCATCTTTTAGGGCAACATACAAAGCTCCTTCTCTCTCCACAACATAGTTCATTACTACCTTCACAATTCATCAAAACTGATGACTGTATCTCACCCTCCTTTACCACCCCAAACCTACAGGTTTATTTTTAATAGATCAAAATTACAGGCTTTGTTTAACTTTACACAAGCACAAATAATTGTCAAATGTACTAATTAAGACTAGATGGTGCATTTCTCTCTCCTCAGTTCAGACTGACTTTATTTACTTGTTATGTTTGTGTTTACTGTATATATATATATCTGGGCTATACAGCTGTGCCTTTTGACAGTTATTGGGCAGCTGGTCCGTTGTCCACTATACATGGAACTTACCTAGAAGTTAAGTCACTGATGCTGCCTTGTCAAAATAGCTTAGCTCTAACAACTTTTAAACTAGTATTTTTTTTCTTGCCTAAAGGATTACTGTCTGGATATTATTTCTTTCACTGTGCATCATCTGTTAGGATAATATTTGATGACCTAAGAAAGATTTTGTTGGGATATAATATCAAAATTGTCCTCAGAGTTGTTTGAATGATGGACTTCAGAAAGTGAAGCATGAAGAACATGAATGAACAGCCATTTTATAATTTGATGGGACTGTTCTTAATTATGAGATAGTGAGGCATATAAAAATCTATCTTTAGATATTCTGTCATTTTAAAAAGAAGTTGAGTTGATTTGTGTGATAGTAGATTGCTGAAGCTTACCACAGGAAATTTGAGAGCAGTTGAGATTGCTCTTGGATGGATTTCTTGGAGAATGGAGAAATTTTGGTACGCATTTACCAGTAATATGGGAAAGAACTGAAGCAGTGTACAAAACTTATTTTAGAGAAGAAATACTAGTTTAAATATATCTTGCAGAATACAGTGTAGGTGCATGGAATAAGCATAATATACATAATGATGGGAAAGGTAAGATACCCTGCTTGCTTTATCAGCATTAATCCTGTCCAAACACAGGAGATGGTTGATTTCTATCTAAATACAGGAGAGTGGTGAAAGAGCTTAATTCTAAGTAGTGCTTGGCACATACATTTTCCAGTGATTTTAATGGGCCTGTGCAGGCTCAGCATTTGTCAGAGATCAGACCTTAAAAGCCCTCCTGTGAGCCACATCTGTGGTCCGATATTTAAGCAAGCTTATTAATACGTTTTGTGAATTATAGTATGTGTTTAATAGGAATTGTACAACATTAATTGGTGAACAGCAGATTTATTCCAACAGCAGGACTGATATTATAAGTCATCATTAGGTAGCTTGGCATTTCTGCAGTGAATAGTTCCAGTAATCCATACTAATCGGTTCTTCGCTCTCCACAGGTGATTTACAGATATATGGATAAATCAGAAGAAAGAGGCAGCTCTGGCCACAAAAGGTTCCTGCAGTGAACACGCACAGGAATCAATTGCCTTTCTGCTAAAATGAGGAGCAGATGTTGTCATGCCCCTCTGCTCCCCTTAAAATGTCTTTGTTTTTTCACTTGGTTTTTTTTAACCTCAGAAGATGGATAAAGAACATAGTTAAGAAAAAGAGAGTGGCTCTATCAACCCTTTAATGTCCATCTGCTTTGTAGGGATTGTCCTAGGGGTCTGATGTGATTGATTTCAGATCTCTGGTCCAGAACTGCAGTCCAGTAGCATGTGTTTCTTTTCTCTCTCATATGAACAGTAGCTTCCTTCATCTCTGTTAATTACTGGTAGGATTTAAAAGAAGAAAGTTCTATGTGATTTCCTTGTAATCACATCCTTGGCCAGTGCTGCCTAGGATATTTTGCCATTGTACTGACAGATTTGCAGCTACTGTGCAGTGTTGGTAATTTATCCCTTGTGTCAACTGGGACTTGGCATTGTCAGACCTTGTGCAGGTCTGTTGCTCTCTGCGCTTATGTGAGAAAAAAGAGTCCAAAATAAAGAACACAGTGTTGAGCTAAAGTCAATGGGCCTTCATGTCCAAAAGAGAAATCCAAATTCTTCTCTGGAAACTTTAAGGGAACAGTAGAAGTGTCAGGGTCAAAGGTGTGACGAATCTTCCCTGAAGAGCTTTGATGCTGTAGATATGCCCTTCATGTGTGAGGGCTGATTCATGGATTTTTCTACTATGTAGAAGAGAAGGATTTTTTGTTTGGGGGTGTTTTTCTGGCTCTCAACAAAATGGAAGGTGATTTTTCTCACTGTTGTCTCATTCAAAAAAAGAATTTGTATCTTGGAAGCCATTGGTGCTAATCTTGTAACTTTCATTAGGAAAAATTATGAGGATCCTCCTTACTGAAGAGAGAATTTTGGTATTACTATGTGGTTTTAAAAATTACACTTTTTTTGAGAGGCAGCATCTCTGCCTGACCCACCAAAAGGAAACCTGGAATCCTTTCTAAAGAAAACATTAGATTACAGAAAAAAGGCATTTTCCATGTTTTTAAACACTTCTTCAGTTAACAGGTCTCCTTATAGGGTTTCAAGAGCGCTCTCTGTCCTCATCAGATAACTATAAGAAAAAAAAAAAAATCACTGGTGAACTTATGTCCTTATTTTCCTCTCTAGTTAAGAAGAGTACCTTTCGGTAATGCTCTTGACAGGGTGTTGTTTTCTTCTTTAATCCTTTCCTTCTTTTTCAGACTACATCTCTTCCCATCCCATACCCCAAAAAATTAGACTCAGTTTACTTCGACTCAAAAAATAAAAATGCTTTCATTAAGGATCAGGCTAGACTTGCTGAGCCATCTTCAAATGAAACTGTTAGATCATCTGCAAAAATTAGTCAGTGTTCCTTCAGATATCTAAATTCTAATATTTTTTGCTTTTTATTGCACCTTTTAAGTATCTTTAGGATAATTTCTTAAAAACAGTAACTCTTATTATTTAATAATAACTGATTTCTTCCTTCTTTTCTTGATACTGTGTAGCATTTTTGGATCCTTAATTCGAAGAACTGTCTCATTTTAGTAATTATCATTGTTAGTTCTTCACAGATGTTATGTCTTCATGTATTCCTACAGGTGTCCTCTGTAAGGTTGTGATGTTCTTTGTGTCCCTTTTATCAGATAGATTAATACACTTTCTCACAGTTTTTTGTTTTTGTTTTTTTTTTTGTAGCGTTAAAACAGTCTAGAGCCTTAAGAGTGCCAGCTCTGATTTTGGGATTATGCAATATTTTCTATCTTTTTGTAAGAGCTTTAGTACAGAAAGCACAGACAACTCTTCTTTATGCCTGCTGCAACATCTTACTGAAAACACCAAACACTCAGGCTTACATACTAAATAATCTGTCATCTGTAACAGTCTTTCTGAGTCTGCTACTTGCCAAGCAGTGTTTTTAAGAATTTTGATATAGCAGCAGCTGCTTTTTCCTACAAAACTTTGCCGTATGTACTCAAAAGGAGGAGAGAATCTGAACTGTTTATCAAAGCCCCAGTTCAGGAAGTGTGGTTTTTATCATTGGGACTTACCAAATTACCAAGGGGCTCTAGAAGTATGTGAAGTTAAACTCTAACCAAACATGTCTGTGTTCAAGAGGGCCACCTACAGCAAGTCTTCAGGCAGGTCCTGAAGCACCTCATTTCTTGAAATCTCACGTTTCCTGTATTTATTTCCTGTGGAACCAAAAGTGGGAACTCCCCATTTCAAGAAAGTGCCCAGAAGACCCTCAGCTATGTCTCAGCTTGCTTTTTTCTGAATGAATTGTTCTGTCATGTTCACACAGGCAGGTGTAAATGAAAATCTTGTGGGGGAGGGACTTCTATGCGAAAAGCAACAGAAATACTCATTGTCAGTAGCTGGGGAACAAAAGCAGCTTGTCTTGAACTATATATTCATATATTAGGGGCATTAGCTTACCTCAGCAACCATCAGTATTCAGGCAGATACTCTTCCTTCCAAAACTGGAGTCTGAATGGCAATGCTAGTCGAAGTTTGAAGTACTGTTGAAGTAGCTGTCCAGGGAACTCTGCTTGAACTTCTTTTATGCCGTTATTCTTGTTGGACAAAACTATTGTGAAAACTGAATTCTCAAGAGGCTTCTGTTTGTGCCACTGACTGCGACTCTTGTGATAGGAGATCACTGGACTTTTTTTTTTTTTTCTTAGTGATTTGTTCTTCTTGCTTTCAGTAATCAAAGAAAAGGGAAGGAAACTCCTAACTTCTTCTCACAGCAACCTATACCAGTAAGAAGAATACTCTTTTTTCAGAGACATACCGTATATATGTTGTGTAACTATGGGTAGTGTCCATATAGGCACTTTCTGGGCAAGTACTTTCATTATAGATTTTTCTCTGGATTAATATAGCTTATATTGGATAAATCACAGCAGTTTTAGCCTTATCTTAAACAGATTTAAGGAAACTCTCTAAATACGCCATAAATGGTGCCTAATTTTTACCCTACTTTGTTCACACTATGAGCAAGATTTGTCTTGTCAGACCACGATTCTAAGTCCTCATTTTTCTGCTGTGTTGTTCGTACAAAAATTTCACACGGTGCTTTACAAACAGATGAGGTATTCTCTCTCTCCCTTCCTAAATCTTACCCGACTGTACTTTGTTAGGCCACATACTGAGTTGAAAAAGAAATTGGGAGCTCTTGGGCACAGAAACACTTCTCAGGTCTGAAATGCCAAGGTTTTATTTCAAAATTGAAGGGGAGCTTGCATGTCCCAAAGCTTATCTTCCAATATATTAATTAGTCTAGTAAAAGATTTTTCTCTCCTTTGCAAGCCTTGCCCTGGCTCTGTCTTCATTTGTAGACCATCATATCTGCAGGAAATTACTGATGCTTATTTGTCATGCAGTAGTTACTCTGTATGCAGCAGTTTACACAGCATGTAGTGAGTATTTAGCCTATGGATGTTAAAGATTTATTTGAAAGTATTGTTAAAAATTTATTCAATTTCTCACTTTTAAAAATTTTCTTCTACAGGGTCTGTCCTTTATATGTTGTCAGTCCCAAACACAGGGCGCCTACTTAAATCAACTGCTTGGGAGCATCATTCAACAGTATTTTGGACGATTTCTCCCTTCTTCTCCGCCTGCACTTGGAGCCGGACAGCATCCTATGCTGACTGCTTTATGTACTTCCATTACAGCCCCCCAGATGCTCCGTCTAAGGAAGACCACTCTGCATGTCATAAAGTAAGGACCAGTGAAGTAAAAAACCATCACTCACTCAGATTTCAAAAATAGCTAATGAGAAAGGGAATGCCACTGTTTTCTTCTCAGTAACTGATAGTTTGGCTGTGGGAAGAGCCGGTAAGTTGCTGGGCAGGGAGCAAAGGAAAGACAGCGTGTATAGAGCAGAAGAGTAAACTTGGGAAGATCTGGAGGCTAATAAGAGAGTCACTGAGGATGGAGGTCCTAGACTATAAGAAAAAAATATCACATGGGGCCACATGAAAAGCAAGTATTTTTCTAGGAAAATTGCACTCCGATATGCATCATCGTATGTTTGTGTCTCAGGCTGTATTAGGGTCGCAGACTCGTAGTGCTTATAGTTGCCACAGTTACCTGCGCATGGGAGGCCTTGTTGCTCTGTAAGTGTCAGGGTATAAATAAGTGTGCCAGCTACCTAGGGGAAAAGGAAAATTTGGGGTGTGGGAAGAGGGAGATGTAGAGGCAAGGAGGGAGTACTTGTTCACTGTGCTGTGACTACTTGCACGATGTTAACAGCAGCTATAAATGCTGGGTCTCTGCTGCTGAAAAGCCAAAGCTTTGTTTTATGTACTGCAGAATAGGGAACAATCTGTACTTTTTGTCTAGGTTGGGAGAGGAATTAAACCCCCTCAAATATAACGTGATTGCTTATGTCTAAGGTAATTGTATTTTTCTGTGTTAAAAGAGTATGTATACATGTTGATTGAGAGAATTTTAGTGTTGATTTTAAGTAAATATTACAGGCAATCCTGTAAGTAAAGCCTGTATTATCACATATTGAACGAGTGAATTAAGATTTCATAGTCTGATTTCTGACATGTTTTTAACTTACGAATACTCAATCATTTTAAATTTACTTGTGAATGTGTGCATGCATGTGTGAATTTTCAGATTGATAGTGGAAAGTAAGTTCTGAAAGTGTAGTGGCACTTGGTGACTTGTAAGACATGAAAAAGTTCCTTAGTGATCTGGGAAGAATATCTTAGAACTGAGCAGCAGTCTGATTTACAAACTGTTGTATGGTCAGGAAGCAGTCAGTCAGTCTTTACATAAATACATACAGAGATCGCTAGCCATTTTGACATATGAAAGCAAGTGAATATCTTGCTGCTGCTGCACAGAGGAAATTGAACCACATGATCAGGGGTGTATTACCCAGGTCAAAGAACTGGTTTAGTGGAAGAGCACCTCTAGAAAAAATCAGTGTGAAATTTTCATTGTAAATTAATGGGATAGAAGATTTCAGAGTTGCTAATATTGAAGTGAGTAAGACCACACGATAGAAGGAATATAGAAGTGTTACAACTTTCATTTGCCAAGTTATACCAGTGCCCTGAAGCTGTGCAATGAAATACTCAGATCTCTGAAAGTCAGATTTGATTTGAAAGTTGTAGAAGCACGCCTTAGTAAGTTTTTAACAAGGATGGTAGTTCTTAGTTGATGCGTTGCTCAGTAAACATGGATGCCTCTTTTGGGTAGCTAATGGTACCTAATATTAAATATCTAAAAAGTTATTTTGCAGCTTTTGAGAGTGCTCTTGCTAACTGATGATTAAATGCTGTGTTCTTTTTACTGGCACTTTTCTGTCCTGAATACTCCCATTGAAACTTACTGTCTTCAGGTTCCAGTAAAGTCATTTGTAATGTCAAATGAACAGTAGTTCAGATTTTTGTATCCTTTTCTGGAAAAATAACCTATCAAGCCGTTCAAATTGGAACATTCAGTGTGCATGATGTCAAAATTTGCTCTTGCTGCAGATCGACAGGTCACCTTTTATGTTTGTAACAAATTTTATACTGGACATGATTGTGTTAATTGCGATGGAGCAAAAGCAGACATTGGCTGCCCCGCTACAACATACTGTTGACAAAAATAAAATAACAGTACCAGTATAAAAGCAGAGCTGTTATAACAAGTTGGATCGTGAGTTGACAAAAGCACATAAAGCTAAATAAAGTAATTGAACAACAGTTGTATTTTGGATGTTGGTTTAGGGTCTTAGAGTCTTGATTCCTCCATTTTTTTTCAGTTATTTTACAAAGCTGCCTTCATATTTTAACTTTTATAGTCACACTTTGGTTTTTAACTATAATCATGATAGCTGCTATTTCTCACTTCCCTCAACAGAAGAGTCAGAAGGCATCACTGTCCTCTGATAAATTTGGAGTCTTTTCTAAGACTAAGACAAATAGAAGCCATTAGTTGAGGCTAGATAAAGATAGAAATCTATGTAATAGGCCTCCTGCTGAAATATCACAAAGTTATTTTAAGGTGTATGGTGTTTGCATTGAATGGAAAAAACCAAAGTATAGACTCTCTTCTGGTTTGCTTTGTCTTCCCAGTGAAAACTACATGCAGTTCAAAGGTAATGCTCCACCTCCTCGCTTGGCCTCAGTTCTTGCTTTCATTCTTGAAGTACTTCAGAGAACCCAGAGCGCTGAACTGTGTGATATAGACTTAGTTCTCCCGGCCGTGTTGAAATGCATGGTGTTGGTTAATGAGCTACAAGGTGAGCTGCTTGTTGCTTTAAATACATCTCTGTAAGATTTTTGTACTGCTGAGCATCTTTCATCCCAGTATTTAAGACTCTTAGATGAGGTGAATGAGATACTTTGGCCAGATAAACTGGACAAGCTTTCTTTTTTCATTAACTCGTCTGGGGTTTCTGTCTCCAAGAGGCAGAGAAGTCCTGCCTCGTTTTGCTCTCTAATGAACTAATGATCAACTTCTCAGGAATCTGAAGAGCACTTCCTTTCTCCCCATCCTTGCCATCTCATTTCTCCCAAACTTGGAAACTGTGGAAGTTTTCTTGCACCTAAAGGTTTGAGACCAAATAAGACTAGCGTATGTTCTCCCCATAGAGGCATTATAAATGGATTAAAAGCAGCATGTTGCTCTCTGTAGGCATCTTTGAGTCTTCTGTCTTCTTTTAGCATGCTTTGTTTGGTAGTGAGAACTTCTTTATTTTTAGCTTCTTAAAAAATGAAGCACTCTGTTCACCCCACAGTTGTATAATGAATGTGCATGTGTGCATAAGCTCAAAATTTCCACTTCTTGCTGCCAGTCAAGGCATTAGGCAAAATGGGGATTCACCTATGACTTCTCCTGGAAATTTTGTCTAATAAAGTACTTTTTGATTCTGCTCTATAAAAGTTTCAAGGACAAGACATGCTTAGGAAATTAGCTGAATCGTCACACACCTTTCTTCCCCCGTTTGCCATCATAGTCGTATCTGCCTGAAGCTGAAAGGACTTGCTTTGCAGTGTGCTGTGGAGTAGAATGAGCTGAATGTCCGTGCTGCTGTGGCCACCAGCTCACTGCCTGCCTAGGCAGGGCTCCACCACACCTGTGCAGAAAAGTCCTGGCAGCCCAGTTCCACCTTTATACAGGAAGAGCTGTATCTTGCAACTTGAATATTAATTTGGAAACAATTAAGGGGAAGAAAATAGTGGGTTTTGTGGGTTTGGGTTTTTTCCGCCCCTTAAAAAAAGAGGTAGGGTGGAATTCAGAACAATACCCACCACTGAAAGTAAGGAGTAGATCTATATAGCTTTGGGCAGGGTATAATGCCATGACTGCTTTTTTTTTAATTCAAATAGGAATGATTAAAGAATACAAACAGAACTTAAATTTAAATAAAATCTCTATTTCCACTAAGTGTGTGTCTCTTTGATTTGACTTAAAGAGACCATAGCGTCCTTAAAAATCTGTATGTTTAAAGGATAACGGTAGTGAAAATAAGACTTTTGCATAAATCTGTGATTCATTCTGTTCTTTATAGCCAATCTAACTAACTGCTCTCACAGTCATTTCCCTTGCATCAAAGTAAGATAAAACCATTTTTTTCTCATTTAAAAATTGTAGTCTTCATGAAGGACATTCTCCAGATGGTCAGTTCAAGAGCTCTGTGTGAATCTTGTGATTTTTCTTTTACAGTTAAAAAAATATCTACAGACATCGTACAGTACATGGTAGAAGGCTGCCAAGCAGGGTCAGGAGGAGAACGTGCCACCCAGCTGACTTGTGTATTTAGGTAACCAGAAAATATGCCAATTGGCAGTGAAGCTACTGCAAGCCAATTGACAGCAAACATGTTTTTTTAAAATAACTGATTATCCTTAACATACTGCATTATCACTTGTTTATGGTATTTAAATAATGGTGCTTTTGGCACTGGTTTTAAACATAGCTTGGCCAAAAAGCCAGAGCAAGAAAAGTAGAAGAGAGAAACGTACCTGCTTTCTGCTGGATTAGGTACTGTTTTGAAAGGTGTATAATAGAGAGGTATGTTGCTGCTGCAATGGGAAAAACTGCTCATGAATGGGGATGGTCAGTGTTAGGTGCTGTGAAAGATGTACATGCCTGATTTGAAGCATATATAATGAAGAGCAAATCCTCATACAAGAAGCTTAGCTTTTTTTTTTTTTATTGATTTGATTTTGTGACAAATAAATAATAGCTTATTATAATGTAAATTATACTTATTTCATACCTCTGCAAAATGAATCCTATTTCTCACCTGGATACAGTAGAAGAGCTGCATGAGCTGAGACCTGAAGACATTTTGCAAACCTAGGCACTGGTGCTGTGTTGGGTCATGTCTAGGTGAAGGCTCCAGAGGGACTCACTGAAATAAGAATGGATGTTTGTGGGCATGCCAGTCTCCCTGTACGTGATATATCATGTTCATGGGCTGTTTCATCCCTAGGGTGTTACTTCTGATTCGAATGTAATCTGTGATCTTAAAAGGCCTCAAACCCTCAGGAAGACAAATGGGTACGCTTCCATCCAGTGGTCTGCCCTGCTTAAGGTCCAGTGGAGCTTTATAAGAAATGCTAACATTATTTCTGCAGAATTGAATCAATATCTCTTGTTTTGCTGGTCTTTATTTTTTTTTTAATTATTATTTTTTATTAAATAATACATACATATTTTAGTTTTGCATTCAGGCACATTACAAAGTGCTCTGGAACAAGTCAGCCCTGGTGAAACAGCAGCAGAATCTGACAATTTGCTCGAAAATAAACCTGTGGGATTTTTAGCATTAGCCTTCAAAAGCATGGCTTCGTTTGGAGAAGGTATTCCATGTAGAGTATTTCAGTGTAACAATATGAAAATTGCCATGCAGCCAGATTGCTTGTTCTGATTAGACTCTTCAGTTGTTCTTGGCATGTTCTCTGCATCTAGTTTTGACCTTGCATTAAATGCCTCTGTGTCCCCCTCAGGCAGTTTATCCAGGACTATACTGCTGTGTATGATCACCGGGTTTTCAGCATACTAGAAACAGTGGCGGTCTTGGATCAGACGTTAGTTACCAGCCTGATTCCCACAATCACACAGTCTCTGAAGGATTCGGAGCACAAACAAGGTCTTGGAAGGAATGCTGCACAGAGGTTTGATTTTTATTTAATACTGTTTTTTGACAATGAGCAGTAAGGTTTATTTTCTTGAAAGAAAGCAATGTCGGACAGCAGCACAGATACTCAAAAATGAATGATTTTTAAGCGTGTTCAGCTAGAAATCTCCCTTTGCTCAGGCCTTTCATGGTTTTAAGCCATCTATATTTGCTAAATATTTTCAGAGATGTTTTTACACTAGGGCTACAGACCCCAGTAGAATTTATGTGAAGCTGGGTTGCCTCTGCTCACTACACTCTATGTTCCAAAACAGAATAAAGAAGAATTCCTGCCCCAAAGAATTTTCCTGTCAGTCCCTGTTTTAACGGACTATATGGGTCATATCTAAAATTACGATATAATCAGGTATGATCTGAGTGAGATGCTTGGAAAAGAAATACCCATGGCTTAATTTCAAGAGGTCTCTCATAACACAAACATATGAGAGTTGTGGGCATCCAGAAAAGGCTGGCCGCCTCTCCCCAGTAGGCACAGCAGACTCGCGCTTCCTCCCTTTGCCCCCAAGAACTTAGGACAGAAATATTTGACTTGTGAATCCATCTAGCATTAGGAGGAGCTGGCACACGAGGTGAGCAGCTCCGCGCAGACGCACAGCGTCTCGGCGCGCAGATGCAGCAGTGAACTTTCAGCATCTGTATAAATGCTATTACAAAACTCCAGGGCGCTCTGCCCAGTGTGGCACCTGAGCCAGAGCGGCTTCTCCTGGCAGGTGTGCTCACTGGAAGGCTGGCCCTTGACCCTCGCGTCGGTCCGGGCAAGGAACTGGCCTCAGCATTTGCATTAATTCAGGCACTGGGACTACTCAATGGGTAGGATCCTAGTCACGCCTCAGGCTGGAGAAGTTTTGAGGTGCGTGTCGGCAGGGCCGGGGCTATAAAACACCCAAAAGACGGAGTTGTACAAGAATGTAACTCTTGAGACAGTAAAGGGTATTCATCTTCCATTTCTTGAAAAATATATTTAACAACTCATTTGTAGTTATATTATTCACTTTTTATTATCCTCTACCAACAAATGCATTTGCTTTTATATAAGGGAATTCATCCAAGGTCAGACTGAAGTACCATTATGTGCAGGATTTTCAAACTATTTGTTTTTGATCTTTTGATAATATATTTCATAGCCAATTTACATTTTTTTATGCTGTTAATAAGGTACAATTCATCCCTTTACCTAAAAAATATGAAAAAAAAGCAGGTTGGGTGAGCTTCCTGAAATACATGCTTGGAGATTACTGAAGAGCTAAATTTCTTTTAGCCTCATCACTTAATGTATATATTACCTAATCTGTTGTTGATGTTTTGTACTAATAATTTGTATTTAGAATGTATTCCATAACCCAGCAGTCTAAGGTGATCCATGAACATTTTATTGTAAGACCACTAATAACTGATTTTCTCTCTTCAGTCCTGGCCACTAAATAACATTATATTAACATATTCTGTGCAATTATTGTAGACATTAAACTGCAAACATATATATATATATAAAAAAAATAAAAATGAAGTTCAGAAGTTGCATTAGATGCTTATACTGGTGATGTCAGTATTATTATTGCAAGGAACTAGTATGAAAACTGCAGTTTTGTTTGCACAAGTTAATATTTCATGAAAAAGATATATAATTAGAATAAAAAGATATATATATAATTAGAAGAGACCTAAATGTCAGAGGCAGTACTTTAACAAAATTTATATTGTGTGGGTTGGAGAGGATTAGAATGAACATCAGGTGAAAAGTCTTGCCAATGCATACGTACTCTTCTGGAAAATCCACTTACATGACAGTCCCTTTCTGAGCTCCAGGTTTATTTTGAAACGGTCATTGCCCTTTGTTGAG
The DNA here is from genome assembly GCF_900496995.4 of Aquila chrysaetos chrysaetos. Lineage (NCBI taxonomy): Eukaryota > Metazoa > Chordata > Aves > Accipitriformes > Accipitridae > Aquila > Aquila chrysaetos. Next base: position 66,849,217 of record NC_044005.1, read on the forward strand.
GATGATGGTCTAAATCTGTGTGAGTGCCAGTCTGCACCCTAGTGCCAGTGGCTCACATCACTGTGTTGTAGCATGAGTCACAGACAGATTTCTTATGCAGAAATCGGATAGCAAACATGATGAAGTCTGAATGCCAATCATCTCATCTAAGCCTTGGAAACTTCATGTTTTAAAATAAAAAAAAAAAAAAAATCTATTTCACAGCATTTTACTAAACAAGTAGACTTCTAAGCATCTTCACTACTACACTTGTAGCCATAAACAATGCAATCCTTATTCTTCTTCCAACCTGGCCATGCTAAAAATTCAGAGCAAACAAAACAGTTGAATAGATGGGGGTGGGTGGGAGGGGAGGAAAGTTACTATGTTTTAATATCCCAATATGTAAACAATGTGTTTGGGAATTACCTGCTTTTACTCCTAGGATGTGTGAGATTGAGATTGTTTAAGTAACATGTTACATTCTTTTGTTTTTTTTCAACAGAGAAGCCTATAAAAGACTCTTATCTTACCTCACAGAGGCTGGACAAAATGAGATACAAAAACTGGAAAACGAGACAGGTTAGCAGTGTGCTGGTGATTAATCGTTTCCTCTTGAATGTTCTGACACTGTCGATACCTAAAACTGCACTCTACGACACACTAGCCAAGTTCTTTTTCTTTACAATAACAATACATTTATCAACTTGGTTTTGTTATGTATTAATTTTAATAATTTCTGTGGCATTTGAGTATTGTCATGCATCTGAAGAGTAACTCTCAATATACTGTTGAATGGCAATTGAAAGATACAGCAAATTTATTACATGTTAAAATGTCTATGTGAGCAGAACTTGTATTGCAACATACGAGGTAGGATTTCAAAGAATCAGGAATTTCAGAACTCAATTCACATTGAGTGAGACCTTGACCCTCTTAACTTTTGAAAATCTTATTCAGTATGGTCTTATGAAAATCATAACTTTGTCATTTCTAATTTATTATTTTAGTAGAATGGGAAAAAACTGTGATCTCTAGTACTGAATGTGTTGAATGCACTAGGAGTTGTGTCAGTATGGTAGAGCTAGCAGTTGTTAAGAAGGCTTGTGTATATGTTGCACAAAATGTATATACCTGTCTTAACCTTCCACCTGTATTAAAACTTTAAAGTTTTTCAGATTCCAGTGTAAAATCTCTTCTGTTGTCTTTGTGGGTAATACAAGAAAAGGCAGGTTCAGATTTCCTGTTCTCTTCCTTTTCAATAGTATGTTCTTAAAATTAACCCATAATTTCCAGTGATCCCATGATCTTTTTATTAGTCATGACACTGTTAATTATCCATTGAACTTAGACTAGCTGTAAATGGTATGAGAAAAAAGAAGAGAGGACAGACTTCTAAAGAAAATACTCATTTGGGGAATTTATTTCATTTAGGCTAGTAATTATTCCTGGTTGCCTGGAAAGTTGGATATTTCAAATATTTCGCTGTGTTATGGATTATCTTTTGGGTCTTTCCAGGACAGGCCTAGCTCTGTAACTTTTTCTACATTTTTTTCCTAAAGTTCTCAGGAAACTTTCATTAATGGCTGTGGTATTCACATTTTCACTTCCCTCAATAACCTGTATTTCTGCAGCTACTTACTGGACTTTGGGAGTGGTAAGTTTGCCCTTAATGGCAACACTGCTGAACAGGCTGCTTACTTTTAAAGTTATTCAAATTTTAACTTTACAATAATAATGGGAATGAAAGATTATTTTTGTGTCTAACAGTGCCACAAAAATCCCTGAAATCTTGTTCAGAGCAGCTTCTCTTTCATTTCAGTAATCTTATCAAGTCGAACTAGATAATCTTTTTGCCTAACTCTGCTATTGTTACTTCAGATAATGCAGTAACTAAAAGCCTGTTTAGGCTACTTAATAGTGCAGAACATGGAGGTTCTTTTCATTATAAAAGTGACTTATTGAACTTGCATTGTAGCTTCTTGTAAGCTTCTGTACCTGGGAGGAGTTTTATTCATCTCAGGAGGATTGTTCTTCTAAAAAGCTTTTTTAAAAAATAAATTAAAAAAAAATAAAAACCTCTCCAAGAGAGATTAATAGAAATTTGAGTCCTACCACACAGATTACAGAACAGATGTCTGACTGTAGTATTGCTTCCTGAAAGTAAAACCTTTGACTCTTAAAAGATAGAGCAGATATTATAACAAAACATAAACTGATGTGTTTAGGAGGTTGTTAAAGATATATTTAATACAATCTGTAGTGGTTGGAAGTTTCTGAAAAAGCAACAGGGCTTTATGTAAATGCGTAGCAGCTCCTGGTGCATGATAAGCTAGTTTAAACAGTTTGGAAATTATCTTCCTTCTCTGTCAAGTTAATGCGAACAGAAATAAAGCATTTTGCATTGTATTCCTCAACCACTGCCAAATGGACAACATGGTTGGGTCTAATTATTTGGTATGGACATTTGCAGATGTGACTGACAGTTCTGATAATATTAATGAGATGAAGGCTTGAAGAGTGCTAGTCTAGACTGACTTACCAAGTATACACCAAAACAGTCCAAAACAAGTTAGGTAGAAAGAAGAAGGTGCTGATTTTAAGTACAATATAGAAAAAGTAAAGACTGAAAACCACCACAAAAAAAAAAGAATTATGTCTTATTAGATGCTGTCTGTATAAAGGTGTGGTGGTTTAATCCCAGCCAGCAACTAAGCCCCACACAGCTGCTCACTCACTCCCCTGCCCCGATGGGGTGGGGGAGAGAATCAGAAGGGTAAAAGTGAGAAAACTCGTGGGCTGAGATAGAGACAGTTTAATAGGGAAAGCAAAAGCCACGCACACAAGCAAAGCAAAACAAGGAATCCATTCCCCACTTCCCATGGGCAGGCAGGTGTTCAGCCATCTCCAGGACAGCAGGGCTCCAGCACGCCTAATGGTGACTTGGGAAGACAAACACCATCACTCCCAACGTTCCCCCTTCCTTCTTCTTCCCCAGCTGTATATGCTGAGCATGACGTCCTATGGTCTGGAATATCCCTCGGGTCAGTCGGGGTCAGCTGTCCCGGCTGTGTCCCCTCCCAACTCCTTGTGCCCCCCCAGCCTCCTCCCTGGTGGGGTGGGGTGAGGAGCAGCAAAGCCCTTGGCTCTGTGCAAGCACTGCTCAGCAGTAACGAAAACATCCCTGTGTTATCAACAGTGTTTCCAGCATAAATCCAAAACATACCTCCATACCAGCTACTATGAAGAAAATTAACTCTATCCCAGCCAAAACCAGCACAAAAGGCTATTCAGGACACTGAATATTATTTAAATTAAACCTTTCTCTATTATTTTACATATGAATACTATGCTACAGAGACACAGCAGTGGTCTGAGTTAAAAGTCAGGTCAGATGTGGTGCGCTAAAGCCACACTGCAGGTGAGTGTGTTGGCTGCACTAACATGTGCCCTCTCCAGACACACAGCTTTGTTTTGCCCCAGTTTGGGTCTGAACATCAGCATAAAGTAATAGCCTGATTTTGCCTTTTATAAGATCCTCCTTTGGCCTGCATTTTTGTAGCAGTAGGGCAGCATTGTACTTCTTGGAAGGGAAGGGTCTCTCACAGTATGTTTAAAAATAACATTGCTTGCAAAGAGGGACATCTACTGCACTTGTAACTAACTTTCATAATTGAGGGTGAAAAGATCCTGAAAAAAAGTTATAGCTAAAGTTCCTACTGAAATTCAGAGAAACTTCAACATACACACCTGGGCTTAGTCCTCCTCCTCTTCTATGTAAGAAAAATTGGTTGTATTAAGCCATTTTGAACACTGATTAATTATTCTCACTACAGGATCATCATACGTCCATGGAGTTACAACAAAATATTAAATCTCAGTAAGCTTTTTCCTCTCCCAAGGCTCTTGCATGGTCCACACCCAATATCTCCTTTCATTTAGAAATGCTAATACAGTTAACAGGAGCCCTGGTTAAGTCCAGCAGGTGTGAGCCTTGTGAGCATTTTCAATGCTGATCTCACTGGCCAGAGGACTGTTCCAGGATATAAGTGGGTAGAGGACTACTCTGCCCTTTTCTTTTTGCAATATATAGAATTGAGAGCTGAATAGAAAGTGTTTCATTTTTATATTTTCCCTAGTCCAGAATTCAGGATACTGATCACCTCTGACCCATTATCATCCTTGTGATATGAAACAGATGTCCAGCACATCATAAACAATGGCAGGGAGAGGGAAGTCTGGCTTATCTTTCCTTTAGTAACCTTAAAATGATAACTGAAAAAAAGACACCTTCTGTTCAAAATTCACATGCAACTTCCATTAGTTCCACAAAGCTGTCCCTCTATTTTATAAGAATTTCCCATTTGTTATTGTTATTAAAGAGCAGGAACATGGTAATTTAAATTACTCCTTGCTTTCATTTTCAATGATAAAAAAAAAAATAAAGGGGGGAAGGCACTTGTTTCAATAAAAGAGCTTCAGAAATAGAAAAATTTATGCCTTTTATGCTGGAATAGAGCAGCAGACCTATGGAAAGAATAAGGTTCTGCCTATCTGTTGTAATTGCACAGAAGAGGAGCTGCCAATAGCATATACTACTTACAGAGTCATTTAAGGAACTTTGATAACTGTCCACCTAAATGCAATGTATTTCCCTCAGGAAACAGAAAAGAGGTTTTATTGCGCTCTGTTTTTCCTTCTTTCAGTAGCTTCTGAAAATTATGTATGCATGGGTATTTTCAGTTTAATCATATTTTATAATTTTTAACTATTACTTAAAACTCAAATTCAGTGTAATCAGCCCATCTGTTAGCAATGGTTATAAAATTATGTTGAAGATTAAAAATCTGATGCGGTGTCAATATGTCCTAGCATAATTAAGCTTGTTTTATGATGAATGACTAGGATATGGCTTTTGTCTACTTGAACAGCTTTAAAATGGTAAACCTTTTGTAGACTTATTATACAAAATGTGAAGGTATGTATAGAACAACAACAAAAAAATCAAAAACTCTGATCCTGTATTCATGGATGTGGTGGCTTTACAGGCCTTGGGAAATGCAAGCAGAGTAACTCCACGTCACAACCAAATTCACTGCATTTTTCATTCCATCAAACACTATCTTGGATCTACTCTCCTCCCTGTAGAATGTCACCCAAACAGGCATTAAAAATGCAAGTTTGCTAAATTAATTATCCGTTTTAGAAAAGGCCAACATGACCTGCATGGGCAGTGGTGGAAAAATTAGCACAGCATTCACTTATGTGAATTCAGGGTATTGCTAAAAATACTTACTCTGTTCTTCAGTACTTGCAGCACTGCAACATAGCCTAATCTACCCGCAGTAAGAGTTAACATTTTGAGCATTTTAATTCTGGCATTACTGTGAAACAGCTATATATAATCATCTCTATTGGAAAACCATTCTTTATGTGGACACTTTTTATCCCTCTAAAATGTGTCCTTGGGAAAAAAAAAAAAAGCCTGTTTTGCAAAATTAAAACTGTATAAGCCCTTTATATAGTCTATGTGCTAAACTTCCTGCAAAGTCTTCCTCCCCTACAAACTCTGCCTGCAGATGAAGTGTTTTAACCTTGCCCTCTTAATTTATTCTACGTTCTAATTTTCAATAAACAGATGCCGCCTCTTTTCGCGCTTGTTTCCACATTGTTCCACATTCTGCCTGTGTTGTTTCTGCATGTGTGAATATTCAATTATCTATTTCTCCATGATTCTGCAACTGATGTACTAAATGTCTGTACAGGTTTGGGGGAGGGTAACCGGGGAAGGCAAAACTTGGAGGAAAAAGAGTTACAGAAGTTTGAACCATTCTGAGAGTCAGATACTTTCCCTGAAAGCTGCTAAGTTAAGAAGACAATCATAAGCCACAACTAGAAATGCAAGGATTACAAAACCACTAGTGCACAGAAGCAGAATTGCTGCACACTGGCTCATAACACATAAGTATTTCTTTGGTCACCACTTGGGTGTGAAACACTCAATAGAGACCAAAGGGGCAGAGGCAGCTGTTGGTGCTGCTGCTTCTGGAAATTGTGTCTTTTGTGGATAAAAAGCACAAAGCAGCTGATTGATTGCCACTGTGGTTATTTATAGCTAAGAAGAGCTGATAACACATCTTAGGACTCAAAGGTGAATCATAGAATCGTTTAGGTTGAAAAAGACATTTACGATCATCGCATCCAACCATCAACCATGCCCACTAAACCATGTCGTGAAGTAAGTAAGTGCCTTGTCTACACTCTTTCTGAATACCTCCAGGGATGGTGACTCCACCACTTCCCTGGGCAGCCTGTTCCAATGCCTGACAACCCTTTCAGTAAAGAAATTTTTCCTAATATCCAATCTAAACCTCCCCTGCCACAACTTAAGGCCATTTCCTCTTGTCCTATCACCAGCCACCTGACAGAAGAGACCAGCACCACACCCACTATGTATGAAGTATGCTGTATAAAGGATGAAATATTACTCTTTATGGGAATGGCCCAAAAAAGGAGATCACAGGACAGGCATAAAAGTGCAAAGGCTTTTCAGTACAGCTCTCAAGACCCTGTGGCCCAAAAGCCTAGTTGCAGCTATAAGTAGCTTTAACCTGTAAATCTAAGGAATTCAGGGCACAGAACTGCACCAGCTTCCAAACTCAACAGTTTGCAGCAGCAGTTACATTATCCACTTGTGTAAGGATACCTCTTTTCTGAAGCACTAGTGACTTCTTACCAGTTGCAGCCTGAGCCATTAGCTTGTACATTCCCAGCTGGGAGCCCGAGCCACTTGTGTCAGCAGCTGCTGTCACGCTGCACTGATCTGGCACTAGTGACAGAACCATCAAGAGTGGACATCTTTAAGGCTCTGTGGAAAAACTGAGCTAAACTGCATTTCAGAGGTACGTACCAAAACCGGTAGGCTGGGTAGGGACGAAGGTTAGGTTCAGAGGTTTATGTTTGCCAAAAATGGTACAAAATGTAGAACAGCAGAGGCGGATCTGGAGCTCGCACACGGGAGCCTGCAACTGGTGCAGTTTCAGAAGCCAGGGACAGCGAATGGAAACGTGGCAGACCAAGGACATGCTGATTCAGAATCTGCAGCTCACCGGGCAGCCTTTGCTGGCAGGACTCCTGCACAGGTGAAGGCAGCCCTGGCTCTCCCCCCAGCCCTTCCTCCCTAGCAGAGACCCCTCAGCCAGAGCAGAGCCACTGCTGGCACCAGCATGCTCTCTGCCTACTCTTGCATCAACACCCTTCACTTTTCTCACCTGGCAATAAATTACTGGGTTTTGCTCACCTGGCAAGGGCTATGTGGCATTTTCTGACTTCAGGTGCAGCAAAGCACCCCTGTCTGTCCTGTAGGTCCTGCAACAAAAGCAAAAAGAGCCAGATAGGAAAGTGTGGCACAAAAACTTAGGGGCTAAGAGGTTGCTGTGAAAGACTTCTCTGTAATCAGTGGAGCCTGATGATTAAGAGCCAGAGCAGAATCCTGACGCTAATAGGAGCATATGTGTTGTCCTGAGGCTCTGTGGCTGTGGTACCCTTAACTAATTTAATGCAATTGCACAGCTGTTTAGAACTGCTATTCACCAGTACAGACAATTGGTGATAACAACCGGAACAGTAAAAGCGTCAAAAGGGCAGAACAAACATGATAAATAACTTTCTTGCCATACACTCCTGCCTTTCAGTTCTTGAACCAAGAGGCACATGCTGCTTTGCATAAGGAAGCTGCCCTCTCCGCTTCTCAAACCCGGGCCTTTGTCACAGCTTGCTCCTGCCGCCGCTCAACAGTCTGCCAGACCCATCGTAATCCCTCCCCTTGCTCTCCAGAAGGAGCAGTTTAGAAATTATTTCATAGCTACAGCCGTGGTAAGCTATGAGGCCTAGGAATAAAAGCCTCAAAACTAAGTTGAGACGTACAAAATCTACTTTGCACTACTGTCTGGAAGTGCACTGGGCTTTACAAAGGCCGAGAAATTAATTCTCCCACCACCTGCAAAATAGGAAGTATATGTCAGTTCTGCACCCAGAGCGAAAGCAGATCACTCACCTGGTGTGGTACCTCCAGGATGAGGCTCAAAGCCCCAAGGCTCTCTACACACACATTTTGATTATTTTATCCACTCTCTTCTTGAAAATGAGACATGTAATATGTTTGTGTCCCTGCGAGTCACACATAAGTAGAACTTCAAATACTTGCCAGGCTTGGGCCCTGCAGCCCATGCAGGGCAACAGTCGAATTTTTGAAGTATAAATGGCCTGTTAGGAGAGCTGGCCCTTGCATGCTGATTTCCAGGAGATCAAAGGAATTCAAACAAACAAACAAACAAAACAAATGCTGATGTACAGCCTATACAGCTCCCATGCAGTTAAAGTACTGCCTGGATGTAGGCTTGCTTTCTGTGCAGAGGGAGACATGGTTAGCACTCAAGTTAGTGTGCTGGGCAAAGACTGCACAGCTGCAGCTCCGCTCTATGCACCGAGAGTGAGAAGGCTCAGCAAAAAAACCCACAAAACTTTCTAACCTGAAAATTACTGGAAAAGGAAAGGTGATGTTCCATGAGCACACTGCCCAGCTGGAGACAGAAATGGTGATAAAGTTCACCTCCCTCTATCACTAACCAGACCCTTAAAAGTTAAAAGATTCATTTCATTTGGAAACATCATTCACTGGACAAATTCAAGCCTGTTCCTGTCCAGCAAGCGCAGGCTATTGCTGCAGCATATTCTGCACATGGCATTTGCATGAGCATCAGCAGGAATTTCATAGGCCTGCTCAGATAGCACAGTGGCAGGGAACAGATCAGTAGGTAAAGCAGAGAAGTGCATAGTACCCATAAATCATAAATAGAGAAAGATTTAATTACATGCTTGGTTAATATTTACAAACATTAAAGTTGTTGTTAGATATGTAAATAAAACACAGAAATAAGACAGGGGCTGCAGTAGCCAAGCAAAGCCAAAATATAACATGTTAGAGTATTTATTGTGAACTGGCATATGCCTGGAGTACGGAATGGAGACACACTATATAAACTGAAAGAATAAATAAATAAATATTGACATTGTTCTACACCTGTTTAGCCTCTGGAGACCAGTGATTTGTGGGACCATATGTTGGACAAAATGAGACTGTTCATTGATAATTGTAAATGTGGTGACCCCTTGCAAACTGGATATTAAAAATATTAAGTAAATGGCACATTTTAATTATACAGTAAAGAGGCTGTTCTCCACCATTAAAAGACTGCAGCTGTCAGGAAGAATTGATCATATGACAGAAGGTAACATTTATTTGATAGTAGACCTTAGTAAATGACATCCCAAATGATCTTTAGATCCTCAGACAAACACATTGAGTTCAGACTTGGGTTTAACCATGAGGTTTCAGTGTCTTTGTCTTTCAGCTGAGACAATTTTTATCTGTTCCTCATATACTATAGGGCTTGCTTGTTTTAATCTGCCTTGCAGTATTTAAATTTCAAATGAAGTATTATTAAATGAGAAACTGTAAACGATGGAGTTTGGAATTAGAAGTCAATACATTTGTTATTCTTTTTGCCAAAGGTATTGAGTAAGTTGCATAATTGCCACAGTATTATATCTTCTTTGTCAACATAAACAGAGCTTTCTATGGGCTTTGAAAGTGCCATTGGTGAACAACTGAACGTGCAGTCTCCATAGAGCGGCAGCCCAGGAGGAGCAGTGAGCATTCACAATGCCTTACGAAGTTGCATAAGGAAATGAAGTAGAGACAAGTAGCGAGTAGTCACCAGCAGAAATGCCAAATGCTGTCATGTGTATGCTTCTACATCTGAGGCAGAGGAGAGAAACTGCAGACAGTTTTTGTAGCTTCCTTCCTGCCTATTGTGATCCCACTTTAAGACAAATGTGTGAAGGTAAAGCAGCAGCCTGTGTGGATTGATTCTTCTCACTGATCCAGAGAAACCCTTCTATACACAGGGTTTGATTTTTTTCCCCCCTCTGATTTTATGAAGTGCACATTCCTTGTCTCACATCGTGCCGATCCTGTGGTGAGGCACTTGCAGCGTCTGAAGGTTAGGGCACGTGAAATAAGGAGCTGGAAGAAAGCATGCTGCTATTCCATTGGAAGCAAAGGGGAGTGTAGGCCCATAGAATACCTCTTCCTTCCCTTCCTTGCTAACATCCAGCACCTGCGGGGCAAAGCGTACAAAATATTTCAGGGATCACAGAAGAAAGCTGAAACAAATTTGCTGGCACACACCGCATATATGAACTATTAATCCCAACAGAAAGGTAGTTTCAGATCATTTTTGGATTGTATTGATGGGTCTGGTGATCTATTGCTGCCCTCATTACCCAAATCTTATGCTAGCTCAGGCACTTGGTAGCAGACAGCGACATTGGATCCTGCTTCCTGACAGCAGAACGTGCAGCCATGGAAGCAGTGTACGCTGCGCAGAAGTGCTACTGTTACCACAGAGTATGGATCGTTTGTCAGCTTGGTGCTGTAGAGGGAGCAAGGGAGCTCTATGGAAGCTGGAAAGGCCAAATAAATGAATGACTTAAAGAAAATGAAGATATATGGGAAAAGTGGATTTTTTTTCTTCCAAAGAAGAGCACAAGCTCAAATCTGTTGAATTTGAAGATAAAAGGGTTAGTTTTGCTGGTTAAAGCCAGGCACACTGCCAACAACTGAGAAGGGGCAGCACACGCAGCCCTGCCAAAGCACTCATTATACTTCTTTTGCCTTTAATGTGGGGACTGTCTCAGGCAGGCTGCCAGTTCACGACCAGTTTGGGGATGTGGACAAATGTCCATTTAAGAAAGCAAGATCCCAGGATCATTTTCACTTGTCACTAAGCAGTATTTAAAGCCAGGTGCAATACTGCAAAGTACCTGCTGGTTATAGACGAGCGTGTTGGTGGAGTACAGCCACCACCTTGATATCGTGCTATTACTCCATCTGAAGCACTGTGTGTCAGCTAGTGTAACTGAAGCCAGTTTGAATGACTTTTTCCAATAACAATTGTTAGGTATGGTATCCAACAACTTAGTAAAACACAATTATACTGTGACCAGGACATGGTTTTAACTGCTTATCTTGCACGATCTATTCTTTACCAACTCATGCTAATACGTGTTCATTATAAGACCAGCAGCTTGACATCTAATACATTCCCTTCTTATGCTAAGTCTAACTTCTAGTCTTATGGGACAGTTTGAAGGTGAAATCCTAACATCCAAAAAGTTGGAAGCTAATGAAAATGTTGCTTATCAACAAAAGTGCAGAAACTGAGATGTAAACAAGTTTGTCTGTAACTGCCCAGCTGGTCACAAAGCGTTGGCTGTGATGCAGATTTGCTTCACTCAGGAACATGCAGAAAGATAAGAATTCCTAATTTCTGTACAGGAATACCTGAAAGCCATGGATCTGCAGGAAAGCTGCTCTTATACAAGATGAGAGAGCAGAAGAGTTTGTTGGACAACCTATTGCCTACAGCAGGGCTCGAAAAACTTCCATTCAAGCTTTGAAGCAGTCAGCGCTAGAGCAGGTTGCAGGCTGACTGAACTTTGTCAAAGAACAGCTCGTTAAGTCTGGCTGCTCTTCAGAAAGACAACTTGGAGAGGGGAAAAAAAAAAAGTCACAAGACGGGCTGAAAAATTGTTAGCCCACGCCTCATCATCCATTTCTGCAACCCTTTTACTGTTGAATTTGATTGTGTTAACCTGAGAATATATACCCATTATTTTAGCCAAACCTTGCCAAAGGAGAGACTCCTCAATCCTGTTTTACTAGAATATCTTAGAAGAATTGCATCTGTTGGCTCATCTGGAAATATTTTTAATATCCACAGTACTTCCTCTCTGTGTTTATGCAGGTTCAGTGGCTGCGTAAGAAACATCCTTAATCTCCCCACTTCACATGCATTTTCCTTTTTGAATAACCTCTGTGCAAAATGTATCCTTGCAAAATTATTGGACAAGACTTTAGAAGAAACCTAAATCACTCACCTGGATACATGCCAAAGGCTCATTTGTCCAAATTGAATAGCCACCAACTAAATATATTCTACCATTGTGGACGGCGACTCCAGACTCATTTTGACCTGAAGCAAAAAAGGAAATAGAAACCACTTTCAGTGTTTAATTAACCCTTTTAACACCGAATGTTGGAATTCTGTAATAGGATGCAAATGCACCTGGCAGTAACTTGACTGTTTCAGAATTCAGAACATGTGAGAGTGAAGATGAAGCATGAGGGCTGTTCTTTGCTCTCCACAGGAGCCCTGCACGGTGCTGTCCAGAGAGATACCCCAGATGAGCAATAATCTGAGGCTGTGCAGGGGACCATCTGCTGTCTCCTCAATGGCACAGGTTTTTCATAGGTGATAGGCAAGCTCCTCACCTGCCTCTCGGCTACTGTCACACATGAACATCCAAATAGACACGTAGGCCAAGAGAGCTGAACGCTCCTCACGTTCTGCCCACACCTGTTCGTCCTCCCGTTCCTCCAGGTACAAGTATGGCGAAAGCTGCAGAAGCTGCTGTGCAAGCTCATCCCCATAGCAATGGTCTCCTGAACAAGTTTTGAAATTTTGAAGGATAAATACAGCCTCAAAAAATCTGCACTACAAAGTGCAACAAGCACATTTACTGCCAGTTGCAGAGATGCAAAGAAAGGCTTAGATGGCTTCTTAAGGTGCAGGTTGTGGAAACAACCCACCAGGTTGTATCTGAGGAGAGGCTACTGTCTCACAGCATTTAGTGGTATAGGGTCAGCTCCAGAAAGAGGGTGCCTGTGGTGCCAGCGCTTTTGCAGTTGCAAATCAGATTATGTCCTTCTCAAAGACTGTCAATTCCTCCAGATAATAAAATGAAATAATTAACTGGAGAGCAAAAGGGCTATGAAGAACTAGTTGTGTTTAACAATGTGTAGCTCGTTTTTAATCTATGACTCTCTCCCCAATGTCCATGAAGTACTCCAGTGACCTGACTCAAAACCCAAGCAACTCTTCTCCAGATCCCAGTGATTAATAAACCCAATGCAATATCTTAAAGAACAAAGCTGCCACTAGAGCAGCTTTTAATCCTACCGGGAGGAAAATGACATAAGGCGACTGTCTTATTTGTCAGATGTTCATTTCTCTGACCTGGTGTTTCTAGCTATCCTGAGCTTCTAGTTAAGCTCCTACATCCTTTGTATCCTTTTCAGCGCAGATCTCAGAAATCAATGCAACACCAAATGGAAAGGGATGAAAAGTGAGGTAGGCTCAGTTCTAGAACTCCTATAGCAGTCTGCGCTGAAACTTTCTGACAGCCAGTACTGTTACTAATTGAGCTCCAAGTCTGCTGCACAAGAGGACAGCCCCAATATTAATGCTGTCCTGTCCTGGAAATCCATCCTTTTCTGCAAAGCCACTACTGTTGGTGCTACTCTGAGAATGTGTCACATGCCTGTCTCTTCCAGGGATTTGAGGGGGTGGTACATCTGGGAATTTGGTGGACTGGGTGCTGGGGACAGCAAGTTGCAGTGCTTTGCAAGTTGCTACTGTAACAGTTCTTCCTAATGACAGTCAAGAAGAACTTTACAGATCCTGTAGCTAACTGAGCTGCTCAACTCATCCCTGACTTGACAGAATTCCAACAAAGACACCTCCTTTCGGGTAATTTATTAAGATGATACTGTTTAGGAATAGGTGACGGTTAATGGATTTCAGTGAAAGCTTTGCCCCGTAAAGCCAGCAGAAAGCACTACAAAATGATGTTGTTAAGGTAGAGACGCATCTGCCTATTCTACACTCAAACAGGGAGCTAAATCTGTCACTGCAGGCAAGCTTCTGGAGAACCAAAAATAAGTACTGGTAATACTATGACAAATTATTTTTGATTGCTTAATTAAATTAATTTTATGTGCACCTTCTTAAAATTTAGTCTACAATGTCCTAAAACAAATGTTTTGTAGAACACAATGCCAGAACAGTAATCAAAAGTGTCTTGCTGGCCAACGATGGTCCCTAAATTGGAAGCAATTGCAGCAAAGTCGTGGAGTTCCACATACTAAAGGCATCTAAAGGGAAAAGAATTGATGTTTTATTTTAATAGTAGCGAGTTTCCCCTTTTGGTGTACAATACTCACCTGTCAACATGCTGAAGCTGCAACGCGTCCATTGGTCAGCGTCTATGCTGTAGGAGTCTATATGCCGGACCAGGATCCGATCGTTGTTGTAGTCAAGATCGTTCCCACCTAACACGTAAAGTTTCCTTTGGACAGCAGCCATGGAGTGATACACTCTCCTCTGCAACATTGGGCTACGGCTTAACCACTTATTCTGGAAGGAGAAAGAGAGAACTTGTCTCAGCACTGCTCAAAGACATACCTATATTAGTAGTACAATAATAGCAGCATGTTACTGGTGTTCTCCTTACCCTTGCCAGAAATTACAAGCGTATATACTTGTGTCGTTCGTATGTTAAACATGCATGTTGGTTATAACACTGACTAGACATACCAGACTTTCAACATGTGGTTTACAGTTCTCACATTTAAATTCATTAATTTAATAGTATTTCTTGCTCTGTATTTTCTCCTGTTTAGCTCATCAGGTTTCAAAGCTTTTTTTCTTTCTAATTCAGTAGCAAATCCTCCTTAAGCAAGACTATTAGATGTCTCCTTTGTATAAAGTGCTAAAATTATCCGTACCAGCTAGCTCTGTTAGGAGAGAAGAGGGATACTTCCACGTTTCGTTATTCAGAAGCTTATTTGATCTTATCCTTGGGCAATGAAGCAATAGGGAAAACTAATTTCCTAAAGAATCTTCTCAAATGATACATGTATTTGGTTTAATGCTAACCCTTTATTTGTGGGCACTTACAAAGTAACGTCCTTTTGCATATTTTTCTTCCTGGTTAGCAATGTTCAAGAATTCTACCTGTTCAGGGAAGGGGCAAGAGGACATGGAAGAAGAGGGATTAAAGCACAGTATTTTAAACCTAAGAAAACAATTGCTCCTGCTACGCTTACCAAATCAAACAACCTGGCAATGGATGAGATTAATTTAAGTGGAGGAAGTTAAAATCTGTGAGGAAATTCTTTGCGTTACATGTGCTACCGCTTGCGGGAACTCAAGAGCCTCTAATACTACTGCCTTTTAACCTCCACAATATATAGCTATACATTTCAATGCGTAATAGTTGAATATTAGGCATTAATGTTTGCATTAGTAGTCCAGTCTCTTAACACCAGACTATAGACACCATCTGCTTTGCAAAGCCTGCCTGCATCCCCTGATTATATCTTTAGCTTCCTCCACTGCAGTGCCTGCCAGGTGAGCCGCAAAGCACTGCAAAGGCAAAGAAACAGAGGGGCCTGGTGGGGTCATTTCTAATAAGCCGGCGTGTGAATACTAATCAGTGGTGGGGAAGCAGAGGTCACCCCAGCCGGCTTGTTGGCAGGTAGCTGTGTGCTCTGTGGCAGATGGCAGGCATTATCGACTCGCCACAAAGGCCTCGCGCAGAAGCAAGCGCTGGTGCTGAATGATAGAGTTATTGAGATTCTGTGCGAGATGCAAGCAGATGTGATGGTTTCCAGTACCCACCGTAAACAATATGCCAGCAGAATTTTTAAAAAGAGCTTGTGTGTACAAACACGAAGCGGACCTCATTTGAAGAATGCGAGCGCACAATTCCTCTGTAACTCTTTACGCGCCAGGCCGGGCTTGTCGCCATCGGCACGGCACGCTGAAGTAGGCCTGCCACTGGTATTCTGGGGGCAACTTTCACGTCGGCAAGTAAAGAATCAAAGTGAAAGATACGCAACAGAGACACAGTATCTAAATATGTGTCCCCCTCATAAGCAAACTAAGGTTGCTGCCTGTAATTACTACTTGGATTTAAGACAGAATCAGCATTTGTACAATCGATGCGTAAAACTGCGCCTCAGAAAGAAAGAGGCAGGTGTGTCATCGCCTGCTTTCTCTTTCAGGACCCGCATATGTGCTATGCTTTAAAAAGTCAGTGGGAACCACATAGAAATATCTCCTGTCACAATTTGGTTCCAAATACTGCAATCAATCCTACAATCAGAAAAGTCAATACTCTTCCACGTGGGTGTAAATCAGGCTATGCAACTCTGATTGCAAGCTTAGGACTTTTAATTCCTAATACAAGCAAGAGGGCATAAGCATGCCCTAACCCTCTGAAATGGTTACTGAGCCACTCTAACCTAATCAAAACACATACATAATGTATGAAATAATCCCTAAAAGATATTTTAGGTGCTTGGGTAATGAAATGATAGGCACCCTTGCAGTCAGCAGAATAAGTCACGGCCAGGTAGTATAGTTCTGAAAGTATGCAGAAAACAAAAAGCCTGTATATGCAATTCAAAGCAGAAATGCCAATGACAAGGAGCAGTTTTGTGACACTGACTTTGAGTATACGTTGCCCAAGGCTGCTGAATTACAAAAAAATGAACAAGCAAAATAAATACTGATAAATACAGGGGATTTAAAGCACATTTCTGTGTTTAATCTAAGATGTTTCTAACGCCTACAGGCTTAAAAAAACATAATAAAAAGTCAGGGTCTCCATTACTCTGTCAAACTCGCACATCAGTACAAAGTGAATTTAAACCACCACCAATTCAAATGGTCAGCATTTTTAGCCTTACAAAATCATTGTATGTATTTGCTAAGAGACCTGTTTGAAGCAAAACATCTCAGAAAAACACATACAACACTGATACCCACCTGCTTAGGATCATAGACCATGAGCCTGTTTTGATACTGTGCTGTGTTTGTTACTCCTCCTGTGAAAGAGGTTATACAGGTTACATTTTTTTTCATATAAGCAAAACGAGGACCAAGATCAGGTACAGCAAAATAACCAATTCAAGGGTTCATTTGCTGACATAATTTCATTGTATAACCACCACTTATGCTTACATTCCACTGCACTTTTTCATCTGGTTACAAAATAATAAGTAGCACACTTGTCAAACATCTAGAAACACAAAATGGCAACAACAAACACCATACACACACGCTTCCTTTGTAAACCTAATTCTATGGGCTAAAAACGAGATAAGAATTGATCTGTTTATAAATGACTGTGCATTCAGCCGCTGTCAAGACGCAAAGATGAAACCCGTCCCTGTTCCAAGTATGCGATACAGTTTAAAGGAGGAGGAGGTGGGCTTGCATCAGAGAGAAGGAAGAGGTCGGAGAGGAGCTGTGCCTAACCAGGAGCGTGACATGGGAGACGACTGCCAGCTGGAAAGCATAGTGCAAACCTGTGCAAATGTGCTCAGCTATATATTCGAAGGAAATCCTGTATTTAGTCTGTATTACAGAGAGAACACGTCCTGGCGTAGTTGTAGACTTACGTTGGGAGGTTGTTCCTCTGTAGTGACCAGAAACAACGCTA
Source organism: Aquila chrysaetos chrysaetos (assembly GCF_900496995.4). Lineage (NCBI taxonomy): Eukaryota > Metazoa > Chordata > Aves > Accipitriformes > Accipitridae > Aquila > Aquila chrysaetos. The sequence continues at coordinate 66,866,611 of NC_044005.1, forward strand.
CCATTTACTTTTCAATAATGTTTAGAAAGCAAGGTACAAAGCACCTCAGAAAAGCCCGGAATCAAGTCTGACCCCCGTAGATGCCACAAACCATTTACCTCAACACAGTATACATTTAATGCCTGATCATCCCGTTCTCTATTGGTTTTAAATGGCAAATCTCACCGAGTAAACCGTTGGAAAAATTCTTCAGTCTCAAGTCTGTAATCTTACCTGCTAAGCATGTTCTCAAGTGTGCTCAAGCCTCCTGGGGACATGGTGTCACTGCAGCACTGCCACAGGTCCCAGTCCCCCCTCTGTCACCACCCTGGGCCCATGGGAAGATGGGACCAGAAATGACGCCTGGAAGCTGCACCTCACCTTTCACCCTGCCAGAAGGTCTGGACATAACTAGGGCATGCCAGTGGCCACGCACCAGTGAAACTCATACCGGCAAACTTTTATATCACAGTTTCAACAACATGGGCCAATGATGGACAAAATCCACAGCCATGAGAGGAAGGAACTTCATCTGTCATTACATTTGTTGATGCTTTTCTTTTTGTGAGGACATCCCCTGTTTCAGACAGAGCAGTGGCAGAGCTGCTTTCATTCCTGCTGGCTGAGCTATGGCCCAGTCCTACTAAGGCCACTGGGTTCTTTTCTTTTGTCCCCAACCAGTGTTAACATGGCTCCGTGATGGGCAATCCTCATTTTGCCAGCCTCCAGCTGCACCTAGCACAGCATTTTGGTTCAGAGCCATACTGTGATTTTGAAGCAACTCCCCCACCTCCCACATGTCATTTTAGGCTGTAGGGTGGGACTGGTGTGCATTGAAGTTTAACCAGAAGCTCTGCTCCGGATGTGCACCAGCTGTGCTCCAGTTCCTAATGGAGTGTAAGGGTGTGAAATAATAATCGGTCTTTTGGATGGCTTTGTACCAGCTGAGTACTAGGAACATTTGGTCCAGAGGACCAGAATAAATCTAGTCCAAAGCCCCCCCCCCCCAAAAAAAGTGCACTGTACATGGAGTAGATACAGAGAATGCAGCACCAAAGTTTTATCTGCTGATCTGCTCCTACTGGGCTGAGCTACTTGCTAACATAGGTGTACCCTCTGATCACTCCAAATAACTTGAGCAAGGCCAAGAATCTGATCAATGGATAGCAGAAACTACAGACAAATATATTCAAGAGTCTTGTCTTCAACCGCAGTAGCAGGGAGGAATAACACTGTTATTTGGGTGCATCTCTGTGAGCACCAGCCTGTACTGCGGCCCCTACACATGGACAGTAGCACAAGCTCCCAGCTCAGAGATGCTTACAGGCTAAGAGACAGCCAAGAGGAGATGTAGTCTTTCCAAACTGTTTCCATCACACTATGCCACGCACTGCCCATCACAGCACCTGTGAAGTACACATGCAAGAACACGCATTGGAAAGCAACGAGTGTTCCTGTGTCTAATCTAACAATTTGTTACTGGTCTCTACGCTCTTCACAGTGTTGGTGGCCGTCAGCCACATGCACAAAACCATCTTTTCTAATATCTGTTTTGTAATTTGATTTTCTTTTACGTAGTTGTTTCCACTCCTAGCATAATGTTTAAAAATGAGATGTCAGATTAGTATTTTGAAAACTAAAAATCACAGTTATTTGGAAGATTACCTCCAGAATGTTAAACTACAGGAGATGCATCGGAAACACGATGCTGGGTCATGTATTTTCATTCAGAAAGGACACCTTAATTTGGGAGGAAAGATATGGAGGAAGGAGAGAAAGGAGGGGGTTGCTTCCTCGTAAAATAATGAAATAATCAAATAAGCAAAATTATTTACCTCTCTTCACAAAGAGCCCCTCGTATCAAGTACACAGCTTACAGTTTTTCCCCCGCAATATTGCTCATCTGTGGTGTTTTATCATTACATTCCCTTCACATACCACTCTTCACTTTTAGATTAATCTGCCAAAATGAGATGCTAAGGATTTGCATACAGATTTGACTACACAAAAATAGATCTGGAATTAATAACAGTCTCTATATGTTTTAATTTCTTCTAGACTGGAGTACCCTTGCCTCCAGCAGTATTCTTGGCTTTGAAAGTCATCAAGCTGATTTGTCTGCTCTTAGGTTATGATGCCACATGCTGCTACACTGTCCCCTGCAATCAAAGTGCTCGCAGAGATAGATTCCATGCCTTCCCCTAACAAGTATATTTTATAGATTGGCAGTTTTGATCTCCCCTCCCCAGGGGGATAATCTGCATCTTAACAGGTTTCTATAGATACATCTGTCATTAAATATGCCATCTTATATCTGCATCAATTTTCAAACTCAAGTTCCTCCTAACTTTGAAGTGCTATAGCAAAAGTTTAAAATTTTCTGCCAAAATTCAAATTTAACAAGTCTGCGATGTCCTCTTGAACTATTTTTTTTTTAAATACTCCAGGCAGCTGGGAAAGGGCAAAAGAAGAGCAATATGTCTCTTAAAAAATAGGAAAAGGAAAAAAAAAAGTTTAAATGGTACTAAAAATAATGCATACTTTCTCAGAAAAAAATGGGGTAATTCTGAGATAATTTCTTAAACTTCTCTACAGTGCTTTCTATGAGGAAAGGAGGGAAAAGGCAGGGAGGCATCATAACGACACTTGAAAAGAAATATTTGAAAATACAAACCATGCTATTAAATTTGATGTCAAGCAATAGCGGCTAATGTGGTAATAACCCATCAGTTAAAGAAAGAGAAAAAAATATCTGGCTGGGTAAATAACAGAAAATTTACAGCTCTGTCAGCACTCGCTGGGCTTTATAAACAGAGCGATGATTGTGCACCACTTTGTCATGAGCAGCTTGCTTTGAGGACTAGAGTTTCTGGGAGGCAAGGAGTACCCTCGGGACAAGCCTATGTCTTTCTTGCTCTTACAGGCAGGAGAACACACTCACAGAAAGCCCAGCACCCAGCTCGTGGGCTTACAATGTTTTTACACTGCCACAGTCACTGTTGCTCGCTCCCTTGCAGGCCATAAAGCCTGCTTTTTAAGCTCTCCAAGACCCGTAAGTTCCCAACTCATGCAACAGTGCCCCTCTACATGGGGAAGTTGCTGGAGGATTCCAAACCCCACCTTGTCCAGCCCTTTCCCACACATGGGAAATACTTTGTGTTGTTACAGCCCCCGAGGCAGTCCACAAACTGCGCTGAAAAACACCTTCAACAAAGACACTTCCAAAAAGAGAAGGGGGGGAGGCAGTAGATTCAACACCATTTTCCCAATCGAAAATTTATAATCCCTATTTATAACATGTCCTAGTAAGACCCCCATATGACTTGAGAAATCTAATCCAATCCAAATCCCCCAGAAAATCTCACAACTCTCTCCGAAGTCCCCAAGTGCTAGGCTGCGTGCGCGAATCCGAGTTCATTGGGAGATGTGTAAAACTACATGCTGGCAAAGAGCTCCCACGTGTATTCCTTCCAGCAAATCCAGGGAATATATAGAAACGCATGACATGCGCCCCAAGGTGCTCTGCTATTTTAAAATAGAAATCTCTCCTCTCTTACACGTCTGTGTGTTAAACACAAGATAATCCTTCCTCAACATGCAAGCCCGCTGCCTTTTACTTCAGCCAGCCCAGGTGCAGTGAGGACAGCTGAGCTGGAGAATATTCTCCCACCCGAAGGAGTCCCCTGGAAGACACCAACAGCAGCTCTAATTAACACTGTTCCACCCCGGATGCAATCCAGCTGCAAACAAGAGGGGCACAAGCCCTAGTTTGTTTGGGGGTTGGTTTTGTTTGTTTGTTTGTTTGTTTTTTTTAAATCATTAAAGCCTGATATTTACAGTCAATCTAAGAAGAATCAATGGCATCAAACCTATAATGCCAATGCTGAAAGGTGTGAGATACATTATCTTTATTCAAATATAATAATAATAAAGAAACACTGTTCCATATACAGACTAAGACTGGGTCACTGAGGCAATTTTTATGTACTTGTTAACCTCCCGCTCCAGGTAATTTCTGTGCCAGCCACACTGCAAAACTTGATTTGCTTAGATACTGTAAATTCTTATTTATTCCAGATCTATTTTTCATAGAATTTTATAGGCATTTACTGAGGAAAAATTTTCTTCTCCTCACAACAAAGAGCATACAGATAGCAAGGTAATACTTTTCACCCCAAACCACTTGCAAACTCAGAATAATTCCCCAAGATACGTGATCCCATCATTTGCTTGGTCAAAATCTCCACCATTACGGAAAAAAAAAATAATAAAAATAAATAAAAAAAAGAAGAAGCAGCTGTTAAATACAAATCAACTGTACAGGGTTGGCTTGCTTACTGCCCCCCCCCCCCCCCAAGTTGAGTTGCCATGTGCATGTCAAGATGTGATTTTAGCTGACACCCTTAAGGTCAGGCAACTCGGACCTCTGCAAAACAACAGCATAATACTTTGCTTTAGAGAAAACTTTTCACGTGCTCATCTCTTGAGCACTTGAGGCGGAGGGGAAGCCTCGTTATCCCCAGCTGCAGGTGCAGGAATGGCCCAGAGCTGAACTGCCTGGCAGAGGTTCCCTGCCCCTCTGTCCCCAGGGGCACTACACCCATACGGGAGGAGGAAGGTTAACGTGTATAGAAAAGCAGGTCTCCAGATTTGCACGTGCGCTCCACGGAGGATGCAGGCAAACAGGCACAGTTCAAGTTCTTGCTCTTATGGAAAATATTTCCCTGCTTCTATAGGGAATGATTGTTAGTAATGTTGAACTCCAAAGGGTTTGATGCATTTTGTTTCTCTTTCACTCAAATACTTCACTTTTCAAGCATGCAATTCGTTTGTGAAACGGGTCACGGTGTCAGATGTTAACTGGGGCCTGTAAGATTCATCTTTCTACAAAATTTCAAAACCATCTGCCCGATGCTGTACTGTCAATACAGAAAACTTATTTTAATGAATTCTCATCTACTTTCTAAAATAAGAAAATAAAATAAAATGCGGGCTGTGAAAAAATAAAAAAAAGAAGACGAGAAAAAACCGATGACACAAATATAAAAATGTGTTCCACAATATATGGAGCTCAGAAAACTCGAGAACTGAACGCACTTGTGCTGACCAGAGGGTCCGACTAGTTCCAGAGCGCAGAAGGCTCCCTCTGAGCCTTCTGGCAGGTTAAAAACCCCAAAGGGGTGGGGGCAGCTTAGGAGTCCCTCTGTCACCTGAAACACCGGCCACCCATCTCCTATTGCCAGTATGTGCTTACACTTACATGGCATTTTGTTTAGCACGCTTCCCCTCCCTGCTGCCTTTGCCATGATTTTATACTCTATTATTTTTGATTCCTTCTCATATTTGTCCCAAAGGAGCAGCAAAGTAAAGCTGAAAGTGAATCCCAATAATAATAATAGAAACCCCCTAAGTCTAGTCAGCTTTTGATTAGCAAAGCCTTTAGAAGACAAGGTGCTGTAGCAGAGGCACTGATAGTTTGGCTATAGAGTAAGTAAATGGTCGGTGTGCCGGTCATGTTTTGATGACTCTCTCCACTAATACAAGGGCTAGAAACTCATATTATCACTATTTAATTTATTCACTTACTAAAAAACTGGGCACATTTTCATGGTTATCTTGCCAGCTGGCAATAGCAGACTGACTTTGAGAGCTCTTGCTGATGACCCGTATTTCCCAGAAAAAGCAGCAGGGATACAGCTCAGAAACATCCCTAACTCAGACTAATTTTTTAATTACTTAATTTTAGGCCACATACTTCAAAATTAGGTTCCCTCCTGCATTATTGATTACTCTTATGCTAACACCTTATATTTGATGACAAATAGTGGATTTTTTCAGCAATGACTACTGATATTTTTGGATAACAATCCCCTGCCCCTGAATATACACATACTGCGAGCTACATTCTGGCCCTAAGCAATTAACTAATAATAGAAAGCTAGCTACAGTTATTGTATCTCCACCTACTTTTATTTTTAAAATAATTCTATTCAATACACAGAAACCATTTTCAATCTGTGAGTACATAATTCAGATCAATACCCTACTGAAGTATTGCATAGTATGCCCTCGTACTTCAGAATAACCTGTCAGAATCTAGCAACTCAAAACTGCTAAGCATTTTCTCAAAAACTATACAAAATACAACTGAAAAGTCATGTCTATCTTATTCCACTGCCAAAACATTGCTCCTTACTGTGACTTTACAACAGAAGTTATGTTGGTAGCATTTTCAAATATAAATGGAACAATACTGATAAAATATTTTTTGTTGTTTTGCCCAGTTTTACAGAGTTCATCTAAGAGGCTTTCACTTACCTCTTCCCCTGATTCTACAGCTGTATTAGAGGCATATCCTTGAACACAATATCACACTGCTTCATTATATAAGTGCAGATTGTATTTAAACACACAGGCAGGCATGCATTTCACTTACGTAACTAAGCACATTAATTAATCCTCAGCATAATTTTCCCTTTCCTACCATATCTGCAAAGATTAAAAGTAATCTTCAGCCACTCCCACATTTGACTTAAAAATCCCTACCAAATACTTCCTTGGGGTTTTTTTCAGGTTTGGTTTTTTGGTTTTGGTATATTTTTTTCTTCCCCAGAAAAAAAAATGAAATTAAGAAAAAAATATTACTTTTTTCATGTACTGGAGCAAGGACCACACTGATGGATGTTTCTACTGCTTGTTCAATGATTTTATATGAATATGCTTAACACAATTTCCTAAAAAGCTCTGTTTTTCATAAATAGAGACTGACAAATGTAAACCACGGGGGGGGGGGGAGGCAGCGGGGGGAGGAAATCAAGACACAGCAGTAGTAGCATCCACGTATTTGAATTGCCCATCACAGACACACATCTCTCTCGACTGATAAAATAGGAAAGGTAGTGAATAAACAGGGTAATGCTCTGAACACGCCCCACTGGTACCCTAAAGCAGAAACCCTGTTTCCGTACCATACCTGGGTCTCAAAGCCCACTGTGTGCACACTTCAGGATTAACACACAGCACAAACTCTACAAGACTCTTTTGACACAAATTGCTGAAGAAAGCAACCCGAAGCACCTGCCAGGAATCTTGGTGATTTTCTGCATTCTGTCATGCTTTTAATTCCGAAGTCATCATTCATTATTTAAGTGTACATGCATAAAAATAGATACCTGCTACATCGCCCACCAATGCTTGGGAATCCGTTCCCATAAGGTACTTAATCCATACAGGCAGAAAGGTACATCTGCAAGTTGCTCTGCTAACCTAAATGACATACTTTGAGAAGCACAGCGAAGTCCTAAGTAGCTAACTTAATCTTTCGTTCACATACCATCTTTTCACCAGAGGCATCCCAGACCGTATCAAAATCCCCAGAGGGTATCTACACTGAAGATGGCAATCACTGAACGTTTTCCTCAAGGGCTGGCCCCATTTACTCATTAACTTCCTTGACAAATATTACAACTTTATAACCTTCCATGACACACTTCTTACTAAAAGGTGGATATTTTTCTGTCAAATCTTCTGTAGACAGCATCGACCTTATTCCAAAGTAACTAATACCAGAAAAGTCACTACAAAGACTGATGACACAATGTCCTCAACTCCCATCAATGTGCACATGTAAAATAAACTAACATATCATTTGCAACTCAGTCTGATACACTTTTTAAGATTACAAGGCCTATGCTTTCATCTCTCTGTGCCATAAAGCTATGATTACATCCATGGAGTCCTGTGCACTTGTTATGGACAGTCAGAGCTATGCATGATTTCTAATGAAGGTCATCTTGGCCTGTAACACTATCCTAAAAAACAAGTGGGAGCAATTCATACATCTGCCTTCAAGCCCCGGATCGACACAAGCCAGCGAGCGCTTAATTCTCCATTTCATTATCAGGAATAAATGCAGTGGTACCAGATCATACTACAGAAACTGGGTCTTGTTTTTTATTTTTAGGAAGCACACAGAATTTGTCAGCTGAAATTTGTCAGCTGAAATTTGTCCAAAAGTGCATTATCATTCCAATTCACTGTGATTTATGAATGGTGACTGGAGGTAGCACATATGATATACGCAGCTTTGAAACACAGAGAGATATTTAGCAGACAAAAAAATATTGTATAGGTATGTTATGCTCCTATACTTCTAATCAGGCTTGATTGTATGCTTCCAGACTTAAATTCTTTGAAATACCCATCTCCTAAGACAAAAATTATCGTAACACATAAACCAAAGAAGATTTATTAGTTTCATTCGAGACAGTATTTTGGTATTTTGTTAGTACCTCAAACTGTGTGAAACGTTTTCTACCTGATATCCAAAGAAGACCATCCACCACATATCCTGCATGGCATGACAGCGATCGATCAAAGGACTGTACAAAGGTCCACTTGTTCTTCTTGGGGCAATAGCGTTCCACTGTAGGTAACACTTGACGCAATTCGTTTCTGCCCCCTGCTGCATAGAGGTACTCGTCCACTGCTCCCAGCACAAAGTGTTCCCGACAGTTCTTCATTGGAGCTATCTCAGCCCAAGAGTTAGTGCGGGGGTCGTACCGACAGGCAGTTCTCACCGCACAAGTGCGCCCTGTGGAGTGCTCTGCCTCTCCGCCAGCTACAAAAAGAAAGTCTCCCATGACAGCAACACAGTGGTGGCTTCTCCCTACAGGCATAGGCGCTAGCTCACTCCAGTTTGCAATCCCTGCGATATGAACGTTCTCTTGATCTACCGGATTGAAGTATCTCAATTCCTTCACCTTACAGATTTCACGTTTTTTCCCACCGATAATGTAAAGAGTGTCTGACTGAAAGCGAGGTTTTGTCCTTCTGGTTTGCCAAACTGGCTGTGCATAGACGCTCTGGTGGTAAGCCAAAGCCTCGTTAATAAGTGCTGTCGCAGTTTCACTAGCTTGGACAAGAGGATGAGAAAGAGCTACGGTATGCAGTGTATCCACATCCATAAGGCCAAAGCGGACATACTGGAGGAGTTCATCCATGTACTGGTAGCGGCAGTTGTGTTCCAACCACCTCACAGCCAGCTAAAAGTGGGGGGAAGGAAGGGAAAAACAAGACACCAATTATTTGTGTACAATTCCGTCAAAATTTGATCTTTTGAAAATTGCTTGCATTCCAAGAGCAGCTACATACTTGCCTCTGTAGTAATATCAATCAATATAAAAAGCCGACATGAAAGCATGTGAGTCAATATAAAAGATACCTACTAAAACTCCATCTATAATATACATAAAAGCATTGTATTGCACCAGTCCCCCTAAAGAATTTCCACAGCATTATCAGATTGCAATACTGCTATGCGGCACTCTTGCTGTGCAAACTGTTAGTGATGCTGTAGGAGACCACAATATCCCAGAATCAAGCTGCTGGAGCAATAATATAAATGTAAGGACTATGTGGTCACTGGAGACCACAGGTACACTAGAAAGAAAAGTAAGATTACAGTTAGATGATTAGAAAGAAAAGCCCTTTCTCCCCTCCATCTTTCATTCCATTTATGACAAAATATTGAAGGAATATAACAAAATACATACAGAATATTTTTTCTTCCTTCTTCATTTATTTTATTCATAAAGTGGAGAGAGGTGTAAAGGGACCAGAAATTAAGGCAGAGAAGAGAGAAGCAGAGAAAAGGCTCTGCTGGTTTGGGACTGACGGAAAGCAGCAAGAAAGACTCTAAAACTGTTCAGCAACTGCAGCTGGTATCAACAGCCAAAATTAAACATAGCCTTTAAATTACATAAAGCGTATTGAATCCAACCAACTCTAAAAAGAGGCTAGGAAGGGCCTAAACAATTTCAAGAACTGTTGTGTAACCTCCAGGGATGAAGATGCCCAAATTTCCTCAGTAAAACCATTCCCATGCTCAGCTATCCTCTCAGACAGACTTTCCTTTTACCTATGCAGGAGCTCTAAACCCTTCAACTCATTGCCCCATTTTCCACCTTTGGGTTCATATTCCAGAGCTCAGGAACCCCCAGACCAATCCTTGAAATTAATCCATCCATACAGGATGAAAAGCAGTTTACTACCTTCCTTTTCTCCTCCACCTCTGATGCATTTTAATATGTGCGTTGCGATTTCTTCTTCTCTGAATGAAAAAGTCTCTCAATCCATCTTAGGTCACATTTTCCAAACCTCTGTGGCCTGGCTTACAGTTCTCTGTTACTGAAAGGAAATCACCCTCTTTCTTAATGTTTGCTGCTGCAAACCGGGTATAATCTTCCTCTTAAGACTGTAGTAGTAGCGACTAGATTGGAAGGATCTCTTTGATTGTAACAATCTACGCCATTCTTGTTTGTACATCACTATACAAGACTGTCGGTGCACTATGATATTGCTGATTCATGTTTAAGCTTATGATGGAGTACTATTCCGACCTCTTTTTTCTGCAGAACTTCCACAAAGTGTCACGCTTTCTCTGTCATTACTAAACTCTCTACTATTTACTTCAGACCACTGCTCCAATCTGTCAAGATCATTCTCAATCCTAATTATGTTTTCAAAAGTGCTTGAAGACCATTCCACCTTCTGATTGTCCGAAAACAAACCCCATATTATTCTTTCATCCAAGTCATTAACAAAGACAATGACTAGTTTTGGATGAGGACAGACTCCTCTACTTGATACTTCATTTCATCCTGACAAAGAACTCGTGGAGCAGGAGTTTCTAACTAGCCGTGCAATGAGAACGGTTTCAGCTAAAACTTCCTGCCCTGTACTGCTCATGGGAATGTCACATGCAGGAGCTGAAAAGAAAGGCTTCTGTTACTTATGGCTTTCGTATATGCATGGGGTATCAAATTTCTTGCTGCTTCTGTATTCTGTCAGAGAAGGAAGATGACAAACCAAAACCATCTTCTTATTAAGATTAATTTGAAACACTTTTTCTCCACTGTGCTATTCAACCCCTGTGAAACAACGAATCAACGAAGGGCATCAAAAATTGCAACAGTAGTTCAGTCAGTTAAATGCTGTAGGGAGTTTCAAAATGTGCATCAGCTGTATGTACTGAGACTTGCTAGTAAAAGTTGTTAATTAAATATATTTGAAAGTGTTTATGGACTTGAAATCATTGAGCATTATATTCATATGTTCTAAATGCACCAAATCCATGTGTCAGGTGTCTCCTACTGAGTGGTTTTAGGCAACTCCCTACTCCATGTCTTAGGCCATGTGAATCATTCCTCAAAGTCTTTAGAGGCACTTAGCTCTCATCATTGACTAGACACTTGAAATTGAAGTGGAACTGAGGCTATCTTCATCATGATGAAGACACCAACTGAATTCATATCAACTAAATGATGTGTAGGTTGCTATATTAAAAGAGAAAATTTTACAAAAACTGAGTTCTTATCTGTCATCACTTGCATTTAACAGATTGGTTTCTTTTGCTTCTAGTACATGCCTTCACTCGCATCTAAAATGGCATTGTGGAGGTATCACCTGTGCTATAATGACAGACATTACAGACTCTTAAAAGACATGCACTGATGTAAACCTGGTCTTGGTAACCACAAGGCTTTTAAGAGGAAGTTTAAAATTAATGCCTGTTAATATCTTAGAACTTCACCCTTCCTCTTTCCTTTATTGTTCTCCCTCCCACCCCCCAATAAATACTATATAAACACACAAGCAACACTACATACATTTGTACCTTTCAAAGACACAGTATCTGCATTCATTTCTGCATATGGGATGTGTGACGATCTGCAGCAGAAGGGATGGACATTGCCATTACAATACATTTTCTCTGCTGCATGAAGTTTGGCAAAAGCAACTTGGTTTATGCTGAGTTTGGTCTGTACTGAGAACATTCCTGGAGTTGTAAAAAATGTTTCACTGAAACCAATAATGCTTAACATTTCTCTAAAATCACAGAATTTCTAAACCACCACAGTGATGATACAAAGTGATACAAAGATTCTGTTGGCACTAATAGGAGACGTACAATCTATTCCCAGTCTTGAACCAAAACTTTTTCCATCCTTTCCTACACTATTTCATCCCCACTCAGCTGCCCTGCATCTTTATTTATGAAAACTTTTGAATCTTTCCTAATTAAATTTATTGCAACCTCCCTGGGATCCTCTACATGCTGCACCAAAAGGTACCTTTGGTCTACGCTACTTCCACCTCTCCTTTCTGACTAGCAACTGCAACAGCAATGCGGAGGGTAAGGTGAATCCCAGGCTGTCTTTTGTGTAGGTTGCTACTGGCTCTTACCAGACTCCACACCTGAGGTCAGTTTGCAGTGGAGTACTGCAGTTTACCATATCAATTTAGAAAGCAGGGCTAAGAACCCTGCACATCACTATATCACCTGGATGGTCTGTAGGCATTTGATAATCAGCAGAGAAGCTCTGCTGCATCTTAGGGAGGCATCTGAGGTCTGGGAATCACAATGTGTTTAGAAGCTCCTGTCCAGATCAACTCATGCTATAGTTGAACAGAATTTGACTACAGTATCCTGTGGCACTCCAAGGCAGAGAAAAGGCCGTAAGAGCTAAAAGCTATAGTGTTTTTATCTCCTTGTCTTGCTGTTGATAACAATGACTGTTACTCTATTTTAAATGCCATAAATTCACTTTGGGACACTCCTCAAAAATAACTGCTAAGAATTTAAGCTACAAATGTAGGTATTTTTATGTATATTCATAGAACACAGGAGCAACTCCTAAATTGCAATACAAGGCTATGGAACAAGTCATATGGATTTAGGGACACTCATAAACTGAGCCTTAGACTTATACATTTGTTATGCAGCACACATTGTTATCGTGCTCTCTAGCAGAACATGGTGTCTTGCACTATGGAGGCATGGAAGAAAACCAAGTTATCTGTGTGGGTGAAGAGATATTCTAGTCACTGGATGGTTTGGCAGCTATTGGAAGGCTGGAGAAGTTCAAAAGAAAGAAACTTAAGTTCCCAAACAAGTCTTTTGCTTGTAGTAGAAAGAGTGACTGATGGACTGTAACACAGTTCTAAATTTCCTTCAGTGTCAAGGAGGCAAATATAACTCTTGAGAACATATGGCAGAAATGCAAACTTCCATGTAAGATATCAGCAAACATCTGTATATTTATCAACGCAAGTTCTACCACTTTTACGTAGTTTTTGTTTAATCCAGACTTAGAAACCTGGTGCCTACATAGAAACTCCAAAATTCGCCCCATCTATACACTAATTATAGCACCTATTTTTTAGCCTCTCTGGCAGTAGTGATTAGCAACTATAATCAGTATTAGCAAAATAAACTCAAAGCCCTTATACGCTTTATGACACTGCAACGAAAGACATTCAGGCTTCTCTAAGGAAATACCAACAGCACTTGAAATTACAACTGTGTTTAAAACGCAAACAAGTAAGCAAGCAAAAAAAAAAAAAAGAGACCATTCACAATTTTGAGGTTTAAAATATTTGTATCGCTGTTAAATAATTTACAGAAATAAGGAAAGACTCCTACTCCTAGTGCCCTATAGGCAAATTCTGTTTAAACTGCTAGAAGCTTCTTTTCTATTAATTTTAATGTATGAGTGTGAGAGAAACGGAAGCTACAGCCTAGTGCCTATATCAACTTTAATAAATAATATATTTTGCCATATTCATCTTCTAAACTAAGTAAATGACAAGAGTAGACCCTCAGAAGGACAAGATTTTCAAACCAGATTAATTCTCTTATTCTAAAGCCTTAACCCAAAGGATTTTTCTTCTCCAAGGTTACATTACTTGATTTAGCAATGGAGTACGTTCTCAAAACATGGAAAGATGAAAAATATAATGTGGCACAGTTGGAGCGTACATCTAAGCACACCTGCATGTTGGATTGTGATTTCATTGCATTTCCAACAGCTGCTTCTGCTTTCAGCGTGGTGCTTCGACAGTCCATTTCCCAGAGCCTGAGAGCATGGTCCTTCCCTCCCTGCTGTTAATGGTGTAGGTACTACATACATACCACAGTCAGAGAGGGCACAGAGGCAGTGGAGGTTAAAGCTGATTTAAGAGTTTCACTCCTGTTGAGGATAACCCTGCAATAAGTAGTTACCTGGTCTTTTGGGCTGCCAGCTATCCCAGGAAGCAAGAGAGGCGGTGTGCCTGTGCCTTGCCCATTCAGCGTCCCCCTGCGATCCTTCTCACGCCACTCTGCTGGAAAGGCGCCAGACCTTCACTTGACATCACAGCAAGTTTAGTAACCAGAGAAGCCAAGCTATTTTATGAGTGCAAAAACCTTGACATACTCATTAGACCCAGGTTCACTTGGAAACTACTTCAAGTCACAAAGTCAGCGTCAGGGAAAGTTTATGTCCACAGTGTTCTGAGAAAGAAAACGCTCCTCTAAGCCTGCGCTCTGTGAGAGGCAGGGGCCATGGGAACTCCATTAAAGTCCTCCTGGTCTGCTCTTTAGTTGATGTATTCATGTTGTAGCCCTACAGACTGCAAAGGAATTATGCTAGTTTATACCATCTAAGGTCTCTAATAACTGAGATAAAGCCAAAAAGTGACAGTAGCAGAAAAAATGAGGCGTTCGGAGGTTTGGAGTTTTTTTTAGCAACAACAAATAAAAGGAAACATTAAATTTATAAGGTTTCAAAACAATGAGATCAGATATATTCAACACAAATTATCTGATTTCTGCCTGACAAGCTGATGATAATATATACCAGGGAAAGGGAAAGAACCACAAATCTCTTCTTTCAACACAAATCTCACCTGAGCAGTCCTCCTGTTGCTTAACATAAGCAAAAATTTTCAGCCAGAAAATAATCAAATTAATATCTTTGTATCATTAGCATATTGGACAGTGCTACAGATCTGCTCCTACTGATCGATAAACTAAGAAGAGTCGTGAAAGCAACACAGTTACTACAGCAATCACTTTAAGGCACCAAGGGAACTTCAAAAAGCAAAACTTTGACTTTACTAGTTCAGTGTTTGAGAACACCAGAAATACATATTTTGGCTCTAAACCTGCACATGCTTTGGCCTTTTGTTGGATGTTATGTAACTTGGCAAGCCTCAGGTGCTCCAGACTGGAACCTCTTGCCTCAAAACCACTGTCTGTCTCAGTTGGCTATTGTCAGCACCACCCTGGCTCTTCAAATCTCAAGTCCAGGAGCAGAATCTATGGATAAACCAGGACATTTACTAAAGCTCTGAAACAAAGTCCACTGAAGGCTATGGAGGAACCTCCACCTTTTTAAAATGAATGGGGGTTTCAAAAGGGCCTGAATTTGGATATCTAAAGTGTCTTATTACTCTTCTCTCTCTCTTTCTCCAGAGACTACAAAGGACAAAACCCAGAGGGTTTAGGATATTCATTTAAGCATTTTATTTAAGTAAGGTGAACTAAATTGGTCTGTATCACCCATTTAAGGATAAAAACACATGGGTGAAGAATTCTTGCTGGGAAAAAAAGAACAACACACACACACACACTTTTTCAAAGTAATGAGTTACATGTGAATATTTTTAAAAGTTAGTAACTAACCACGCAGCACAGCCTCCAGACTCTCTTTGCAATCGTATCAATCAGGTACTACCTTACAGTTGTGGGCAGCATGGAAAATGAGTGGCTCAAGCCTAGATGCAGGAGAGCCTTAAAGATAGAAATCTTTTTCTTCTTTTTATTTTGAATTAAAAATGTGCATAAAAATAAGACTGTAATGAGCTGCATGTAGAACAATCAAAATTATGAGGTATTTGCATTTCTTTTGCACCTTGAGCCAAACAACTACAAAATTATGCATAGGATTCTCTCAATCTGAACACAGTAAATATTAATAATCTCTGAATCAGCAATGAAATGGCTTTTGCCCCTGAACCCTGAAGAGAGACTTTCCAACTCAAGAAGTTGTAGTACAGTGACTGAGACCATATTTACAAGGCACCGAGCTGAGGCATATGTGTGTAGCGTGTGAAAATAAAGCTGTGCCATCCCCCACCCTCTTTACACAGAGCCATTTTAAAATTACCTGTTTGTCAGTTTTACAAATGTGTGTCTACGTAAGCAGCCCCCTGTGTGGCGCTGCGTTAGCAAGCAGGCACACTTTCATTTGCACATTCTGATTTTACAATCAGAATTAAAACATTTGCTCTGTTCGGGGTGAATTGATAAACAGGGATTTTAAAATTTCCTTTTTTTTTTTTTTTTTAATGTGAAAAATGAAAGAAAAATGTTCCTCTAGATGTATTATGCCTTTGGGCTCCATTTGAGGGAAGGGGAAAAAAGACAGAGAAAGCTACTGTGAAGGTCACAGAGTGAAAGAACTTCCTCAGGGCACAGAATAAATTAAATCCCAAGGAAAAAATAAAATGTGATTTCCAGAGTGTGAGGCACAAACTCAAAATGACAATGATTGACAGCCAAACTATATCCGTGCAATATCGAAGACTGCACGTTCTCATTTACCTCAGTGTAGCCAGCAAGCGCCCATTAAACATCCGTCTGATGCCCAAATTAACCTTCTTGGCAAACTGAAAGAGGCACAAACTATCATAATCAACCTTTCATTATCACAGCAGCCTCTAGTTAAAGGGTCAGAATAATTGTGCCATCAGAGCCCTGATTGTTTTCAATCAACAGACGACTGGAGTGACAGCTCAGTGATGGAGTAGTTTGATGAAACCGCACCAGGCCTAATCAGAGCAGATGAAAGGAAGGCATGATTGGTGCAAATGAACAGTCGTGCCTCTCTTTTTCATTTACAATCTGAAATTACTCTTAAATTTACAGGGTTTTTTCTCCCTTATGAGTACCTCTGAAAGAATGTTTGACTTATTATGAGTTCTGACAGTGCAGAGTTATAAAACACAGGTAGGGTTTTCAGCCCAGGCTTTAAGTGGGTATTCAGCATAATTTTAACAAATTCACTCTTGAAAAGCACAAAATGACTAAAGACTTCCAATGACCTAACCTTTCAGTGCTGTTTGATTAGCAGAACAATTTATCACGGCTCACATTCTTCATGATAAGAGAAGATTAAAAAAAATGGGCAAGGATCTCTTGCAAATGTTTTCTCATAGCCAATATATTTATTCCATTATTGCTCTCCTGTTCTCTCTCACACATACACACAAAAAAGAAAAAAAAAAATTAAAGAACACTGCATTAATAACCCTTTTCCTCTTAGAATGAATAACGGAATCCAAGCAAGGGATTGTTTGGAGATGAAAGCAGAGACCAATTATCATGCCACTGACAGCATCAATATTTAGTTTTCTGGTGGGTTGGGTTGTTCATTCCCACATTCTAAAGGATGGGAAATTATTTGATCCCACTAGGTGTTTCTTACCTTATTCATTGGCACAGAATCAGAGTGCCTCACAAATGAGGGCGGGGGGGGGGGGGGGATAAAAAAAGAAAAACTGCGGGCTGCTTAGGCAAAATTTGGAAAGAATGGAAGATTCAAGTTTCCTTCAGCTACAGTTCACTTCCCCTCCCAGCCTCACCCAGCTCCAACCACGTGGGTTCCCATCCTCACAACAGCACTGTAAGGAAGGTGCAGTAAATAAAGAGAACCTCTTTGTACCTCTGAAGGAAGCAAGTATTTCAAATGACGAGCAGTAAATCTTCTGTTCTGTGATCTTGGTCATCATCGGATGTTCTCTAGTCTGTCAAGCATCACAAAACGCACACCAATGTTCAGGTCAGCATACCAAAAAAAAAAAAGCAGCTTAGAAGCAAAGTAATATTTGCCTGAACGGGGAGTAGATAGAGAAGGCTGATCCCAAGATGAAAGGCTTTTAAGAAATTTTGTTTCCTGTACCTTTTCCTCACACTACAGAATGGAAGTTTTAATTCCTTAAAAGGTTGGGGCTGTAAGCAGAATATTCATCTGAGTGGAAAACACACAAGTGCCCTCAGCTGAAGCAGCTGTGAGCAGGCTTGCACATCCTTGCTGACACAGAGGATGCCATTTTCACTTGTTCCTGTTTAATTTATTGAAGTCTACTGTTGATGTAAGTAAGCTGAAAGGACAAGGCTCTCTGGTGCTCTTTGTACAGTGAGGAAAGTCTTACTATCCTCAGGTAGCATGAAAGCTCCAACCCAGCCCAATTAAGGAAGCTCTATTAGCTCCAAGTCTTAGATAAAAGAAGCATGACAAAAGTTGCCCAGTCTGCCAGTGATTTGGCAAGTACTTCCCCCCACAGTGCTTCCACCTGGTCGACAGCTGTGTCACCTTTCCTCTTGTTTCAAGTATTAAAAGACCCAACCTTTTCCAAGTATAAAGACACTGTTTACAATATACATATGGATTTAGTGAACTCTTGGGAATGACCCCAAAACATTCCTAACATGCCAGTGAAGAAGGGAAGTAACAGCTTGGGACACTGCTACCACATACTTTGCTGGAGGGAGCAGAGAGAAGGCTCAGAAGCAAACATGCTTCTCCCTGCACAAATAGCAAAGTCTCACATTCACATTTCCCCACCACGAGGATCACACCACATATTCAAAGACGCTGTCATTCTATTTGTCCCCAACTCCTACTCAGCCATTCCCACACTAGTGCTAGACCCCTGCTTCAGTAGTGGCACCAGCTTTGTGCAGAAGGGGGCCCCTGAAGTGCATTCCCACACTGGAGTCTGAGAGCACAGCTGGCAGGAAAGACAAAACATGCATCCTTCCAGACTCAACCGTCATCACTGCCATCCAGTCACAGACCCAAAGCTTCACAGACAGCCAGGGTTTGGAGGACTGAGGGATCAGACAGTAGGCTCAGGCAATAGAGAGGGAAGCCAAATATGAGTTATGACTTCGGGAAATACGTGGCCCAAAAGGAAGATTAAAGTACCCCAAGGTTCATTAGATCTGGAAAGCGAAAGCACTTGTTAGTGTATGTCCCCCTGACCTCTTATCAGTCTTTGCAAAAGCTGCAGTGGATTTGTCCAGAGTACTACTTTAGGAAGCTCTTGGTCTGCTAAATAAGAAGTGCTATACCTCTTGGTTGGAGTTTTGCTGGTTTGGGATCTACATGATGTCAAGATGACAACCTGCAACTTTCAGAACACCAGCCCTGCAGTCTGTAAGCCACTATCCAAGACGCGGAAATTTGATTCTGATCTTTCAGCATTGAATAACAGGCAGCGGAGTTGTTGGCCAAAGTCTCTCTAGCAGCACAAATGATGCCTTTCATGATATTATACTGTGATTAAAGTAGAGGTACATAATGCAGCTGTATTAATAGCAAACATTTATCAAAATTAATGGCATTAAAGTCAATCACAATGTATTAAAAATACTCCTCAATTTTTCTCAAGTGCTGATAAGATCTATCATCTTAAAGCATTTAAGCTGTAAAGCATCAATCACCAGTTGCCCGACTTCCTCACAGGGCTGCTAGACAAAAACATTGTCCTGCACAGTCTTCAACAGGTACACGGGGATACATAACCTACATGTCTTTGGTAGGTTTCTTAGTCATAATTAAACAGCTCCATTAGTAACAAGCTTCGCAGCTGTATTTCCATCTCAGAAATTTTTAATAAACGTTTCCACACAACATCCTTCTGAGGAAGGCAGGAATTCTTCATACCAAAGATAAACTCTCCACCAACCAAATACAGTCCCTTGCATTCTCATTCCAGTGCTTTACCGCAAGCTTCCTTCCTCCCTCCCTAGTGCTACATAATGATACTGGCCTTCCCAAAATGGACATTATGTTATCAAAAAGGTTGTGAAAGAGCTACTGTTAGTTTCATTTTTTATGTATGTGTTTCCTATGAAACACACAGAAAAAAATGTCAGTTTTATAATAACAAATTAAGAATAGAATGTACACTTTTCAAATTGTATTCACTTTTTTTTTTTTAAACACACTTTATCCGATGCATTTATTTTCCCATTTCTTATATTTACTGGAAATGAGACTAGACAGAAGCCTACCTAGAAGACATTGACTAACCTCACTAAAAATATTTCAGCTTTTTAGACCTGCAATAACTATGATCAAAAATCAGCTTTACAAAAGGCTAGCTGAACTACATTAATATATAACATTATACATGGTAATGAATCATATTATATTAAAACAAAGAATTGCTATAATGGAAAAACTAAACTTTTCATCTACTCGAGCTCAAAGTGAAGTAAGGTAGAGACAGAAGGTAAACTCTCAGCTGTTGTAAATTATCACAGCTCATGGAGGTTTGCCATTTTACACCTTCTGGGGAATCTGAACTTCAAAATTACATAGCACTTTCCTTCCAAGTATCTCAAAGCAATTTATAAGCAGTAAAACTTGAGCTTCTCTGAGAAGTGTACATTTCAACCATTTTCCCAACATGGGAACTAAGAGAGAGAAAAATTAAGTGATATGACAGAAGACAGCAATGGTACAGCTGACACGTAATCAAAGTCTTCTGTGCACTCAAGCTGTCCACAACTGAGTCTCTATTTCCACAGGATTTTGGTAGTGGAGTTTTTGTGCTCCGTGCCACAGAACAAAGCCTGGTAAGATGCAGGTATCTGAAACTGAGGACAAAATGGATCCCTAAATATCATCTGACAAAAGTATTTGAGATATTTTTGCACCTGAAAAGTACACCTCCATACAGGCAATAAAACACTGCATTTTTTCTTAACCTTGTTGGAGCAGCAAAGACAAAACTATCCCATAGAGTGCTTCAAGAGAACTCTGTTCTTGTGTGATCAAGTCCTCAAACCATGGAGTAGTTTCCTTCAGAGTAATTTGGAGCTTCTCTACAAAGGCAGACCTACAAATGTGCTTCTTCCAACTAACTCCTTCTTCTGCTATGACAGAAGGACAAGCAAGATCCAGTGCAAACCCAAGCAATAACACTCCATATGTACAATTGTGTATTTAAAACCCGTATGAACTAGTGTGTAGTCCCTGTTGCAACAGACTTTACAGCTACCCCACTACTGACAACCACTCTATTTTCCTGTGCACTGCAATGACTATCACACCTGGGAGTGTACACAACTAAAATAAATGAGCTGGGATTGATCACACTGGAAAGGCTCTACTTACTCCTGCAATCAAAGTAAATTTTGTTTTAACAGGATCATCTGAAAGGAGTGTGGAGGGTGACAATCTATCCAGAACAAAGCAAAGCAAAGCAACAAAACCAAACCCAAAATGTGGCATCTGGACAGAGAACCTCACCTTTTCCTTTCAAACAGGTCCAGCCATAGACAGTGAGAAGTGACAAGCGAGTCCCACCCCATCATAAACATTCCTAAAATGTAGCTTCACAGGTTCCTAAAACCTATGAAGCCTAATAGATCTGCCTCTCTTTAATAGCTGGATCAAATGGCAAGAAGCTCTGAGGGAACAACTTCTTGCCATCCATTTTCTAACGCATCACAAAGTGCTTAAGAGTTTGGACCCTCCATCATTTGTTGTGATGGAAAACCAACATTGCTAGGTTCTTTATCTCTGGTAAGTTTTTCTGAAGTTGCAATGAACATATCTTTTCATAAACACAGCTGTCTAACTAGGGCTCTAAACTGTGATTTGATTTCAGTTTGAGGAGCGAAGTTTATGATAGCATTTCTCTTTACTCAAACAGCGTGAGGACAGAGCGCACGGGAGGTGGAAGAAGAGGACCTCCTGCAGCCATCAGCCATCATTTCAAAATCTAGAATTGCTCATTTTTATTTTTAGAGGAAACATCAAATGCACTGAAACTTTACATAGCCACATTTAGCACTAAAATAAGTTGCTGATACATAATTATAAGTGGAAATGACAATCTTTCATCACCCAATACACATTGTTTTTATTGCTATTCCTCTTGTTATTTTTCCCTCTGAAATACATGTTAGAATATAGCGGTTCTCTGTGGAGACAGGAATCTACAAGCGTGCAGCAGTAAAAATTGTTTAGACAATGAAATAGGCACAAAATCAACAAAATTCTATAAAAATGCAATTCAGCTCTGTGAAAATTAGTCTAAATGGTTCTTGAAGGTAGAAAGATTCCTATTCCTTTCTTCCCTATTGTTAGGGTATACTTTTCTACAGATTTAATAAGCAAATCCAACAAATCACATAAAAAATGTATCATTTTCTATAATAATCCTGACAACAGCTATACAGGACTTGTATGTCATTAATATCTTAGGTCACACACAAAAACGTACATCAAAGCACATACTCTCCTTAATAGGTTTGTATATATGTATGCTCTCAACATGCCATGTTACTACAAAATCACCAAGGTCAATTTTTCAAAGTGAAATCACCCGCTGGTTTTATTTATTTTTTAAAATGAGTGACATCACCAGCACCTTTCACAAGAACTTTATTTCTGTTTTGTTCTGCTTTACTATTTTAATGAACCAAATAAGCCCTTTGATAAGTACAGTGTCAGCTTACCCTTCTGGGTCTCACAGCTTTCTCCCAGCTACTTCACCCCCACAGTTATCAAACATTAGCCACTGAAGTCCATGTTACGCATTAGTAAACCTGATTCTTCAACTCTGAAGCACTGCTAGAACCTCATTTTGATATGGACAGGCCCACTAATATTAACTGTGGGAACATTTAGGCCTTTCCCTGTCAGCAGACAATTTACTTCTGCTTTCTCAAGTCCCATGAAGAATGTGCCTCAGAGGACAGCATGACAACAACAAAGTTATGTAGGTATTTTAGGAGTTGGTATTTCTTTTGGCTGATTTTTCACAAAAGGATATTTTTTTCCCCATTGCTTTTTTAAATACAAAACCAACAAGGAAGTACACTAGCAGAAGCTCACTCAGCTTTTTTGAGAAGAGAATAGTTTCCCTTTTTAATCAAATCAGTTCTTCTCAGTGATGTCAATTTTATTGAATTTGATTTAATCCCCACATGATAGGCTTCAGATTAATGCAGGACTCGTATTATTTTTAAGTGATGAGTTAATTTTTCAAAATCAACCAATTGTCCTAAGAATGTTATTTCTTTTAAAAAGTGACTTAAACACTGAGAGCCACATTTGTAAATGCTTTTAAGATCCCAAATGTATCTCATGAATTGGGAATGTCAGAACTTCCTTACTACAAGATTAAAACAAACAAATTTATTATTTAAACCAACTAAGTCACATGTGAAGCAAACTGAGACAAGTGCAACTGCTAAAAGGTGAACATCATAGAATTCAGACCTATACGGTTTTACATGAACACTAAAATAGGGTCCACCCTAAAGCAGCAGTCTGAAAGCTTTTCAGCACACATTCTTACATCGGAGACTGTGATCTTTCCATCTGTCATTATTATCCCACATACACCTCTAGATTGGAAGCCACTTCACAGTGGCGCTTCTTAAGATCTTTTTGACAAATGTATTTGTTATAATTTCTTCCATTTCTCCCTGGCACGAGGGACCCCAAGGTGATCTAAGGAGTATAAGGACCCCTTTGTCGTAAGGCAATGAAACCCCCAGCTCTGCAGCTCACTCGTACATCTAGAAGCTGCCAAGGGTCTCCCTCTTGGAGTAAGCAAGGACATGCAGGAGTGCTACTGCTTTTCCATCTCCTTGCCTCCTCACTCTCCTGGAGCCACTAGTGTCCTGGTCCTGGGGCAGCAGTGATAGCAAGGGACAAGAGGTAGCCAGATCTCAGCAGTCATGCTGAACTAACCTACTTAACAGCAGGTCTAGACGTACGAGTGCAAATTTACTTCATCTAACTTTACACACTTAGTTTAGGTACTTAACCCCAAAACTGGATTCTAGCTATCTTAACACATTGATGACAATTTGTATGGTTTTAGATAACCTGGAATGCAATTTTCTTTCTCCATCTTCTTTGATTCCATAGTTACAAATAGAAGTAATGCTTCTACCAGCTCCCAAAGGAAAACTTATTGAAATATGGAGCTGGGAATTCTCAAAAGAGCTTCCCATTTTCTATCATTTTTCCACAAGCTTAAACTAACATTCGTGTCTCAATGGAAGACACTAACTAAGATAGTAACAACAGACTGCCTCATTTGATCATACATGGTATCTGCTGGTTTTAAACTTTATTTATGTTCTTTTCTTTAACTTAAAAATGAAAGCAATGTGTATTTCCAACGACGCCTGGCTTTCACAACAGCCAGAGCAACTTTCTTTTATGTAACTATATACCTGTGTATTAATACAATTATACTTCAGTTAACCTCCAATAGATCACTGCCATGAAGAGCATAACAGTCAACACAAACCCCTCCATAACAGACTCATTCAAATGCAGAATGCAAGATCACAGAAGCACTCATGCTGTGTGCACACCTTGGTGTCCTCTTTTGGCTTTCCAAATCAAAACATACATCCATCCATTACTTAGCTGAAGAAGTGACCTAAATTGAAGAGCTGTGGGCACAGCAGCCTTCCTAAATACTGGTGTGATGCCCTGTGCAGTTCTGAAGTATATCTGGGATAAATAATGTGAGGCAATATTACTGTAGGACACTGAGGCAAAAGTAATACCCTCCAGTAATGCTCACAGCAATAGCAGCAAAATAATCAAGTTTTCTGATTGGAACTGACATGTATCAAAAAGAAAATTAGAAGAACACACAGTTGCTCCTAACAAAA
The DNA here is from genome assembly GCF_900496995.4 of Aquila chrysaetos chrysaetos. NCBI lineage: Eukaryota > Metazoa > Chordata > Aves > Accipitriformes > Accipitridae > Aquila > Aquila chrysaetos. The sequence continues at coordinate 66,891,137 of NC_044005.1, forward strand.
AAACTGGTTTTAATATAGAAAATCCCTTTCTATACTGCTGCACTTTATAAATAACAGTAACAAGATTGGCTAAGATTCAAAAAATAACAGGTAGAAACTTTCAAAAGTTCAGAACAAAAGCATATATAAAGTTCACAAAACGTTACTGTAAAGGACAAGATTAAGAGCCTATTACATTTAAGCTAAGGCAGGCAAAGGGGGAAAGGTGTTTCATAAAGTAAGGGGACAGTACCAACAGGGGCAGCATTCATTTTCCCTATAAGCCAAAATGCCATTACTATTACAAGTGATGCAGAAGTTGTATCAGGTAAAATGTGTGTGACCTGAGCACATCAGCAGAGCAGAGCTTGAGATTCAGCTGTCTACATCCACTGCCTTGATCCACTGTAGCCTGCATGAACCCTGTCTAGTCTACAGCTCCAGTAGACACTGATCTCCTTGCAGATGCTGTGCCATAACTGCCAGCTTGGCCTATATATAAAAATGCTGCACGTGCCTATGTTTATAAAAATGAATCCCACACAAATAGTCTGGAGAGGCTGTAAGGAATATTACCATTGCACACAGTCAATTCAGGTGAGATACCTGTGATTACGAGGATTAGCCTTAGGAAAAGGAAACCTACATCCTATGATAGGCTATGTTTTCACACTATTTTTATTTGAGGATAACTATGTAATCTTGCTTGCAGCTAGTCATGATACACAGTGCAACCATAACAGATCCAGCACAGTGGATACTGGGATTCAAGGGTGGCTCTTTGGCACTTTTATATAGACTACTCACAAAAAGGGTACTAAAAAGGGGGTGAAAACACAGCAAAACACGCAGGGGCAATATGCTAATTTTCCCATATAGCCCCACCAATTCACCTCGGCCTTGATATGCATCAAACTCCTTTTTTTCTCTCCTATGCCTCTCCTGATGAGAGACTGACAGCCACATTTTAGTGTGGTGGTTTTCTACTTAGGGTAAATACTCACTAGGGACAAGCATTAGACCACCAGACATGATTTCACTTATTGCCCAAGAGAGCACTTAAGCTTATTTCTTGAACAGTGAAAGGCTAATATACTGTTTAAACACAACGTTGATTACTGAGATGCTTTCCTTCACTTACTATTTTATGTTGTTACTTGTTTTGCAGTAAAACTTAAGTTCACATTTAGCAAGGCACTTAGTCCACATTTCATCAAAACATATATATACCCCTGAGAAACATGAATTTTGCTCTCTCCACATTAAAAATTGTTCTGTAGAATCAAAAGATTGACAGAAAAAAAATATCAAGTACTGCACTGAAGGAATGGCAAGCTTGTACTGGAACATGACAACCCACTTTAGAAACTGCTGTTCTGCATAGGAAAATGTGGGCATCACTGGAGATGTATGGAAGATGTCTGTGGGCCTGTCTTCAGCAGAGAACTGTTCTATCATAACAGCCTGCTATAATGTGTACACTGCAAAATTTCCTACAGTACTGAACTCTGTGGGATTTCTGCTGGAGAATACTTTTGGCCCTCCACAAATGCCACCAGGAGATTCAATACGGAGCTCAAGTATATGAAAAGGCAATTGAAAATAGGGCAGTTTACTCTTCCTTAGAAAAGAATAAACAGGACTGTAATAAGAAAATCGGATTTATACATTTATTTTTATAAAATAGATGCTTAACAACTCATATTGACCTGTAACACTGTAGTCTTCCTGTCTCTTATTTTTCTACTTATTTAAGCAAAGACGCTTCTCTAATACAGGGACCAAAGACTGATTTTGCACATCACATCCACAGTAACAAAAGGAATAACTAGTGCTACACTTTTGTATGTGGAACCATCTACTTTATGAACACAAGTTCACATGTTGCACACAAGGAAGTTAACAGGGCTAGAATGTCTTGGGAGCCCAGCTCTGGAAAAGACACAACATAGTTGCGTGCTTTCTAGCTGAATAAACTACTCATGCAGTTTTAGCTACCAATTTTTCCTAGATTGCTTGCTTATCAGTTGATTACCAAGGAACTGAGTTGCATAGCAAAGTAAAACACCAAACAAAAACTCCTAACCTTAACTCCAGAGGAAGTATTGGCAAATACTAAAATTGATCTATTTTTAATGTTAGCTGTTTAAAAAGATATATATCCTTTAACAACCTACTTAGCCAGTAGCAGAGAAGGAAGGAACTAATCTATACTGATCTCATGTTAAGGTTTTTTGCCAAACGTGATTCGAGAGTTCACCTTGGATCAAGTGCAGTATTTAATACAGTATCATTTGACCAACGTACTGCTGGGAGACAGAATGATCTAGTAGATATTTCTATCTGTAACTATTAGTATGATCCTTGAAATATGAACAGTTAAGCCTTATGACAGTGAAGTTTTTAATGACGAACATGATAACGCATAAGTATATTACAACTAAGGCTATCATCTTTTTTTTACTTAAATCTTTGGCTTGCTTTCTACTTGCTAAGGTTCCAACAAGAAGGCCTCTACTGCTAGATTTCTCTGAGAATACATTCTGTCTTACAGGGTTGGTTACCTTTCAATTATCAAGGGAAAGAATTCATCTGCTTCCTTAAAGTAGAGCCAATGAGCCTTTCCAGTAATGGTCAATTATGAAAAGATTCACTTTTCACTTCATGATAAACTAGACCTTTATGTCCTCATCATGACCGTTTCCTGTAAAAAAAAGCATTCCACACAGCTCATGATGAAGAAGAAAAATACCAAAGAATTTGCTTTTTTTTCCTCCAACTTCTTCGGGGTTCTTCCTTGGTTTTCTTCATTATTTTGTTTAATCCTTTCTTCCATGTCACTGCTTTAAGTTTACTCACATTTCAATGCAGCTGACAAATCATGTATTTCATACATACAAAATCATATTTCATAATCTCACATGCTAGTAAAATGTAAAAACTCAATATGCAAACAAATCCTATGCAAATGTCAACTAATAATCATTGTTACTAGCTTAGCCTAGCTAAAAACCCCCTAATGATGGAGACTAGTAAATTGCTCCAACTTCACAGCCTACAGAGGTTTTCTGGTGGGCTCTCTTTTTGTGGTTTATTTAAGAAACACCTCATTATATTCCTTGTCTATTGTCTCTGCTAAAAATAAGACACGTACATCAAGCCAAAGAGTCTGGTAAGATTTTAAGAGGTAGAAGAAGGAATGAACCACTTTGTTCATCCACTTTACCCTGGTTTGGAAGTCACATTTTTCTTTCTGAAAGAATCAACAGGAATTACTGTAGTACTGTACATTAATCCACATCCTAGTACACTGACATTAATATTACTGTTTAACTTTCTCAAACTTGTTTTTTTCAAAGTTATATTTCACCATAGTCACTAAAATAGGGCAATTACGAATTGGTGGTCTAACAAAAATCCAAAACGCGCCAGATATGAGCTACAGTCACTTCAGTTCAAATCACATTCAAGCATCACTGTGTACACATTTTGATGCATTAAAATAACTGCCTTAATCTTTATGTGCATTAGGATCGAATCGCCCAGTGGACATGGGGAATTTAAACTAGTGAAAATAACTGTGCTCTGCAGACAGTGGCACCTTTTCCAGAGGTTCTCTGAGGGAAGCTTTAATTTGTGCTTAGGGCTTCATGGGAGCCCTACCAGTAAAGGTGCCTTGGGGACATGCTGAATTCATATCACTATAACACGCATGCATGTATGTGTGCAGGAGGCCACACTAGTCACAGGTAAGACAGACAAATCAAACAGTAGCATCCCCCCATCAGCTTTTCTATTATCTGCCCCACTTTGTGCCAATTTCCTCCAGCTTCCCCAACACCTCTTGCTTTGCTGTTCTTCCTTAAGACATGGGATGGGGATTTGTCAAAGTCAATGAGCACTTTATTACAGTGAGAGTGCTCAGTAATGAACAATTCAGCAATTTAATGAGATTCTGTAGATCTGTCTCCAGCCTGTCCATCAAGTTTCACTTCTATAAAGCACCCTGACACTAATCCTCTGGCATACCCAATCTTCACCCTGGGCTGAATATTAGATTCTTCCATGGTATATTGCATTACCACTATAACCTTAGCAAAAATGATGAACTTAACTACACTTGAGGCAATATAGCTGGTCTGATTTGATTTTCTTCTATTGGGTTGACTATGAGGGAATTACTTATTTACTAAGATAAAGCAAAAAACCAGTTTCTTATTGCCTTCTGAATGCCTAAATTGGTAAATATTTATGTGTGTCTTTTAATTCATTCTGGGGACCTGGAATATTTATAAATATATATTTATTCCTGGTTGTACAAACTGAATTAAAAAGACACACACACATTTTGCCTGCAGCGGAAAACTAGTTTAAAAAAAATTCTTCGGAACAGCATTAGTAACCTTTAGAGAGGCAATTATGATAACACTTAAATGGACAGTGTGGAGTTTGTTGTCACTCAGAAAGCAGCATATTACCTATAAGTATCTCTCCCCAGTATGACCCTGCAACAGAAACAGAATCTTTGTCATATTTGCCTCATAAAGTGTTCATCGACCGGACCGCACACAATTGAGAAAATTATTTCTGAGTTCTTCCTGCAAGACAGGACAATGACACAAGATTTAAGAACTCCCACTTCCCAAACTTTGTTTCAGCAGGTTGCAGAGGGCATATTACTCTGGATACACTTTCTCATTACTGAGCTGGCATTTGTATGGCTTTCTGTAGCAACTTTTCTAGCAAAAGTATACCCAAGCATGTAGCTAAGAGATTTCAATGACCCTGCAGAGAAATTATGATAAAACCCAACTGGCCAATCAGTCATGCCCCATATATGAACTCGTACATCAAAACCTTTTCTGATAAAGAGAATATGGGCTAGAAGTCCAGAGTATCGTGCCTTAAAAAACCAAACCAAACCCACCATCATGGGTAGTGTGCTGCAGGTCTTGTTGTACAGACATCCTCCAGAGACTAGGACAGGAAAGAGTCTAACTTTTTATTAGTATTTGCAGAAAATATCATCTCTGTAAAATACTCCATAACCTAAAGCTTTAAAGTTTTGGAAACAAATATGCCAGTTACCAGCCTGAAGGATTAAGTTACATTTGCATACTGTCTTTGTGGTTTGAAAAGCTTAACTAGACATTTTTATTTCTTAAGAATAAATATTTTGTTCCAGCGTGACGTTATTCCTCCATAGAACATGAAGTGCCCCACAGATGAACACACATTTTACACTTTGAGAAAACAATGGCATATAAAAGAAATTATTTGCTTAGAATAATCCAAAAGATAAGTGGATAAATAACAGGGATTGAAATATAAATCGGTCTTCTGACTCTCAGTCTTCTCTGTTGGACCAATATTGACCCACTTCCTAAAAAGAAAGCACAAGTTTCTTTCAAGCAAGTTATATTCTACCTTGAAATACCCTGAAATACTTTCCTCTATAAAACATGACAGCAAAAAGGAAACAGAAAGAAGTGTTTGGGTAACCAACATTATAGACATTTCCTTCCACTATATCATGAATTGCAGTTTTTACAGTCATATGATGGGAACGTTTCCAAGGATAGATTTTGGTTTAGTTTTTGTGTTTCTCTTTACAGGCTACATGGTTTTTTTCATGTTAGGTTTCCCCTCCACACACACACTAAAGGTCACAACATAATGGTTTTATCTTGCTTATATTCTATGGCTAGCAACCTGGCCCTTTTCTAGATCCAGCTTTTTTAAAGGAAATGATCACCATCTTCAGCTTCTTGCCGCAAACCTTCCACTGAAGCCTCCACTCATCTCTGAGCAGAGCAGCCTGTGTGATGATTCTCTAATTTACTTCAGGCAAAGTCAGCTGTGGTGGCCTAAACAATTTAAATGACTATTGAAGTTACACAGCTAAGTTTGTCTGAAGTGAATGGGAGAGACTGCAGAAGCAAGTTTGCCACCAGACTTGTGGCACTAGCCTCACCAGAGGCAATGATAATTGAGTTGCATGCATCAGCGATCTCTTCCCATGAACAGAGTTAGCTCTCAAAGAAAATCTCTGGCTATATCTGAATAACACAAGTTAAGCATTAAGACAAATTTCTTTTTCAAACAAACTAATTGCATTAACACAACACAACATTTTTTGAATTTCATTTAAAATTTTCCCTTGGTTGTTACTCACAGTTTTTGCTCAAGTGCTTATTCTCCCTCGAGATTGCTCCAGGGTTTCAAAACAACAGATTACTGCTATGGTTTATAGAGTATCACACATTCGCTTGTTCACCAATCTCCTTACCTGCCAGATTTGTTCTTCACTGAGTGAAGTGAGTCTATCACTTTTAAAAACCTCTCGAAGCAGACAGTATGGGAGTGCCAGAACTTCTTCAGGATGACTCTTCAATAGCTCAGAGAGATGTTTTACTAAGAAGTCAACCACTGCATTCTCCAACAAAGTGAGGTTGAAGAGGTCCGCAAGCTTATACAGGTCCAAGTAATTATAACTATTTAATTCCTAAAAGAGTGAAGCAAACAAAATATGTCTTAGAAAAAAAACCCAAAACAGAGGACAAAAAACTCCACAAGTCTCAGATAATGAAAAAAGGTTGTTCTTTTGGAGCTGTGGAGAAGGAAGGCAATGCAACTTGAAATTAATTAACACAGCCTCATTCAAAATGTATGTGTAAATGTTACCAGTGCATATGCAAATATATATGATAGTACTAATTTATATTGCAACTGCTAAGGTTATATACACATAAAGCATCTGTAAGAAATACGGATTTGTACATAATATAATAAACCAGCATGATTTACACTGTATAACAAGATCTCACAGGAGTTAACAAGTGGATTAAAAAAAAAAAAGTATGTTAACTACAACGGTTTGTTACAAAGCAATTGTTTGTTCATTATTTACTGTTTTGATTGAGCTAGAGCACCTGTGTAGTACAACTTTTAGTTCCATGAAACCTTACAAAATACGAGATGCTGAGCTACATTTTATTACATATAAATTTATCTTCAATGAACAAATAGACCCTTTTTCCCCCAATCACTGATATCAACCTATAGTGGATGTTGGCCTCATATTCCTTCTGCTGCTAGAAGAAGGGGGAGAAAATCTGCAGAGCCAAAAGCTACGTAAATCAGGGCAGGAAGTTTTTTTACATCCTGGTAACAGATAACCTATATTTACAGGCTAACATTTTCAACTTGGCATCCCTTGTAAATTAGCTAACTAGTGCTATTCTAGACCACACTGCTCCCTTCAGGGGAGAAGCCAAGAATTCATCCATATTAGCGAAAAGCACCCAGGATGTCTGGGAAATAAGCATGTTTACCCGTTTTCTCTGTTCTTGCTGTATGCTCTCACCTCCCTTCCTCTCCCCTCTGCAATCCTGGTTTTCATCTTCCAATTTACCGCATTGCTCCCTATCAGCTGCCTTCTCCTTGACCAGCTCCATGTGTGAAAATGACAAGAAGTCTTGTCAGTTTCACTTTGCTGGTTAGTTAACATAGGGACTAGAGCAGGAAAGAGAAACAGACTAAATTAAGTCAATTTCACTTTCACTGCTCTGCTGGATGGAATGGCAGCACCAAATGAAACTGACAAGAAATCTTGTAAATGTCAAATGAGCTGCACGGCTGGCAGATAGAGCAGAGCAACAGGGAAGATGGGAAAGTGCGAAGAGGGGTTTTTTTGGAATGTTTTATGGACTACATCTTGAACGTGTGAATTGGGTGGCTGTCCCAATGACTGTGGAGCTGTTTATGCATATGCAATGGAGAGTGGAGAAAGAATTTTTTTCACCTGCTTAGAGGAGTCAGTACTGGAGGAAACTGAAGCAAATTCCTGTGGAGGCTCCTGCTTGTTACATAATCTCCGGGTCTGAACGGCGCACCTTCCCTGGCAGAGTTGTACGTTAAAGATAAATCCTATCCATTATCTACTTAAACTGTCGCATACAAGTTTCACATTGTTTTCTTGGAAGAACAAAGAAAAGTTCTCCATGTTGTCAGAACAAGCACTAACAGCCATCATCCCAAAAGCCACAGATATTCTAGTGTCAATTCCTCTTCACGCTAACATAGAGGAGGTAAGGATAAATCCTCCCCAATTGCAGAAAGAAAGAGAACGGAATGAATTTTACATGAGAGGTATCTGGTCTGTGTGCTTGCTCAGTGATTTAATATCTGCAGATCACAGATGGTACCTCACACCACCACTTCTGTGATGGCCATGCAATGGTGGCAACAACACATAGGAGTAAAATCAAAGTAAACATCACAGCATTTGTCAAGCAACAACCATGGTTTATTGTCCCTGGTTTGGAAGACTATCTTTTCAAAGAACTCCCTGATTGAATGAATGCCAAACATCCAGAAAGAAATTTAGAAGAGCTCAGTGTATATTTATTGAGCTCTTTTGTAGTCAACAGCTATATCTGGGGAGGATTAAAGTAAACAAATAAATAATCAAGCATTGTGATCTGAGGATCAACAGCCCATCTAAATTACAGGCCTGATCAAACCCCACTAAGTGTCAATGGAGAAGGACAGATGGCTCTTGGTAGACTTCAGAAGAGGACAATACTGGAGATAACATAATAAAGTCCTTCCTCATTAGAGAGAAACAGTAATATGATACACATGCAGTTTTCCCCTGAAAAAATCTTCACATTTTCAGTAAAATCTGAAAGACACTGGTAAGCCTTCATTTTTGGTTTGGGTATTTTGGATGATCCCCTAAACTCCCCAATCCCCTCAAATCAACACCAATTGAAGTTTTTTATGAAAGCTGTCATACAGTTGAAGAGGCCAAATATACTTATGGATGGATAAATAAACTCTCAGCAGTTGTTTATTTACAATATTATTTATTTTTATGTGTTCACTTATTTCAGATGCTTATTTATTTATGTGCCTATTTATTTATTTATTATGGGGGCTTATTTGTTTTCTTATTTTCATTGGTAAGCTTCAGAGGATTTTCGATGCTTTGCCTAACATAATGTGTTAGTGACCTGCTGGACTTAGGGTTTACTGCTTGATGAATATTGCAAGTATATTTTGTTAAAACTGGTCTTGGCCTTTAATCAGAAACATTTGTTTCTGGTTTGTAAGGTTAGAGTTGATCTACAGGTTTGTATTTCACAGCCAAAGCAGCAAAAGTGCATTAGCTTTTACAAATGAAAACTATCAGACTGTCATACCAATATTCAAATCAAAATTATACAGTACTATACATTACAGTCTCTGTGATGATACTAAAGGGCAAAAATGTCACACTGAGATTGCAAGATGTATACCACAGATCAGATAACTTAGCTCTTTGTATGTGGTAAGATGTTCAGAAACAGACTAAAATGTAGTATGTAAGTTAGTTGCAAAAAATTTAAAAAAAAAAAAAAAACGCCCCTTACCTTCTAGGTTTAAAAAAATCCAACTGGAAGTATCAAAGCAATCACTGTCAACTCAGTCTGATGTGAATAGATTTTCAAACTAAACTCTTAATTGAATTAAAAACTTTGTTAAAAAATGAAATAGGTTACTAAGTAATCAAAATTAGGTGTGGTCATGAAAAACAGTTCTGGCAGCCTCTGTTTTCCACAAATTTTATTATATTGTGTTAAAAGAGCACCTACAAAATTCAAAAGCATGCAACTTTCCGGTACTGTATCGCAATATACGTTCTTTAAAGACTTGCAATACAAAACAGGCTTATGTAAATTATTGAAACTTTTAATCTTGTTTTTATAAACTTTTAAATATATGCCACTTATCTTTTTTGAACTGAAGGATGAAATATGAACACAAGCAGAACTGTCACTAAGAGCTGAAGAGAATTAGGGAAAGGTAGCGATCCTATCTCTTCTAATATGATGTATGTTACACTGCTGAAACACATTCAGACTAAGAAAATATGTATAAGATTATATATACAGATCTTAAAACTAAAAGTTGAAGTAGTCCTAAAAATCTCACAGTAAACTGAAACCAATTTGATAAATTTGCCAAATTATTTATCAGTATCTACTTCTAAAATGAGAAAATATCTTTGATCCTGTGCATTCTACTTACTATACATCCCCCTGCTTCCCCCCTCTCTGAAGAGAATCCATTGTTCTACACTACCAGTCTTCCGATTCAGTAGTATCAACCTTTAGACGCCAACCAATTTAACAATGAGATGGCATTTAAAACCCTCGTAAAAGAAAAGCAGTTTTCTGAACAAACAATCTGAAAGATGACAATATTAAATATTCAAAATAAACGATGTGACATTGTCCATGTTTTAATACAGAGGTGTATTTTAATGTAGAGATATGATAAATTGTCAAACAGGAATAATAGATATAAACATTGTATTTAAATTACTTCCAAATCCATCTTTATTCGTTTGTACTTTAAAGAATAATTGCCTTGCACAAGCCACAGAAAGGGATGTAAGTAACAGATTGATAAATTAGAGTTAATCATAACCAAGTACACAGCAGACTACAATATACCTCTATTCCTCTGCTCTGTGTTATAAATAGCAGAAAAAGCACAAGGAGAACTAAGGGGAAAGAATGCATTTCTTTATGACCTTATTTGAAAGATAAACTCCTTGGGGAAATACAATTTATTCAGATTATCAAGACCCTGCTGTGCAAATCTACAGTCTGGGAGCACACTACAGAGATCAAACAATATTTACTTTATTCTGTTGGGTATAAAAGCTTTTAATGAATGCATAATTAAGACAGAAAAAGTATATACAGCTTTAGAATTCCACTGCCAAGCCAAGCCATTAATATCCAAAGTATCTTACCCAGTTGTAACTCCACCTGCTTCCTATTTAGATTACGACACTGTTATAAATCAAAGTATTAAATGACTAGCCCTGCTGCTATAACAGACAAGAGTTACATGGTGACACTATTTTCCCTTTTAGGAAAAGGGGTTCAGCGTCTTTAAAGCAAAAAAGGAAGTGTGAGGTCTCTGGGACAGGGACATGTTTTTTCAAAGTCCTTAATCAGCACCTAGCACAACAGGGTCTTGACCCTACATCCTCCAGGTTCTCTGCTATGTTAAATACTAAGAACCAGCGGCATCATTCAGAAGAGAACCTTGACATAAATCATAGCAAAGACAGACTCTAAATAGATAAGGGATAGTAACAAAATGAAAAATTGTAGTGACAAAAATATACCTATTTGACAACAAAAAGGATCAACACAATTTTAAGAGAAAAGAAATCCGGTTCTGTTGGTTCTAGCTCTTCTTTTCTATATCAAAGGTTCTAGTTCTGCAAAACCTCACACATTTACCCAAGAACTAACAGATCATGCACATACTCAATACCACAGCAACAGACATACGTATTTCATACTAAGCGTAAGCACAAATCCTTCAAAAACTGTATTTTAGATCTTTGAAATTTTCCTCCACTAAACACCAAAGCCATCCGGTGGAACCATGAAAGACATTTTGCTGAAGCCTGGTCACAGTGGAACAGCTGGGTCAGAGTTTTGCAGTGTATAAAACTGTTTACATTTATTATGAGACCAGTGTCGACTGTAGATGTATTATGTATTTATAGGCACAGTAAAGGACAACTTTTTGAGTGACTCATTTTATAAAATTAATTTTTCTGGTACATCACTGCTTTCTCAATACTTTTCTGTAATTCTTACTTTTGTGTTCTCTTTTAAGCATGAAAAGTTATTTTGTATCCTTGCTGTTATTTCAAAGTAGGTCTGGAGCCAAGTACAAGAGCAACAATATCAAAACATTTCAGCCCTATTATTTTCCTTCTACCCTAGGAGAATTCATTTCCCTTCTCACTTAGCGTTTTGCTATATCTGCTTAGTTTTCAGTTTCAATCCTGCTGGTTGGTGCTAGTAAGCACCCTCTTCGAAGGCAGGGAGGAGGCCTGTGACCTTCACAAGCACAGTGGAAAGACATGACATTCTCAGATTGCTCATGTGATGAGACATGTGTGGTCTTCAAAAAAGAAAGTGAAATGTGCCATATGCAAATACTCAAAACCAAAAAGGTAAACAGTTTCTAGAATCTCAGATAGATTAATCTAAGTTATTAAATAGTACAAATATTTTCAAATGGCAATCTAATTAAATATTTTAAGTAACCCTGATTATACATACCTTTCATATATTGCATACATTATTATGTGTATCATGGAGAGAAATATGACAATGAAACATCAAGACTACACAGTTAAAGGTTTCATGGTACCATAGGAACAACCACAGAGTTTTCAATAGCTGCTTTCCCTTGCTAAACAGATGCTGCTGTGGGAATTTTTAATTTTTTTTTTTAGTCTTTTTTATTTTTTTTTAACTGCACCTGGCACAGAAACTCCCCAAATGAAAAGCCTCACATCTCACCTGGTTTCACATCTTACCAGGCATTCCTGGCAATAGAAAACTGTAGCAAACAGTATTGTTTAACAAATAAAAATACAGGGATGAAACAGAACATGGAGATCATCTAACCCTTCACCTAGTCCTTTTATACCATTTCAGACAGTAGAAACCCAAAGGGAGGATTTAATCAGATTTACCAATGTTTACAGTTTTTGCCAATTACGAGAGCCTGTCTTTTCTTCAAATGTTATGAGGAATGACATAATCCTGCATTCTTTACTCCAGCAGAAATCACAGAATATTGGTAGATAGTCTTTACAGATGTTTTATTACTTTATATTTTTGCTAACTCTTTAGAGTTACTCCAGTTCTTGAGGAAAGCTGAAAACTACTTGGCTAACCCATCAACCACCAGCAATCTTTTATAGTAAACGTTCACTTTTTGTTGTCGCTAATACTGTCAAATTCAGAAAGAGCAAGTTTTGTCCTTTAGACACCCAAAGTTCACAGGAGTAGCAGTTAAAAAAAAAAATTACCATCAAGAATAAAGAAAAATTGGACTGCACAATACTATTGCTTCCAATTCTTTTGTAGACTCTAATAACAGTTTAAGGCCATGAGAATAGAGGAGTGGAAGCCTATTCCCCTACTATACTAGATAAGCTCATCAAATCATCTTCGTCATAAATTAAGAAAGATCCATCTTAAAACTTGCTCTCTTCTTGCTCCCAACTACTATTATGAGTAGGCTCAGCTGATTTTGAGACTCCATCTCCTAATTTCCAGTTTAATTTACTCAGACAGTTTATATGCATTTGTTCCTGTGCCAACATTATGTTTTAGTTTTAACAGCACTCTGCCTCTCTCCCTGCTCCCCCCTCCCCCTGTATTTATTCCCTTGATATATTTACCGAAAGCAATCATATTTCTCCTCAGCCCTCATTTTGCTAGACTAAACAAGCCGAGCTCTTTTAATCTCTTCATGTAAAACAGGTCTTCCTGATCATCTTAGCTGCCCTTTTCTGTGCCTCTCCCAGTTTGACTTCATTTATGCCTCTGCATGGGCAAACTCTTCAGAGTACTCGTGATTTTTCAGCAGTACCTTGTACACCAGCATTAATATTTCCTTAGTTTTATAAATTACCTTACATGAAATATCCTAGACTCAAACTGCCTTTTTCTTGATGGTATGACATTAGTAGCTCAAAGCCATCCTATGATTTAATACACAAAAATTCTCTGTAAAATTGGTCCTCAAGTGAAACACAATAACAGCCCTCTGTCTGTCAGGAAGGACAGAAATAATATGACATGTTACAAATGGGAATTGAGTGTGATCCACTGAGATGCAATAGATTCTACTGAGGATGCTCAGAAATTATTTTCCAATTGCTTATTTAATTTCTTTCTATATTTGAGTAACGGATCTTGTAATTGTACTGGTACATACCAGTTACTTATTAGGGGAAAAATTATTTCAATAATTTTCTTAAGATTTGTTTCAAAAGTAGGCAAGGAAATCCCCCTGATATTCTGAAAAACAAAATAAGTTTTAAATCAATATAAAGTATGAAAAAACCTTTCTAACATGGTGAAAGTAGAAGTAGAAAATATGTTTCTAATACACAGTATGTTAAAGTGTGATTTTTATTCTTAATCCCCATCTCCATTACCAGCATGGAGGGGAGAGGGAAAGTTAAAAAAAAAATAAAAAAAAAAATTCCACATTACTGATAGATCTGTTAGTAGAGGTATTAAGGTACCTGGCTGTTCCCCTTTCCAATGCCTTTTTTCAATAACTTACTATTTTGCCAACATTTACTATTTCAAAGCTGAAGTTTTTCAGCCTCAAGATGAATCTCTTTAAAATGTCTTGAAAACATCTCAAAAAGCATATTACACATTACTAAGAATGAGACTGACAGGAAAAGACCATTGCTCTTCCACATTAAAAATATTCAGAATGGAAATAGCTCACATGAGTTGCCGTCACTGTGAAAAACTTCTGTTGACCTCCCTTATCAGCCTCTAGAAAAATAAACAGTTTGGATATGCTCAGTAATGACTTCTTTGAACTTGCAGCTAAAATCTCATCCCATTCTAGTTGCACTGTCCACATTCTATTCCACAGCTAAGCAAGATCCTGTCTGCATCATTATCCACTGTGGGCCAAATCACAATGACAAAACCTGAAGGCTGAAAGTCCATTTCCATTGTGCTGCTTAGGATCCACTTTGGAGCCCCAGCAGGTCAGAGAAACACACTATCACTTTCAAATGCAGAAGCATGAAAAAAAAAAAAAAAACAGACCAAAGAACAGGAGAGCAGATCTAGACAAGAAGCCCAGAGATAACAATGAGCAAACTGTACTGGAATCTAGCAGGAGAGTTAGAATCACAATCCAGAGAAGACATGGCTTCTTAAGGAGGCTGGGTGATAGTTCCTCCAACTCTGCACAATATGTAATGTTATAAATTATATAAATGTAAATGAATAATGAAGAAGATGGATAGTAGCATGATAGTCACCAACTAAAAAAGGAAGCCAACACTCATGATGTTGCACTAAAGAATAAAGGGGGAGCATATTCCAAAATTATCAATATATTAACACTCTAGGTATAAATAAGAACAGGGAAGGTGTTCATGTACAAAGAACATATAATATG